>NC_142373.1:7761792-8086792 GCF_059441005.1 Hippichthys cyanospilos
TTTACAAGCATATCATAGACGCCTTAGCCTTACAGCAATTTTTCAGAACCGCGGACAGCGACGGGCCATTCCATTCACGGCCCCATCAGAATGGAATCCGACTGAAACAATGCTGCCAGCGGCGATTAAGGCCGTCATCCGGGCCGACTGGAGGGCCTTTAAAGAAATCAATTGGAACAAAACGGACAAACCCAACTTGACGAAATCCGAACAAACCGCGCTGACTGACTTAATCAAAGATAAACGAATAGTCATCAAACCGGCGGACAAAGGGGCTGTCGTAGTTGTCATGGACCGAGAACGTTATATACGTGAGGCACTTAGACAACTGAATGATAAAAAATATTATCGCAAACTGCAGACCCCGATCTTTTGGGAAACAATTCCCATGATCGAGGAAATCTTGGAGGAGATGAAACGGGCGAACTTCATCTCAGCCAAACAACTGAAATTTCTCAGAGGAAGCTCAGACCCGCGACCGAGAATTTTTTATCTCCTCCCAAAAATACACAAGACCCCCGACAAATGGAGCTTCCCGTATTGGATGCCGGCAGGCCGCCCCATTGTCTCGGATTGCGACAGTGAAACATACAGATCCGCTAATTTTGTGGAATTCCACCTCAATCCGCTATCAAATAAGCATCCCAGTTACCTGAAGGATACATATGATTTCCTCGGTAAAATGCGAAACCTACAAATTCCGCGAGATGCATTTTTGTTTACAATGGATGTGGAAAGCTTATACACAAATATTGACACACCGACAGGATTAAAAGCGGTAAGTGAATGGATGACTCGGTTTCCCGACAGCCGGAGACCAGATCATGCTCTGCTAAGGCTATTGGAAATCAATCTCACGAGAAATGACTTTGTATTTGACTCCCAATATTATTTGCAGACATGCGGCACAGCGATGGGCAAAGCCTTTGCGCCCTCCTATGCCAACATCTTTATGGCATGGTGGGAGGAGCAAGCGCTGTCCTCAGCATCACAGCGTCCCCTGCACTATTATCGCTTCCTAGACGACATTTGGGGCGTCTGGTCATCCTCTGAGGAAGACTTTGAAAAATTCGTAACGCATTTGAATGCACAAAATAAATCAATTTCGGTCAAGGCTAACATTAGCAGAACCCGGGTTGATTTTCTGGACGTCACAACTTTCAAAGGCCCAGATTTCGCTAATACGTTAACATTGGATTTTAAGGTGCACTTTAAGGAGACGGATACACACGCATTGTTATGGCGAACAAGCTTGCATCCACGTCATACCTTCGCTGGCATCATTAAATCCCAATTGTTAAGATTTTCGCGAATCTGCAGCCGACGGGAGGATTTCCGGGAGGCCACTTCTACTTTGTTTACAGTCCTACGACGCCGGGGATACAGTAGGAGTGAGCTGCGCAAAGCCCGACGATCCTTCCGGGAACCTGAACCACAGGAACGACGCGGAGAGGGCGAATGCACCCCGCTGGTGGTGACATACTCAAAACAGAGCGTCCGACTAGCGGTCAATTGTAAACTAAATTTTAAGGGTTATTTGAGAACCCAGAGGGGCTTCGAGAACCGACCGGTAATTGCCGCGTATCGAAAGAACCCCAATTTGGGTGATCTTTTGGTCAGCGGCATTTTGCCGAGCTTGACGGACTCGGAGGAGCAAGGGGCAATCCCCTGCTCCCGCCCCCTCATTTTCTTACGTCACGGCCGCACGAGACGCGTAATTAAAATCCCACCAGTACGCGACCCTGCTCGTCCAAATTGTGTATACTTACTACATTGCGCCCTCTGCGGGATCATGTATGTAGGTGACACGAGCGGAACGGTGCAACAGGAGGTAGACAAACTTCGTGATCACGTGACAGGCGATTCCAACGCGACGATCTCACGAGTGGTGCATCATTATAAATTACATAAAATGAGCCACCTTGAATGTAGATCATTACAAATAGGCCCACTATGGAACCAAACCGAACGCAAACGTGTGGCCACGGAGTGGCAAATTCGGCTGGGCACACAGTACCCATTTGGCTTAAACACGTGACGCAAGTTGACAACGAACGCTCCCCCACCAACAAGGGATCAGACAGATTTATGATGAGGATGCGCGGCCGTTCATTAGAACAGGCCATCCACTGAACTGTTCTGACTGGACAACCAAAATGTGTGGGGGAATAGCACCGCTAATTCAGCAGGCTAAAAGTAGGATTACGTCGTCTGATGTGGCACTCGCTGAACCTGCAAGACAAAAAACGGGACTAAATTAATTGACGGCAAAAGTCGCCAGGCATGCACAGAGGCAATAGTAGAGAGAGAAAAAAAGCAGAAATAATCGAGACATGGCTTGTTCGGCTTTCGGGAAATGGGTGGCACCCAGTGTGGCGAGTGCACAACGGAGCGGATCTCCCCCGGGGGGACCCCCTCTATGAGGGGAGCCAACCGGGCCGCTACCGGATCTCTATACTAACCCTAACCCTAACCCTAACCCTAACCCTAACCCTAACCCTAACCCTAACCCTAACCCTAACCCTAACCCTAACCCTAACCCTAACCCTAACCCTAACCCTAACCCTAACCCTAACCCTAACCCTAACCCTAACCCTAACCCTAACCCTAACCCTAACCCTAACCCTAACCCTAACCCTAACCCTAACCCTAACCCTAACCCTAACCCTAACCCTAACCCTAACCCTAACCCTAACCCTACCGCTATTCCTTGACTATAACTCCTATCCCTATCTCTTACCCTAACCACAACCTCTCTTCCTAATGTCTGACTCTAACCCCTGTCCCTAACCACAACCACTTTTCTTGATTTCTGGATTCCTATCCCCTCACCTGATTTCTATTCCTTACCCCAACCCCTCAACCACTCAACACTGCGACGGCCCGAAGAAGACGAGATGCTGGGAGGACAGAAGACGACTTGGCTTCGGGTCGAGGGAGAATCGTTCCCCGACCCAAACCCCAGATCCTGGACCCCAGGGATCCCGGAGTGGAAGAGGACATGGCCGGAGAGAGGTCACGGCGGTTGGAGGACGGTCAGTAATCCACCAGACGGATGACCGACTCGCCGCAAGGCGCTCCACACCCTGAACCGGAGGGGGACGGTGGGCGAACGGGGGACCGAAAGGGACCGAGCCACTGTCCTCCCAACCGGACATGAGAAGGGCATGGGCGACCTGAAAAGTTGACCCGGCGGGCGAAACTAGATGCCTGCGCCGAGCCTACAAAATCCTCCGACTCACACAGTCCTCAAGTCCTCGTCTGAGAGGGACGATGGGTAGAGGCTCCGAAGGCCCCAACGCGGGGTGCCCCTTGGGGTTGAATGATGACCAGCGGGGGGTCTGATGCGTTCCCAGTGTGGAGCGTGCGCTACGAGGTAGGGCTTCGGCCTCAACTCGGATCCTTTCCCAAAAACCCTAACCCTAACCCTAATCTCAACCATTAGACCAAACCTAAATCCCAACCTGAACAATACAAACTGTTTTCAACTTTCCATTTAATATTGAAATACTAATTAAATAAATAAATTAATTAATAAATGAATAGATAAATATAGGTATGTAGAAATATATTAGTACAAAAATAAATAAATAAATAAATAAATAAATAAACATATAATCAAAGAATTAATAAATAAAAATATGGTTGAATTTTTCATGAATAATACATCAAGGAAAATAAAATCGGTTCGCCATTTTTGAACATAATGAACAAAACCAACAAAACAACGAACAAACCCCCCCCCTCTTGTTTCCCCTCTCTCTCTCTCTCTCTTTCTCTCTCTCTCTCCTTTTTTTCTCTCCCTCTCTCTCGTCTTCTTTCTTCTCTCCTTCCCTCTTCTCTTTCTCTTCTCCTATCACCAACTCACTGTATCTTGACCTCACTTTCCACCTTCAGTCCTGACCCCGACCTCGGGTTGTTACCCTAAAACCAACCCGTAATCTCGATCTCCATTTTCCTTGTGGAGAAGGGATGAAAATTGGGAATATCAAGGAAGATGAAATTTTAAGGGACGACCACAATGACAAAATTCCTTAACGGATACCCAAAATCAGGGAAAGACAACGTGCGGAGATGATGAGAAATGGAGGAGGAGAAAACAGCAATCGTCTGCAAAAGAAGGATGACGACGCACACACGAGGCAACTGATGAAAGAGATGAAACAGCCACCGGAGGAACCAACATTGTCTGAAGGTCCCAAGACCGGATCTCGGCTAAAATGGTGAAATCTAAAAGAAGACCGAGCCAAACAGACCCCGGGCACTCCCGTTTATTACGAAGAATGGGAGGAACCCCACTGTCGGAGAAAGACACCAAAGGCCGGACACAGGGCGACCCCCTGGCTTCAGGTGGGTTGTTATGGTGATTGGCGTGAAATTCCTATGATCCCCCGGAAGCGGAGAGTGCATATCGGGATTCGGGGAGACCCGGATCTCGCTCTAGTCTTTGCAAAAACCTAACCCTAACCCTACTAACCTAACCCTAACCCTAACCCTAACCCTAGCCCTAAGATAGAAGAAAAGAAGAAAACCAAGATGGAAAGGAGAATTACATTAAGGAAGAGAGAGTGCTTGAGGACCATGGGGGAGGAACCAGTGGCAGGACTGCGCACTTACCTCACTCCGACGGAGGAAATCTTCCGTTGGGGGTGGGATCTTTTCCCTTCCTAACCCAAACTCGCGATGAACGTGCGCATGCGTGTTCCCGGCTGGTACCTGAACCCGAAGGAATCTTTCACAAAGGTATGTAAACAATACAGCATTATTCGACTGGGCCCATACTCAAAACTAAAATTAAAATGTGAGGGATCCAACAAGACGTGTCTTTTCACTCGACTCGCCACGCATTTGTGTTAACCTTCTCAGGGATGACGAATATTTGGCCATTTCGTTGCGTTGGTCAGATTTGGCGAGACTATGGGCACATGGATTAACGGCTTGAAGATCCTTGTGAAAATCCCTGTTATATTTACAAATAATTATAATTAAAGCTTGAGTTCTTCCAATGCGGCATCCGTTTTTAAATATGCCCAGTAAGGAAAATGGTGGAACGCCCGAGGTCGGCTGCTGGACAAATCAGATTTTGTGGTAAAATTGTTAGGGCCTTTGGACGTATGTTGGTTTTTTTGATTCTCTGTGATGTTGTTCAAAAGATTTTCAGTACATTTCAATTCCACTATTGAGCAGTATACACTACATGATACACGCGGCGAGGGAGAAAAAAAGTGACAGACATTGAAGATGTTTTCTTTGTCGCATTGAGCAAATGCCTCCTTTTTTACAGCGTGAAAAGACCGGCAGCCGGCCGCAACAACAGTAGGATTGAGGGCCGGAAGCAGCGAAACGCCAGAGTTGCCAGCTCCCGGCGCACATTTTCCCCCGACCCGCATACGCCCTTCCTGCTTTTTCAGGAAACGTGAACGCTACGGCGATGCGAGAGTGTGAAAGTGAGATCTGGATCGGATCTCGCACCCAAAACTTCGACGGAAATCGTCTTCCCCGGTCCCCGGCAGACAGTGAATATTGCGCGCACAAACGACTGAATAAATGGCCAGGATGTGGTGCTGAAAACATGCTTTATTAAAACAACAACAGGAACACACTCAAGGAGGACAAATGAAAGAAAACAAGGTCCGCCACGGCAGATGGCGTCACCGTGGCAGAGAGGTCAACACTGACTAGAAGCTACGACACACTCAAACACGCTGCAGAGCAATCCTCCAAGAGTCGGCGCCGCTCGGGCACGTTGGAGTCCGCCGGGACTAGCTTCTGCGTCCGGGAGATGTTCCCGACGGACCATCCTGTGCCAGGAGCGGCGCTCCTACGTCAAAGGCAAGAGCGCAGGCCACTCGCGCTCTCCGACGCTCATCCAATCCATCGGTAATACGACGCAAGTCGGTCCGAGCGCAAGACCGCGGTGCGCCGCCTACGCGAGGGTGACGCAAGCGGCGCTCGGGGTCTTACGTTCGCTGGAAATCGTCATTGTGACGCGTGTCCAATACAAGGAGACTTCTTCACTTTTTGCCGTGTACGTCGGCAGGGAGACGCTCTACCTGCCGAGGCAATCTTTAGACGTCAACGTAGCGTTGAGGCGCACCGTGTGGGTTTCTGCCTTTTGCAGGGTATTCGTTCCGAGCGGAACTTTCTCCCGCTTTGGGGCGTTTGCTTTCCTTCCTTCACTTCATTCTATAGTCATAAATAATAATGCATACATTTGCCATAACCGTCACATCCGGCTATATACATTATGTACATGTCACTGGAAACGTTTCATCACATGGGAAAACAAATAGAGACTTGGGTGGGGCTGACTGAACGCCAAGTGTGGTACACAACAAAAAAAAAAAAAACGGAGTTCCTATTTACAAGAGGAAAATTCTGTCAATTTCTGTTATTAATGAAGCAAATCATTACTGAAATTGGGTGTGTAAGTGGGGATACAAACCTCCATGTTGTGATTCAAACATATTTTTCTTTTTATTTTTCCCCTACCTCCTTTACGTCAATGGGACCCGAACGCCGACGGTTACGAAAGCGGAGCCGAGTTCATTGGAAAAGCAGAGCGCGTACGCGCCGGCGTCGCTCGATCGCCGCCTTGTGAGCATCGGCGGCGCCATCCACCCCGCAACGCTTGTCCCCGTCCGGAGGAGTCCGCCCCGAGCGCAGCTACTGCGCAGACGGGGCGGGCTCCTCACAGAAGGCCCCGATTGTCGTAGGCGGTTCGCCGAAGAAGAGGTTCATGTTCTCGGGCAGAGCCGTGGTCCTGAGTGGCGTGCCTGTGAAAAGCGTCCATCTTAGTGACACTGTCGCATCCTTCGCCACAACTTCCTAACCGCGACTTTCATTCGCGGCGGAGGAGCAAACTGCAAAAGCTGATTTGGCTCCCTCCGACTGCGCTCGGCTCTTGAACGTCCGCCTCACCTGTTTGCTCGCCGGTCACGAGGGTCCTCTGCAAGGAGGAGGACGAAGCGGCTTCCGCACCTGACCTCCTGCTCGTTTGCACGATTTGACGGCTGGTCTCGGATGCGCTCTCGATGACGCTGAAGGCACCGGCCCGCATTGATGCGGATGCCTTCACGTGAGACGAAGAGGCCCAGAAAGCTTCGGCTTCTTGTTCCACGCTCGTCATTGGTTGTGTTGCTTCCTCCGCGTCGGCTGCTGGAATGCGAAGACAGCGTTTGCTTGACACTTTGGAACATCTTTTTCAAGCTCTAATGACTTACCTATGACGTTGAGGGAGGACGTGGCGGAGCACTGGCCAAGCTGGTTTTTGGCTCTGACGGTGTATTTGCCACTGTCTGCCAGGGTTGCTTTACGGATCTCCAGCGTGTACACGCTGTTGGTCCAGCTCATTCTAATGTTGGACGTGGACGACAGCTGCCACAGAAAACGTCCGAGTGAAGATTTGCCTTAGATAAAAATTCAAGCAGAGACATACGCGGCTACTCACTGTCAAGTTGTCTTTCAACCACTCCACATCTGGGAAAGGCTCTCCCGCAATCTCGCAGGTGAATTTGACATTTCGCCCCTCTTGCACATTTTGGGATCGGGGTTGCAACAGGAAGTGAGGTGGCGTCCCACACCTGAGCTGCTCCGAGTCAACAGAAGAAGGGGACTTCTTTCCCACCGTTGGTGACATGACTCTCTTCGGTGACTCGGGCGGAATTTCATGGGCGGACGGAGAGGGCGATTTGGCAGCGAGCGACTTCGGCGAGGCTGGCGACATCACTCTAGCTTCCCTGACAGATGGAGGCGGCGACTTTGCGGTGGGGGACTTTGGGGAGACTGGTGACTTCATTCTGGCTTCCTTGACAGACGGAGGCGGGGACTTTGTGGGGGGAGACTTGGGCGAGACTGGCGACATCACTCTGGCTTCCCTGACAGATGGAGGTGGGGACTTTGCAGTGGGGGACTTTGGTGAGACTGGCGACTTCATTTTGACTTCCCTGACAGACGGAGGCGGGGACTTTGCCGTTGGGGACTTGGGCGAGACTGGCGACTTGACCCTCAGAGGGGATTTAAGTGGCTGCGGAGACTTGATCCTCTGCGGGGATTTGACAGGCTCAGGGGACTTGGCTTCGGGGGAGGTGATTCTAGGAGAGGCCGCGACTTTCTGCTTGGACTCTGACTTGCGAACAGTCAGGGTGAAATAGGCTTCCTGTTTGCCACCAGCATTTTCCACAGTTACAGCGTAGCTTCCGTCGTCGGACGCCTGAACTGTAGAAATTTCCAATGAGGAGTTAGATACTGTAGAAACAATGTGGTGACGACTAGAAGAGCCCAGGGCTGCCCCCTCGCGAAACCACAGTATCAAAGGCGCTGGATCACCATCCACATCGCAGGAGAATGAGGCGAGGCCTCCCTCTTCAACAGTCATCGACCGAGGTTTGGTGAGGATCTGTGCGGGGACCGTGGTCTTCACCTCATCCTTTTCAATGACGGTAATGGTTTTTGTCACTGTTCCCTGGACTGCTGCTACCGCCGAGATGTGGTACACCTCAGTTGTGCTCACGTCTGGAAATTGGGAGGTTGGCGATTCCTCGTCCCGATGGGTGGGAGAGTAGGCAGCAAATTCTGCCGCCACGTCCAACGTGGCACTGTCTGAAGTCTCTCCTTTGATGTTCTTGCAGACCACGCAGTATGTCCCTGCATCTTCAGTCACACAGTTGTTGATCTGGAGAATCAGAAGTCCACTACTGTTGCTGATGTGATGTTTGCTGCTCGGTTGAATCTCTTTCCCGTTGTGGAACCACTTGACTCCAGGCTCGGGTTTAGCCTGGACATTCAGGGTGAACCTGGCATTGGAGCCGAAGGCAACGCGATGAGATCGCAATCGTATGCTGATGCGCGGGACGTGGTCGAGGCTGAAAGGGGCTTCGGATGTTCTCTCCACAGATCGCCGCTCTGACCTGAGAGTCTGCTTTCTCTCCTCGTACCTGGACAGAAAATCCACTCTCGGCAAAGTCACCTCCTTTTTGACAAACTTTTCTGAGGGCGAACCTTTCATCTCTGGCTCGGGGACCGGGAGCTTTTTGATGGGTTTCGGAATATATTCGGAGGCGAAAATAGTCAAATACTCTGATTCACTACCCTCTGAAGCTCTTGTGACAGCGGCGACCATCTCCCGTTTCAAACTTCGAGTCTTCTCCTCAGTTTCAATGCGCTGGAGTTCACTCTTGTAAGTTGAGATTCTCTGAGTGGTCATGTGAGGTCGCAGCAGCTCCTGGTCCTCACGCTCTTCGAGCACTCTTTGCTTCTGTCTAGGCGGTCTGTAGGTGGCTTTGTCATGGCGCTGCCGCAGTTCGACAAAGCTCGGGCCGGCTTCGTATTTGGAAGGAATTCGGTATGAATCGTATCTTTGCGAGACTTCTGCCTCCTCCTCGTCGCTGCAAACTCTTACAGGCGACAAAGGACGCAGTGCTGATAACTCAAAGCGGACAGGGCTGAGGCTGGGCAGAGAGGCAGAGTAACCGAGCTCCAGCTCACCCTCCAGTCGAAGTCTCTCCTCCTCAGTTCTCTTCATGGACAGATACTCCTTCACCGGTAGTAGCAGCTCTTCATCCGACAGGTCGCCCAGCGACCGCCTCCTGATCCTGTGGTAGACGTCCAACTCCGGCGAAGCCGCGCGATGCCTCGACGGCCTCACCGTCTCTAAATCATCCTGACTCATGGACGGAATGCGCCACTTTGGCTTGTATTGGTCTTTGATTCTGACAGGCACCTCATAAAACTGTTCCCACCTGGAGAGACGAATACGTTTCATCCTCTTCTGCTTGATTTTTTCCATGGGCTCCGGGAATTCGTACTGATCCCTGATCTTCTTGTACCACTTCATATCTGAGAGAGGCTGAAAGTGTTTGATCTCCACGTCTTCTTCGAGCACAGCCGGGTTCATGACCCGCGGTGCAGGAACGTCGTATGGCATGCGTAGTCTTTTTTCATCGGCCCTCTTCTTTCTCTCCTCTTTTTCTTTCTGTAGCTCAGCTTCAGACCTTTCACTTCTCTTCGTCGCCACGGCAGGTTTGAACATGGTCGCCGCTTCTCTGACGGCCTGCACTGCTGCCGGAGGCAATGGTAGAACGACGGTGTCTGACAAAATTTGGTGCAGCCTCACTTTTTTGTCCATTTCTTGCATTTGCAATACGCTTTCCTGCTCCTTTTGGCTGGCCTCGTAATCTCTCTTGACGTGGGCGACACGTTCCACCCTAAGTGTTGCCTGACAACTGGCAGATCCGGCAGAATTGGTCGCGGTCACTCTGTAGACGCCAGAGTCTTCGGGCAGTGTATCTCTCACGTGAAGAATGAAATAATCCAAACCTTCGTGGACAAGTTCTATTGATGGCCCAAAGGCTATGGGCGTGCCGTCCTTTTCCCACCTCAAGGTGGGGTGGCCAGAAACTCGAATTTCAAAGCGAACATTCTGGCCCTCTCTGCACTCGACGTTGGCAAGAAGTCGTTTGAACATGGGCCTCAGGGTGAGGTCTGCCGGTTTTGGTCGAGGAACCACGGTGAGACGGGCCTTGCAGCTGTCATCGCCGTACCTGTTGCGGGCCACGACGCTGTACTCTGCGTCATCATCGTCGTCAACGCCATGGATCATAAGCTGATACAGGCCCGTATCACTGATGAAGGTGTACTTTTTGTCATCCTCGCCAGGGATCAGCTTTTGTCCGGATTTGTGCCACGTGACCCGGGGCTCGGGGTGAACAGTGATGGTAACGCCGAAGCGTACGTCCTCACCGACATATGCCGTGTGATTAACCAAAGGAAAGGTGAACTCAGGTGGCTTCTGAAGCATTCTGGCCGTGTCGATCCGACGCTTTGTCCTCTTGACCACCCGGGTGGTGAAGAAGTCACGGTAGGACCGAACGCCTTTGACAAACAGCTCCGCGTAGACGCTATCCTCGCCATACTCGTTGACAACCTTGCATCTGTACGTGCCGTCGTCGGCTCTCGTCACATCGGCGATTGTGATCACAGCCAGACCGTCCTCGTAATCAATTGTGTACTTGTCGCTCGCCTCCAGTTGCCTGACCCCACAATACCAAGTGACTTCCGTGGTGCTGTCGTAGTTGTCGATGCTGCAAATGAACTTCACTCTATCGCCCTCGCTGGCCACCGAGTGCCCGACCTGGCCTCCGACCGGTCCGTGCTCAAACGGTGCAATTTTCACCTTCGAAATGAGCACGCCGCGCTGGGATCTAATTGAGCCACCGCTGGCCACGCGAGCGGCAGACACCACGGTGCTCCATTCTTTTCTCACCATGGTCTGGTAGTATCTCTTGTGTCTGCCACTCTGGATGGTTCTGGAGCTTAGGTTTTCCACAGGCGCGGACAGCCATGGATGAACAAGAGCCTCCGCGGCAGACATACGATGCTTGCGTTCCTTTGTCATCAAGCGGTCCGTGAAGTCCAGCGCTTCAACGCTGACCTGCTTGAAGAACTCGTCGTCATAGCTGTAGGCCGCGTTTGAAATGTTGTCAATCATCTGCTGGTTGGTTTCAGCGGTGAATGGATTGAGTCCACACAGGAGCACATAGGCCAGGACGCCGACTGACCACATGTCAGTCACAGTGCTCACCATGTCACACTGGTGGATCTCAGGGGCCGCATACTCCGCGGTGGTGTACTGAACCTTGATTTGGTCTCCGGGCGTCAGGTGTCTGCACTGGCCCAACTCAATGATTTTCACATTGGAACCAGTTCTTGTTGTGTACACGATGTTCTCAGGCCTGATATCAAAATGCCCATAGCTCTGACTGTGCAGAAACTCGAGAGCTGAGCAGATCTGACGAATGTAATTGGCAATCTCTCGCTCACTGAGCTCAAACTCTGCTGTGTTGAGACGCTCAAAGATGTCGACGCCCGAGATGAAGTCGTAGATCATTACCAGCTCCTCCGGGCTATCGAACGACTCGTGGAGGAGGAGGAAATTTGCGTGCTTGGCCAGGTTCAGTGTCGCTATCTCCTTCTTGATGATGGCCTGGTCTGCACCCCTGACTTTGACAAATTTAGCCATGTAGGTCTTCTCAGAGCTGATGTTCACACAGCGGTGGACGATGCTAAACTGACCTCTTCCCAGTTCTTCTGCGATAGCAAATTTGTTATGCAGGTTCTTCGCGTCGGAGTGCGGGGATTTGCTCTTGGGAACGCGCCCCGTATCATCGACCTCCCTATCATAGAGGAGAACTCTGGACTTGTCTTCCTTTGTTACGACAGGCCCGCTGGTCTCAGACGGCGCGCTTTGTCCAAACTTGTTCTCAGCTATTACTCTAAACTGATAGCTTGTTCCTCCAAAGAGATTAATCACAGTGTAGCGGGTGTCACGGGACTGAGCCACACGCTCCCATCTCTCAGCTGTGGTGGGGCACTTTTCTATAATGTAACTGATCACCCTGCTGCCGCCGTCGTTTGCCGGGGCGACCCAGTTAAGTGCCACTGAGTCTCGAGAGACATCGCTGGCCTTAATGCCCCGCGGGGGATCGGGCACATCTGCAACATCCAGCTCAACCGTTTGCTGATCGATTCCAAATCTGTTCTTAGCGCAGACAATGTAGAATCCTGCATCTTTCTTCTCCACTCCGTTGGGGAAAACCAAAGAGGTGAAGGACCGCGTGACAATCACCTGGTAGTGGCCATTGCTGTCAATAAGATCCTGTCCCTTCTGCCAAGTGATGACAGGGTCGGGCTTGCCGCCAAAAGGTATCTTAATGTTGACCATTTCCCCACGCAGGGCAGGAATTGCTTCCTTGTCCTTCAGATTCTTGGGAAGGTGGATCTTTGCAGGAACTGATAACAGAGCAAAACATGCGGGCATGGTCAAGAGAACAGCCAACGACGCATTTAAGAGCAGTATGTGCAGCATCGACAGATTTTCTTACTTTCGACATCCAGGGAGACTGTCGCACAGATGGAGCCCCCTTGGTTGGTGGCCCTGACCTGGTACACGGTGGAGTCTTCCTCGTCAGCCTCGACCACAACCAGCTGGTGGTAACCTCCCTTAAATTCCTGAATCTTGATCTTCTTTCCATCCGAATGGATCTCCTTTCCTCGCCTGAACCATTTGATCACCGGTTTTGGCTGACCTGTGATCTTGCAGACAAGTGTAGCGTTGCTCTTGTGTTTGACACTCATGTTCCTCAGCTCCTCCTTGAATGCGGGCGCTCGAACATCAACAGCTGTGGCGGGAACAATGCAAGCGCTTTCTTCGCTGTAGTCGCTTCGTCCTCCGAGGTTCTCGCACCTCACCCGGAACACATGTTCAACGCCCTCTGACAATCGTTTGACGGAAAAGACCGTCTGTTTGATCTCATCTGTGGTCACTGGCGTCCATTCACCCCATTCCTTCTTATCCTTCTTTTGCTTCTTCTCAAGGCAATAGCTCTTGATTTTGGAACCGCCATCACTGAACGGAGGCTTCCAGGAAACCACACAGGAGTCCTTGGTGATTCCAGATACAATTATTGCTTGAGGCGGTGATGGTTTCTCTGTGGGCCGCAAAACAACAAAACAAAATGGAAAAAAAAAAAGGAAAAAAAGCTTTGTCAGCATGAGGGGTACCTTTGCACAAATTTTGCTGAATATTGTAGCGTGCATGGAACAAACCTAATTGGCTCTTGATGAGGATGGGCGTGATGAGTTCAAGTGGGTCGCTGTTGCCGTAGCGATTCTGGGCGTATACGCGGAAGAAGTACCCGGCGCTGTCGGTAAGGTTGGGCACGCGACAGGATGTGCCATTAATAGAAGATGATACCAGTTCCCACTCGCTTTCTTCCTTGTCCTCGCGCTTCTCCACAATGTAGTTGGTAATCATGCAGCCTCCGTCATCCGTTGGAGGCTTCCAGCTGATGATGACCGAGTTCTTCAGGAGGGCCTCCAGAATGATGGGACCCTGAGGGATGTCAGGTTTGTCTGCAAAAGAACAGGTTGATGTGTCTACGGATTCGTCTCACTAGATATCGCAAAAGGGGGTCTCGCCAAAGGTGACCCCCAAGTGTGACGACAGAAGCGTACCATAGATTTCGACATTGAAGGCGGTGTCCGCCCTGCCAAAGTGGTTGTGCAGTCGGATCCTGTATTTTCCTCCGTGGACTCTGCGCTGCACATTCTTGATGACGAGGTGGGTATAGTGCTCTGTGGTCTCGATACTGATGTCCTCAGAGTTCTCCAGGGTCTTTGCTTCCTGGAGCCACATAATCTTCGGCGGTGGGCGCCCAACGTACACAGCGTGGATGCGTAGGGTTGTTCCCAGACCGGCGTAGTAAGTGCTCTTCAACGGGTAGTCCGGGTGGAAGGACGGCGCAGCTTCAAGGACAAGCACGCCTGTGGTTTCTGCTTCTCCAGCATCATTGGTAGCCCTGCAGGTGTACTCTCCCTCATCCTCTTGTTGATCCGTCATGATGGAAAGGGAGTGGTTACGGCCATCGGAGCTCATCTCGTATTTGCGCGACTCAACAATCTCCTTGCCTGCGTGGTACCACCTGATCTCAGGAGCAGGCCTGCCGATAATCTGGCACTTCATGACAGCGGGCTGTCCCAGCTTCTCTGTGACCTCATCCATTTCCTTTCTCAGGCTCGGTTTTGTCTCAACTGCGCAAATGGCAAACACAGAAATGCACGACATGTTAAACCTTGCCGGGCGGCACACTCTTTTGCACCAATCGTACAACGGGTACTTTTATGTCAGCAGTCAGAATACGCACCGCTCAGTTTGGTCTTGATGCACGCGGCTGTCCGCCGAGGCCTGCTTACTCCCGTCTCGTTCTCAGCAAACACTCTGAACTCATATTCGGTAGCTTCGGCCAGACCGCGCAAGGTGAACTCCCGCGCTTTCAGTCTCTCTTTGTTGCATTTCTTCCAGCTGCTTTCGGTGGACTTCCTGTATTCCACCCAATAGCCCAGGACCTCTTTTCCCCCGTCGCACTCTGGAGCTTGCCAGCGAATGGTGATCAAGTTGTTGGTCACAGCCACTGTATCTACTTCGCCAGGCTGACTTGGCTTATCTGCAAGGTGAAATCATGCAAAAACAACGTCAGATGTCTTTGTCATCCCCTGCAGCAAAAGCGAGGGAGTTGGTGAGGATTCGCCACACAAATTATAGGGCGTGTCCTTGAATGCGAGGCGGCACACAGTCAGTCAGCCCATTTGTGCTTCTGACTTGCCTCAGATATGCAACGACTCACCGAACGGATCTTTGCATGTGACTGCGTCTGATACGGGTCCAGCTTCGCTCGCGCCAATTTCATTGACGGCCAAAACGCGGAAGTGGTAGTCTGCGTCTGCTGTGAGTCCAGTAAGGGTGAACATGGTGGATGGAACCCTGTTGGGGTGGCGAGACCATTGCTCCGCAGACACCTCCTTGTACTCAATGAAGTAACCCAAGACGGAGGACCCTCCGTCATCCTTCGGTCTGGACCATGCCAGCGCCACGGAGCTTTTGGTGACATCCATAATCTCCGGCGGTGTGCTGGGGGTCTCCGGAGGACCTATTATGCGAACAAGAGTTTCCCGGCTTGTCAAAGGTTCGCCAAGCGAATTCTAGCGCGCGGCAGAAAAACGGAGCACACTTACAAAGCGGGGTCATGGGCACCAGCGGCTGCAACGACTTCAGAGATGGGCCGATGCCAAACGAGTTCTCAGCAGTAACCTTGAAGTGATATTCTGTGCCTTCGCTCAGGCCCTTGACGACCAATTGGTTATCGGTAACCCTGCTGTCCACGGTGTACCACGCGTTCCTGGTAACCTCTCTTCTTTCGACGATGAAGCCGAGTAACTCTGCCCCTCCGTCATCGGTGGGCGCTTTCCAGGACACCTTAACAGAGTTGGCCTGGATTTCCTCAAACTTCAATGGGCCTTCTGGAGCACTTGGACGGCCAATGACGTTGACTTTGATTCGGGCCTTCTTCTTGCCAACCTTGTTTTCCAGCAGAAGCTCATACACACCAGAGTCGCTCCTCTCAGCACCCTTGATCACCAGTTCGCTGGTGTCTTCAGTGTAAGCGACCATGGCCTTGGTTGACACTGACCCGCCGTCCTTTGACCACGAGCAGGTAGGGCGAGGTTTACCCTTGATGGGGAGAGAGAGCCGGACCACTCCGCCATGACGGACTATGTACACATCTTTGTATTTCAGCTCAAGTTCACAATCGGGTGATTCTGTAGGAGCGGGGCACAGAGGGTAACAGTTACTTTTCATTTACGTTTGGGAAAAGGGCACGCCGACTGCGCGTTGTGCGTTCATTCTTGCGCGCGCCCTTACCAAACATCTCCGTGACCGTGACCGTTCCGGGAACCTCGGCGGGCTCGCCAGAGCCGCCTGCGTTGCACGCCAGCACTCGGAATTTGAACTCCTCCCCTTGTGGCATGTTGGTCAATGTGTACTCGCAGATCAGAGACGGGGTAGTGTTGCATTTGAGCCAAGTCATGGTGTCCACCTTCTGCATCTCAATGAGGTACCCGTCCACTCTGGCATCTCCCTCATCATCTGGGGGACTCCAAGCCAGTGACACAGATGACTTGGTGGTTTCTGTGATCCGTGGATTCTGTGGGCAACCGGGCGGATCTGACCAGAACACAAATATATAATTCAGGCTTTGTAGGACACAGCTGTTAATGAGAAATCAATCAAAACCTTGTTCATACAGGAAATAAAAAAATATTTCGTTGGAGTTTTGACGGTTTCTCACCAATGGGATCTGACGCCACAGCTGGTTTGGAGGGCAAACTCGGTTTGCTCATTCCACGGGCATTGATGGCAATAATTCTGTGTTCGTACTCCAGGCCTTCAATCAATTCCGTCGAGCGGTATCTATTCATTGTGACGGGATTCCTGTTGGCACGCACCCATCTATCGGACCTGACTTCTTTGCGCTCAATGATATAACCGGAAACTTCCAGCCCGCCATCCTCTTCAGGTGGGTTCCAGGCAACAGTCATGCCGTCACGTGAAACATCGAAAACGGTTGGTCGGCCAGGAGATCCGGACACATCTGTGGAAGGAGGATCAACACGTAAGTCTTCTGCCAAGGGTGACGAGGGAACATGTTGATGGGGACACCAACTGCAAGCGGTTACTTTACTGCGAACCCTTACTTTTCAAGCTTCTACAGGTGACAATTTCAGACTGCAAGAAGTCTCCGGTGCCATAGCGATTCACAGCAGCCGCGCGGAAGACATACTCATCCCCCTCAGTCAGGTTCTCAAATTTGAAGGTGGGACGGCTGACCGAGTCAGAAACCGGCACCCAGCCTGGTCTGTGGGCATCCCTTTGCTCCACCACGTAGCCACTGATGGGAGCTCCGCCGTCCCTGGCGGGAGGATCCCAGCTACAGGTGACTGTGGTGGCATCGATCTCATCAAATCTGATAGGTCCATGTGGCTCGTCAGGTTTAGCTAAGAGAATATCATCTTGTATCAGTGCAAAGCTCGTTCCAACCACGGCTCTTTTGCTCAACAAAATCAGGTTAAATGGCTACCGTATCCAGAGGTGGGTTTATTCCATTTCAGAAATTCAAGTAGTATTTTTGTGGGAAGTTGTCCTTGCCACAATAGTAGTGAAGTAGTGCTTTGTGCTTTTACTGGCATGTACAGGAAGAAACTCCAACTCTTCCTCCATTGGCCGCAAACAACAAAACTACTCAGCAGTTACTCGGTACTTGAGGAGTCATTTCAAAGAATGTTTATTTAGGCCTACTCAAGTGATTACTTGGAGGACTACCGTTTATGTGTACTGACGTTGATTTTGTCTTCCTTTACAGACAATGAGGTTGGAATTGATTAATTTGTCTTATACACGAGCCCTGTTGTTCTGAAGTAACAGACGGTATTCTTGGGTGAGAACAATTTGGGGCTACTCGACCCACCTCTGTCCAAGTTCCAACTGAACACATATCAGCAAATCAAACATAAAGCCCAAATGCGAGGTTTCCTTACAGAGAATGACAACCTTGATGACCTCAGTGGTAACACCAACAATGTTCTTCAACTCCACAGCGTAACTTCCGGTGTCATCAATGGTTGTGTCGGACACGGATAGTTTGGAAAACTTGCCAGTGCTCTGGATCTTGACACGGTTTGTGATTTTTATCCTATTGTCACCCAAAAACCAGAGGCAGGATGGGGGTGGCCTGCCAATGATCGGTAGGTCCAGCTCCAGGGTTTTACCGGCCCGAACGTTCACGGTTCTCTGGGGCAGATGGGTGAAATCCACTGCGGGCATCACTGGGGAGTAGAAAATAAATGTTTAGCCGTAAAACGAGAAACTAACAAAAAAAACAAAAAAAATACACTTTGTCTTCATGACTTCGACGAGAAAAACAGAACTATTAATGAGTTATCCTTGTCACCTCTTTGTTCCTGTACAGTCACAGGTGTAACGAGTTCCTTTGGTTCACTGGCGCCACGAATATTGACGGCTTTGATCCGGAACAAGTATTGTTCGTTCTCATTGAGCTTCTCGATTGTGTGCTCCAAGTCAGTCAGCTTGAGCGAGGCCACCTTCATCCATTTGTCTGTACCGTACTTGCAGGCCTCTACGACGTATCCGGTCAGTCTGCTGCCCCCGTCGTGCTCTGGCTTCTCCCAGCCCAGGGAAACGGTGCTTTTCGTGACATCGATCACTTCCAATTTGCGCGGTGGGTGAGGCACCTCGCAGACCAAGACGACGTCCGGTGTCTCGCAAGGCTCGCCGACGCCATAAATGTTTTCGGGTAGGACTCGGAAGTAGTACATCATGCCCTCAATGAGGCCGTCGATCTTGAAGGATGTTTTGCTGCACTTGGAAGTGACAGTCTTGTAGGCTCTCATGGAGGCCTCGCGCCTCTCAATAATGTAATTATTGACCGGTGCGCCGCCGTCCACAGTTGGGGCGTCCCACGAGATGGTGGCGTATTCTTTGGTCAGCTCCTTGATCTTGATTGGACCAGTGGGTCCTGGTGTGTCTAGGGTCAACAGCAACAAAATAAGTTCAGAAGTAGTTTTCCTAAATAGTTAAAATAATGCCGCGTACGCCTCTCCACAAGAACTCATGAGACGGTTGTCCGCTTACCATAGACTTTGACAAGGATCGAGACTTCCTGTTTGCCAGCAGAGTTCTCAGCCACTAGTGTGTATTTTCCTGCGTCATATCGGTGGACCTTATCAATGATGAGTGTGGTTGACTTGTGGGTGACCTCTATGAAGCCCCGGGTGTTCAGGTCAACGCCCGGCTTGCTCCACGTGATTGTTGGAGCAGGACGGCCGGTGATGTTTACAAAGAGGCGCAGAGAACCGCCAGCACGCAGGCAGATGGTCTTCTTCAGGTCATCGTGCAGCTCAAAGTCAGGTGTTTCTGTTGGGTCAAGGTAATGATGCATAAGGTTGCTGAATTGCATTACGGATAAAAAGCTTCACGCCAAATAGTTGCTCCAAAGTCAACGGGCTTGCAGATTTGCATTTCTTTGCTTTCTTCCCCCAGCGGCAAAATGATCAATGTTATTATAATCAAATGGGCAACTCACCGATTCTCTCCACTGGCTCTGTTTCGGCACAGCGCTCACTGAAGTCTCCGGTGCCATTTATGTTGATGCCGGCCACTCTGAACTGGTACTTTTTGCCTGGGCAAAGTCCGGCGACCGTGTGTTCTGTAGTACGCAGCGTCTTCTCGTGGGCCTTTGTCCACTCCGTCGTTCCAGCTTCCTGCATTTCCAGTAGGTAGCCCAGCACATCGGCTCCTCCGTCCTCCACGGGTCGAGACCAGGCCAGGCTAATACTCTCGGCGTGGGTGTCAGTGATACGAGGTACGGATGGAGGGCAGGGGGTGCCTAAAGACGAGAGAAGGTAGAGCTTTAAGAGCAGCCGGCGGTGGTCTAGACTACACAGATGAAAAGTTGGTGCAGCGCCGACTGACTGACTTCCTCACTCACTAATTCTTTGGCGGGCTACTGGGACCAAACTGAACTTACATGTTGGCTCTCTGCAGACCACATAGAGAGAAACCTCGCTAGGTTCACTTTCTCCTGCCTTGTTGATGGCCGTCACTCTGAACTGGTATATGTTGCCTTCTGTCAAAGCAGACACCTTCAGTGTCGTGTCGAGGTGCGCACCGCTCCTGTTAACCTTCACCCAGCGGGCACTCTTCTTCTCCCGCCTCTCAACCAGATAGTGGATCAGTGGGCTGCCGCCATCACTCTCAGGCTTCAGCCACTCAATGGTAGCAAAGTCCTTTCCTGACGTCAGAATCTCAGGTGCGCCCGGTGGACCCGGCACAGCTGTAAGAAGGGGTTTTCTAAAGTTTAAATCAAGAACCTCGGCAGGCTGTGTTCATAGTAAAGCTAATAACAGTGGCGTATCGGAACGTAGCTAGAGTCGTGCCGTCGGGTCACCGCAAGCTACGATCAAGTCCATTGAAAGAAATCTTAAGCAGTAACCAATGGCAAACGATGAGATTAAAAGAAATGTTCATCACACATTTGACAATGGCACATTGTACAGACACTCACTGAAGGTGTTTCTGGCGACCATGGGCTCCGAGAGAAGGGGGACTCCAATGCCATACTTGTTGACTCCACGAACCCTAAACAAGTATTCTGTGTTCTTGAAAAGGCCGGTGATGCTACAGGTCGTCTCCTTGCACTCGGCATGCATGAAAACCCAGTTAAGTCTGTTGGTGTCCCTTCTTTCCACGAGGTAGTGGGACACTGCGTCACCCCCGTCCTCCAAAGGAGGCTTCCAGCTCAATGTGCATGACTCCTCTGTTATCCTGCTGATCTCGATGCTGCCTTCACACATTCCCGGGGTGTCTGGTAACATCATTCACGGCGTTGTTAATCGTCTTCTCGTCGAACGAGGATTTTGATGACAAATAGAATGCGCACCGACTCACCAAGTACTTTAACGTTGACTTCGGCGGTCTTTGTCCCACTCACGTTCCGAACAGTGAGAACATACTTTCCGGAATCATCTCTGTCGCAGAATTTGATGATGGCCATCGCCCGGTTGGACGTGTATTGCAAGTGGTACTTCTCGCATAACTCCAGCTCTCTGTTGCCCTTGGACCAGGAAGCTTTTGGGTCAGGCCTGCCACCCACTGCGGCGTCCAGAACCAGATCTGAACCCGCTCTCACCGTAACAACATCAGTCAGGAGTTTGCCGTCCAGCTGAGCCTTTGGAGGTTCTGTCATGGCAAACAAACATACTGTTCACGTGGGTTGCATCTGTGCCGTCAGCCCGGGTATTGTGCCACAACCGTGACACCCATTCTTTTGCCAATTTGCGTCGTGTATTTTATCGCAAATATATGAAAAGACATTACCAAAGTCAGTCTTGCACTGCACAGAGCCGGTGGAACCTGACGGGGTGCTGAAGACTTGGTTGGCATTTTTGGCAATGACGCGGAACTCATAGGGTTCCCCTTCTCCCAGGGCGGTCACGGTGAAGAACGTATCCGTGACGTTGGTGTAGTTACACTTTAGCCAGCGGCCCTCCCCGGTCGGTGTGTACGGTTTTCGTTCAATAACGTATCCTACAATTGGACTGCCGCCGTCATAAAGCGGAGGCAACCACTTGAGCGACACGGTGGTCCTGGTTACCTTTGTCACTTCTGGCTTACTCGGCGGCTCTAAAAACAGAAGTGGTGACTTGCGTTAGTCCACGGGCCGGAAGTGATTCGCGTCTGCGGGGCAAGCGATACTCACCAACGGGGTTTTGGGCGATAGCTCCTTTGGAGGCTTCACTGGCCTTGCTCAGGCCGGCACTGTTCATGGCATAAACACGGAACTGGTACTCGAGACCTTCAACAAGGTCCTCCGCCTTATGGAAGCACTCAAAGCATGGGATCTTGTTCTCCCGTACCCAAAGGATATTATTTCTCTCTTTCTTCTCAATCCAGTACCCTGTCACCTTGCTGCCGCCATCGTGATAGGGCTCCTCCCACTTCAAGGTCATTGAGTTGGCAGAGATATTGAAGACGGATGGCCTCGTCGGGGGTCCGGGAGGAGCTACGATGGTCAAACGTGTAATGTTCATCATTGATTCAGGATTATTTTATTCATCAAAAAAATCTTAGCCGTTCAAAAAATCAGTAGCGTACTTACTGTAAGGATGCTCTGCAACGACGGTGTCAGACTCGGTCGGTTTGCTTACACCGAATCTGTTCTCGGCAGAGACCCTGAAGGTGTACTGCATGTACTTGGTCAGATGACTGACGTGGAGAGACGTGCGCTTGACACTGGAATTGATCAGCTGCCAGGCAGTGGAACCAGATTCACGCTTCTCCACAATGTAGTTGGTGATGTCGGTGCCTCCGTCGTCCTCCGGCGCATCCCAGTTGACGACGCAGGATTCTGAGGTGACGTTTGAAATTTCAACGGGCCCCATCGGGGGATTGGGTCGGCCTATGACGTTCACGTCGATAGTGAACGTCTTGGTTCCGGCAACGTTCTCCAGGGTCAGGTAGTACTTTCCACCGTCGCCCCTCATTGCATCCTTGACAGTTATGCTTGTTCTGTCTTTAGCTACTTTGATGGAAACTCTTTCAGAGTTCTTGAGCCTCATCTCCTCCAACCTCCAGGTTACTTTGGGAGCAGGTCTGCCACTAATAGGAACGTCAATTGTGAATATGCTGCCAGACCTGCATGTGATCAGCTGATTGGTGATCTCGCTGAGATCGGCAGCCGGTTCAATCTGAGGCTCTTGGACTAACACCGGGGCCGGAGTTTCCCTAGGTCTGCTGAGGCCAGACTCATTCTTGGCTTTTACACGGAAGTGATATTCGTCGCCCTTGTTGAGCTTTTCCACCGTGTGGTAGAGGTTCTTAGTGTTACCCACCACAACCCATTTATCTGTCCCCCTCGGCCTAGCTTCAATGATGTAACCCTGGACCCGGCTCCCGCCGTCGTGCTCCGGCTTCAGCCAGCTCAGAGACACCGAGCTGTCCGTCGTGTCCACAATGTCCAGTCTCTTTGGGGGCGCTGGCTCGGCCGTGGCAAGGACAGGCTCTGTCATCTCCAACGCCTCGCCGACACCATGCTGGTTCTCTGCAGAGACCCTGAAGAAGTACGGCACTCCCTCCAGGAGGTCCTGTATTTTCATGACATTTTGATGGCATTTGCCCCCGGACTGTTGCCAGGTGCGACGAGTCGCCTCGCGCCTCTCCACGATATAGTGGTGGATTCGCGCTCCACCGTCATTAAGCGGAGGCTGCCAAGCAAGTGTGACTGAGCCTCTGGACACCTCTTGGAAGGCTAAAGCCTGAGGCGCTCCAGGGGTGTCCATTACTTTCACAGTGAAAGTAATGGCCTTGCTCCCACTGCTGTTCTCCAGGTTCACAGTGTATTTGCCCGAATCGTTCCGTGAGCAGTTTTCAATGTGTAGAGTACTGCTGCCTTCCACACTTGTGACTTCTGACATCGCACCCAGTTCTCCTTCCTCTTTCAGCCAGGTGGCAACAGGCACCGGCTTTCCCCTGAATTGGACGCTTAGTTTCACCGATTCTCCAGCTTTGACGATATGCGTTTGCTTGAAGGTGGCGTCAATGTCCACCTGTGGTGGTGTGTGTCTCTCAATAGCCTGAACTGGCTCTAGAGTGGCCTTGTCCTCACCTCTTCCCACTTGATTTACGGCAGCGATACGGAAGCTGTACTCGACGCCTGTATGGAGACCTGTCACTGTGTACTCCGTTCCTGCCACTAGCTCCACATTTACTCTGTTCCAGTCAAGCTCGTCACCCTTTAGCATCTCGACAATGTAGCCCAGGATGTCGGAGCCACCGTCGTCTGCAGGCTTGGTCCATTCTAGACTGATAGAGGTATTTGTGGAGTCGGACACAAGAACCACAGATGGCGCGCAGGGGATATCCTTAGGTTCGACTGCTTTAATGGGCAAGGAGATATTGCTCGGGGATCCAACGCCGGCGTCGTTCACCGCCATGACCCGGAACTCATACTCCATATCTTCGGTGAGATGAGAAACCTTGTGAGCACATTCGGTGATTGGCTTCTTTGAAAGCACCTTGTAGAATCGGACAGTCTTCTTCTCCCGTCTTTCCAAAATATAGCACTGGATGGGGTTCCCTCCATCAGACGTTGGAGGAGTCCAGGCCAAAGTTATGCTTTCCCCTGTGACCTCAGTAGCATCGGGGGTGCCTGGAGAATCGGGGGCAGCTAGGAAGAAACAGTCAACGGAAATGTATGAAGAACAAAATATAGCCACGAGTTGCCAAATGAGGAATTCAGTGCGTTGACTTACTGTATTGCAGCTGCGCAATAACGGGGCAGGACTCCAACGGCCTGCCAACACCAAACTTGTTGACAGCTGAGACCCTGAACTGGTACTCGTTGATCTTCATGAGTTTGGTGGCGGTGAAGGTGCATTCGTGACAGTCATCAGACACCAGTGCCCAGGAGATCTTTGATGTTTCACGCTTCTCAATGATATAATGTGAGATTTCTGAGCAGCCGTTGTTCTCTGGCGGGCTCCAGGACAGAGTGCATCTGCCCTCTGAGATGTTGCTGAAGGTTATGGGTCCCACCGGTTCTCCGGGTGTGTCTGCGTGACATAACAGAGGTTGAATGAAGTGGAATAGTAATGAATCACTCATAAACATATGCCATGCTGTAACACACTGGGACGATGGCACACCTTGTACTTGGACCAGAAGCGCCTCCTTTTTGCTGCCCGATCCATTTGTCGCTTCGACGGTGTAGAGACCGCGGTGAGTGCGGTCAGCGTCTCTGATAAAAAGTGTGCTGTATCCAGGAACAGTGATGATGTCCATCATCTTTTTGGTGATTTCCACATCGTCCTTGTACCAGACCACCCTGGGAACAGGTCGTCCACTGATGGCTACCTTCACCCTGATGTTGTCTCCCGCTTTGACAGTCAAACCCTCAAAATACTCCGGCCCAAATTCAATGTGAGGAGCAGCTGTTTGGGAAGATAAGGCAAAAAGTGCAGTTCACGGTAAATTGGTCAACATTTTGTTGCTTTACTCTAGGTTCTCACGGGCTTATGGCCGCTTACCGTTCTCGCTTCTGACCACAATCAAACCGGATGAGTTGGACGGGGGGCTGACGACACCCATGGCATTTTTGGCAATCACCCT
This sequence comes from Hippichthys cyanospilos, assembly GCF_059441005.1. NCBI lineage: Eukaryota > Metazoa > Chordata > Actinopteri > Syngnathiformes > Syngnathidae > Hippichthys > Hippichthys cyanospilos. The sequence continues at coordinate 7,786,871 of NC_142373.1, forward strand.
GAACTCGTAGCGCTCATTCATTGTCAAGCCAGTCACAGTGTGCTGGCAGTCATGGACATCAGTCAAGTTGGCCTTGAACCAACGACCCTCACCCTGTCGTTTTTCAACGTTGTAGCTGGTGATCTTGCTACCTCCGTCACGCTTGGGCGCATCCCACTTGAGCGTGATGGAGTCACTCGTCACATCCGTGTAGTCGGGCTGGCCCGGAGGATCTGGAAAGACAGAAGCCAAGCTCATAACTTGCCTCGCAAAGGGGCCAATGAAGAGATGATAGATCGGGGCGTAGGTTGGGCTACGCGGCGTGAGCCAGTGGACAGTCGCTACTCACCAACGGGACTCACAGCCATGACGGGCTTGCTCTCGTCACTCATTCGGCTACGGCCGGCATCGTTCTGTGCGTGCACTCTGAACGAGTACTCGAGTCCTTCAATCAGACCCGGGATCCTGTAGTCAGTTTCTCTGATGAGCATCACGTTCACCTTCTGCCACATGATGCTGTTCTTTTCTCTCTTCTCCACATGGAAGCCCTGGATGGGCGTGCCGCCATCATAGACTGGCTTCTCCCACTGGATCGTCATGCCGTCGCTAGTGACGTTATACACAACAGGCCTGCCCGGTGGGCCTGGGGGCCTGAACTGGTGCTTGGCAATTACCATCTGCGAGAGCAGAGGTTCACTGACGCCATATATGTTCTCAGCACATACTCTGAACTGATATTGGACACCCTTGACCAAGTTGGCCACTCTGAACTGAGTCCCCTCTACCCTGGAGCACGCCATCTTCCAGTCAGGCTGAGAGGTGTCACGCTTCTCTACAGTATAGCAGGTGATATCTCCACCACCGTCGTCGCTGGGCTCATCCCAAGAGATCAAGATGCTTTCTGCTCTTACTTCATCCAGGCGGACGGGTCCAAGGGGCTTCGATGGGGGTCCGAGGGTAATGACGTAGATGTGGAAGGACTTTCTGTTGATTTTGTTGTCAAGCGTAAGTGTAAATTTGCCCTCGTTCTCTTTCTTCACATTCTTTATCATTAGCGTGGCCTTGTTGTCCGTCTTCTTGAACCGGATTTGGTCACTTTCCTTCAGAGGAAGGTTGTCCTTCAGCCACAAGAGCGATGGTCTCGGTTTGCCTCTGTACGGCAGCTCAATGTGGACATTGTGACCTAAGCGAACGCAGATTCTCCCGTCCGGGTAGTCTGTGAGGCTTGCTTCGGGTGTTATAACGTAGTCGACGACCTTGATTGGCCCGATTTTCGCAAAGTCACCGTGGCCCTTCTCGTTTCGAGCGGCCACTCTGAAAAACACGTCGGAGTGCTCCTTCAATTTTTTCACCTCAAACTCGCAGTGTCGGCTGGTTCCTCCCAACGACCAGTCCTCGCCTGCGGCTTTCTTTTCAATTACGTAGTCAGAGATGATGCTGCCGCCGTCGTAATCGGGCTTCTGCCACTGCAGAGTCACAGAGGTCTTCGAGGAATCCTTCATGGAAACATTTTTGACTGGTCCAGGAGTCTCCGTCGCCTTTACTGGTTCAAGCGTTTCGCATGGTTCACCAACACCGTTCTCATTCTCTGCTAGTACTCGGAAAAAGAAGGGTGTCTTTTCCGAGAGATCTTCAATCGTGTAAGTGGTGTCAGTGCATTTGCTTGTCACTGCAGAGTATGATCTCTTTGAGGAGTCCCTCTTCTCAACAATGTAATTAGTGATTTCAGCACCGCCATCAAGTAGCGGGGCCTCCCAGAAAAGAGTGACTTTTCCACGGCTCACCTCTTTCAGTGTCAGGTTCCTGCACTGAGCTGGAGAGTCCTGGACCTTCACAGTCAAGGTTAACGTCTTGGGCTCTCCCACACCATTCTCAATTTTGACTGTATATTTCCCAGTGTCGAGTTTAGTGACTTCACGCATAACCAGGACTGCGGTCGTGTCTGAGCGGTGGAATTCATATGAGGGGTTGTTGTCGATGCATACGTCTTCTTTGCTCCAGGAAACATCGGGAGAGGGTCGACCCTTCAGGGGAACAGTGAGCTCCACGTCCTTGCCGGCCTTCACAATGTAGTGAGTTCTCATGGCCACATCTGAGTCAATTTGGGCTTCCTCTATAAAAACAAGATTTGGGGCATTTAATAGTTTGATAAAGAAAAAAACAGGAAGGAAGTTACTTTTTCATTTTACATTATCACTTACCCAGGATATCTTTTGCCTGTACGGGCTCTGTCATCTGGAGAGGCTCCCCACGGCCCGCGCAGTTGACCGCAGACACTCGAAAGAAGTAGTTAACGTTTGGCTTTAAGTCATGAACGGTGTATTCTGTCATCTTGACCTCTCCCTTTGAAGTAACCATTGCCCATTCGTCCTCCCCCTCCAAAAGTTTCTCCACTAGGTAGCTTGTCACCTCACTGCCTCCATTCCACTCTGGCTTGGACCAGCCTAATGTGATAGAGGTCTTTGTGGAATCCATCACCTTCAGCTTGCAAGGTTCATCTGGCGCATCTGTAAGTCAAAGGAATTCGTAGGCGCAAGGAGTCCTTGATTTTCAATCTGGAAACAGTCCCTTTGATCACTTACCAATGGGATCTGCAGCCCTGTAGAAGTCTGATGCATCAGAGAAGGGTCCTTCTCCAGCCTTGTTAATGGCACAGACACGATACTGGTACTCGTTTCCCTCGGTAAGATGGCAGACGGTCTGTTTGTTGTCAGGGACGGGGTCTTTGCAAACTCGGATCCAGCGCAAACTCTTCTTGTCGCGTCTCTCCAGGTAGTAGCCGGTAACTGCGCTACCCCCGTCCAGACCCGGGCTTTCCCATTCCACCACCATCGTAGTTTTGGTGATGATGTTCACCTCAGGAGTATGTGGCTGCCCCGGAGTTACTGATGGAAACGCACAAAGGACAGACGAGTGATGCCTTTGTGTCCCACGGCCGGGGCCGGGAGGAGGCCCAAGGGTTATACAGCCACTTGATGACGAAACTCTCATTGGCTTCGAACGTGCATTATATATCTTACCAAAAGCGTTCTTTGCAATGACAGCCTCCGACTCCAGCGGCTCTCCCACGCCATACTTGTTAACGGCCATCACGCGGAAGACGTATTCATTTCCTCGCACCAGTTTCCCCACGGAGATGTACGTTTGCTCGTGCCGATCGGAGACTGTTGACCAAACCACTCTGCTGGTTTCGCGCCTCTCGACAATGTAGTGCATCACCTTGGAACCTCCTTGGTCAGCCTCGCATACAGGCTCCCAACGGAAAGTGATTCTCTCTGCGGTAATGAGGTTAAAATTGATGCTGCCGGCTGGGGGTCCAGGTTTGTCTAAGGACAGATGAAAAAAGTCCAAAGTTCAACAGAGAGAATTGAGGGATGACAGGAAACTTTGTTAGACTGGACAAGGTGAGAAAGGGAGGAGACACTGTCAAAATACCAAGGATTTCAACCGCAATCTTGGCGGTCGCTGAGCCCAGGACATTTTTTATCTTGATCTCATATGAGCCAGTGTGCTGGCGGGTCGCATCCTTGATGAGGATGGCTGACGAGTCGGTTGTGCTCTCCACACACAAGGACGAGGACGCGACAAGCTCCTTTCCGTTTTTGAGCCACTCGATGCTTGGCTGAGGGTCGGCAATGAGTCCTACTCTGATTTTCACTGAGGTTCCAGCTTTGTACTGCACCACATCCAAGTACTCTGGAGGAAGGTCAATGGCCGGCGCCCCTGTACATCCAAATGCAGGTAACATTTTCAACGGTTGTTTTTGTCAACAAGCCCGACCGCACTGATGCGAAATGGATTGAAAATGAGCACTCACCCTGCACATCCACGCAGGTGACCGGGCCGGCAATAAGGGAAGGGTTGCTGGCAGAGCCGATGGCATTCTTTGCGTACACCCTGAACTCGTAAGACTCATCCTGGTTGAGTCCAGACACGGTGAAGCCCATCTCAAGGATATTTGTGAAGTTAGCCTTCACCCATCTGCCACTGGCTGCGTCTCTCCTCTCGACGCTATAGCCAGTGATCTTACTGCCACCATCGTAAGGCGGCCTCTGCCAGGACAGACTGACAGAGTTCCTCGTGACTTGGGTGATATGGACATTTGCGGGAGGCTCTGTAGCAGAGCAGTCAGCGGGGTGCCAGTTTAGATCGGTGTACATGGACAAGGCAGCGATATGGCTGAGGGGGTCTAACTTACCGCACGCGTCAATGGCCAGCACCTCTTCGGACGTCTTGCTCATCTTTCCAATACCCGCTGCATTTTCGGCTGCCACCTTGAACTCGTAGATGAGACCTGGGCAGATCCTGGTGACCCGGAACTGGTTTCCTGGTATTGCTGTTTTATTGATCTTTTGCCAGAGGATACTGCTCCTTTCCTTCATCTGAAGATGATATCCTGTCACAGGATTCCCACCGTCGCTCACCGGTTCATTCCAGCAGACGGTCAGGTTATCTCTGCACACAAAACTGACCCATGGGGTGGACGGGGGCCCGGGTGTGGCTGGAATCAAAAAGATCATGCACGTGAGTCAATGGCGCACTCGAATAACAGTAGAACTGTCATCAAACTATCAAGACTTACTGAACGGGAGCTTGATCGTGACCGGCTTGCTGTCAATGTGGTCGCTGACACCATAACGGTTTTGAGCCTTAATTCTAAACTGATACTCCTCCCCCTTGGTCAGTTTCGTCACCTTCATTTCGCTTCGTGCAATGTTGGCTGACACCTCTGTCCAGGTGGGAGTGCTGGTTTCTCGTTTCAGGACGACATAGTTGGTAACGGGACTGCCACCGTCGTACTCTGGAGGAGCCCATTTCAAGTACACTGTAGTCTCTCCGACATCGCCTGTCTCCACAGGTCCGACCGGGGGCCCAGGTCTATCCAGTACAACAAAGTTCACGAAGATCTTGGTGGCACCACCGGGGTTCGAGGCGGTTACTTCGTATTTTCCGGCGTCGCTTGCCACGCTTTCATTCAGGGTGACAGTTAGGCTGTCAGGAGTGACTTCGGTCAAAAGTCTTTTGGATCCCTTGATGACAACGTTGTTCTTTGACAGGGTCACTTTAGGCATCGGCTTGCCAGTAAGCGGAATGTCAAAGGTGAGGTCTGAGCCGGCTCTTACATAAACGTTATTCTTGGGGTAGTTCCTCAGATCAAATTCTGGAGCCTCTGTTGAAATTCGAGCAATACCAAAATGAGCAACGCAGAGAAAATCCAAAGAAAACTGTATCGGAAGCAAAACCGCACTCCTTCTACGGCAGATGCTTTGCACTACATACAAGGTTGCAGCGGCACGCACAGAGCGCCGCATCCCTGTCGACTGTCAGTTGCAAAGCATAACACACATGCACAGAGATGAGGGATCGCTTACCAAGAAGCTCCTTGACGATAACCGGGACAATCATCTCTTTTGGTTCACTTAATCCAGCGTGGTTCTCAGCTCGCACTCTGAAGAAGTATTCTGCACCTTCCCTAAGGTTTTTGATGGTGTGAATCATGGTCCTCACTGTGGCACACTTGACCCATTTGGTCTGGCCCTTTTCCAGAGCGTCAATGAGGTAACCCTTCACCCTACTCCCACCGTCGTACTCGGGACGTGCCCAGGCAATTGTCACACTGTCCTTAGTGACATTTGCAACACCGAGTTTCGCGGGGACGCTTGGCACCTCTGTGATGCAAAAGTGGACCGCCGGAATACGTTAGTTCATTATGCCAACATCACCACACGAAAATGGATTGGGCTGAACCATACCTGTAATCTTTGTGCCAGCCTTTGCCTCCATTGGGACTCCCGCTCCGTGCTCGTTCTCTCCGATGACTCTAAAGTAATAGATGGCACCTTCCAGCAGGTCTTCCACTTTGTACGTCAACGCACGGCAGTTAGTTGTGACAGAAACCCAGGCCTTTTTACTGGCCTCGCGCTTTTCAACGTGGTAGGCCTTCACTGCGTCCCCGCCATCGTTCTCAGGGGCTTCCCAAGTGAGCGTTGCAGAGTCCCTGGTTACTGCAGAAACTTTGACATTGACTGGAGGTCCGGGAGAGTCAAGCACTTTTACAATCAAGGCTAATGTTGCTTTTCCCAGTGGCGATTCAATACAGACGCAATATTCTCCAGAGTCGTTTCTGGTTGACTTTTCGATGGTCAGCGAAGTGCTGGAGGGTGTTGAATCAATCGTTCCTCTCACTTTGAGATCTGTGCCTTCCTTGGTCCATTCCACCGATGGCACAGGTTTACCCTTGAAGGGAACATTAAGGGTAAATCCGGTGCCGTGCTGAACCACGAGGACTTTGCGCATCTCGATGTCCACATCGAACGCCGGCTCCTCTGTTCTTTCCACCGTCGCGGCCGCATCAGAATAGCGGCTGCGCACGCTGGATCCGACCTTGTTTTTCGCTTTGACACAGAACTCATATTCCGTGTCAGATTTGAGTCCGGTAATTGTGAACTCCAAGCTTTTGGTAATTGCAATGGCTTCAACCCATCTTTGTAGTTCTTCTGGTGACTCTGGTTCCTCCTCGTCCCCTTCTTCATATTCCTCCTCATCCTCTACCGCCACTGGTCCTGGTTTGTGAATGTAGTCCCGGTACTCTACAGAGTATCCAAGTATCGCGGCTCCTCCATTATCACTAGGTGGTTTCCAAACAATGGACACGCTGTCCTTGGTTGAATTCACAATCTTTGGCTTGGATGGAGGACTGGGAACCGCCAGCGGATCGACCGCTCTAAATGAAGCAGAGGTTTCACTCGGAGGACCCAGACCAGCGGCATTTTCCGCATAGATCCTGAACTCGTACTCGCAACCCTTGCGCAGTTTGCTTGCCACTGTGGTACATTCGGCAACTGCATCTCTGTTAACACGGATCCAGTGCATGCCCGTCTTCTCCCGGCGCTCGATCACATAGCCAGTGATCGGACTACCTCCATCACTCGCCGGCTTGCACCACGTGAGGGTCATTCTATCTCCAGCAATCTCCGTAACGTCGACGTCAAGCGGAGCTGTGGCAAAAGTGTACGGTGCGGTGATCCTGACAGCCTCACTCTCCAAAGCCTCGCCGCTTCCGTGCTTGTTCATGGCCAAAACCCTGAAGATATATTCGTTGCCTTTCAGCAGTCCTCTGACAGTGAAATATGTTTTGGTGATGTCGCCCTTCACGAGTGTCCAGGCCAAGCGGCTGGTCTCCCGCTTCTCAACGGCATAGTGCGTGATCTCGGCACCTCCGGGCTCCTGTGGTGGGCCCCACGAAAGAGTGCATTCCTCGGCCGTGAGTCCGGTTATCTGAAGTGGCCCTGCAGGGGGTCCCGATTTATCCAGAACGACACAATTTATTGGCGCACTAACTGTCCCGGCAATGTTTTGTAGGGTAAGGACATATTGACCAGAATCTCTTCTGATGCAGTCCTTCACAATCACTGAGGTCCCGGTATCGGTCAAAACCACCTGGACCCGTGCCCTGGCCACAATCTCGACGCCATCTTTGCTCCAGGCGATGACGGGCGCGGGGCGGCCTGCGAGGTCAGCGTGAATCTTTAGTGTTTCCCCTGCTTTCACATATACCGTCTCTCTGTATTTGACATCCATCATGATGCGCGGCAGCTCTACGTCATCCTTGACAGTGATCGGGCCAGTGTTGTCGGAGGGTTCACTGAACAATCCCGCCGCATTCTTAGCAATGACACGGAAGTCATATTGGCTGTCCTCCGTAAGGCCCGTCACGTGGTAGTGAGTCTCGGGCACGTTGGTGAAATTGCACCTTGTCCAGCGACCTTCTGGGAGATCTCTCCGTTCAACGATGTAGCCAGAGACCTTGGCACCACCGTCATACTCGGGTTTGTCCCAGGACAAGGACACAGATGTCCTACCGACAGCGGTGACAAGGGGCCGTCCTGGAGGATCGCACGGATCTCTTGCCGCCACAGCTTCAGAGGCCTTGCTGCATTTACCGATGCCGGCGATATTTTCAGCATAGACGCGATATTCGTACATCATACCCTCTTCTATTCCACTAACTTTGTATTCGGAATCCTTGATCATTCCTCTGTTCATCTTGGTCCAGAGGATGCTGTCGCGCTCCTTCCGCTCGAGGTGATAGCCGAGAACGGGACTTCCCCCATCATTGACAGGTTCGTTCCAGGTCACCACCATGTAAGACTTGGTGGCAAGCTTGACCGCAGGCGTAGATGGAGGACCGGGTAGCCGAAAGTTGTACTGAGCTGTAATTGCAGGAGACTCCAAATGTGTACTCTTTCCATAGCGGTTGACCGCGTAGATGCGGAATTGGTATTCCGCACCGTGCATCAGATGGCCGGCCTTGTAAGCGGTTCTGGCCACGCTGCTTGCAGCCATTTGCCACTCTTGTGTGTTGGTATCTCTCTTCTCAACGATATAGTTACTGATGGAGCAGCCGCCGTCGTACTCCGGTGGAGACCACGAGAGTGTGATGCTGTCAGAGGTGACGGCGTCCACCTTAACGCTCTTTGGTGGACTGGGTTTATCCAGGACGATGACACCGAGGTGTGAGGTTACGGTTCCCGCGGTATTGGTCAGAGTCATCTCATACTTTCCATCATGCTCCCTGGCAGCCTGTTTAATGAGAATCTTGGATGAGGTCGCCGTGTTTAGAATTGTGACCGAAGACGTTTGCTTCACAGGAAGACCGTCCTTCTTCCATGAGACGACAGGCTTGGGCCTCCCCCTCACTGGGACCTCAACAGTGAGGTCATCTCCGGCTCTCACGCTGTACGTTGTGAAGAGTAAGTTGACAGATGGCTCGACTGCCACGTCTTTTGCCACCACGGGCAAACCGAGTTCCTTCGGCTCGCTCTTTCCCTTCTCGTTGATTGCCACAACTCTGAAGAGATAGGTTTCGTTGGGGGTCAGGTTGGGAACTGTTGCTTCCGGCACCTTGACAGTGCAAGCGGTCCCCCATTTGTCACCACTCTTGGGTTTGAATTCCACATTGTAGCAGATGACTTTACTGCCACCGTCGTGCGCAGGTTTGTCCCACGAGAGTGAAACGCTGGTTTTCGAGACGTCAACGACAGTGAGATTGCTTGGTGGCAGAGGTACCTCGCTTACTTTTGTTTCTTTGGTTTCAGCCACTAGTCCTTGGCCGTACTGATTAACAGCGCAGACCCTGAAGTAGAAAATGCCACCCTCGGGCAGCTCCTCAATCTTAAACGTGTTGGCTGTGCAGTTGCTGGTGACAGTGGTGTAGGCCTTACGCACAGACTCTCTCTTCTCAACTATGTAGTTGGTGATTTTAGACCCGCCGTCCGTGAGTGGCGTGTCCCAGACGAGTGTCACTGAATCCTTTTTCAGATCTGTCACGGTGAAATTCTGCGGTGCACTTGGCGTGTCCAAAATTCTCACCGAGACGACGGCAGACTTAGAACCACTGCTGTTCTCCAAGGTGAGTGAGTATTTGCCGCTGTCCCAGCGGTTCACATTGTCAATTACAAGCATGGTGTATGAGCTGGTGGTGTCGATTGCAGCCCGATCTGCCAGGGCGCCATCAAGTTTTTCCCATTTGACGGCAGGATCCGGCCTTCCTCGGATGGTGACGAAGAGACGCAACGTACCACCGGCACGCACAGACACCACCTTCCTGAGATCGGCATCGAGCTCGATCTCCGGCGCTTCCACTCTGTCCAGAGCGATCACCGTGCCGTGGACATAGGCGGCCTCGCCCACTCCCTCAGAGTTGATGGCGCAGACACGGAACTGATATTCTTGAAATTCTTTCAAGTCGCCGACAGTTAGTTTGGTGGCCTGAATGCCACTGGGCGGCGTGCATGTTGCCCACTCTTTTTCGACCGGCAAGTCTACAGCTGGGGCGACTTCCACCTCCTCTGTCGATTCTGGTACCGGTGTATGCTCTCGCATTTCAACTATGTAGCCCTTGATATAGGCGCCGCCGTCAAAGTCAGGTTTGCCCCAGGAAAGAGAGACGGAGGACTTTGTGTAGTCAGTCACCTTGGGATGCTTTGGGGGTCCTGGGGGTTTTGTGGCATCACAGGCTCTGTAAAGTAGGGACAGCTCACTGACGTCACCCATCCCTGCCTCATTCTCAGCTGCGACACGGAACTCATAAAAGTGATCGGTCATCAGTCCTGTCACTCTGTAGTGAGTGTCTGTCAATTTCTGTCTGTTGCATTTTGTCCACCGCACACTGTCTTTGTCACGTTTTTCCAGATGATAGCCTGCAATATCTGCCCCTCCGGTCTGCTCTGGAGGCGACCACGACAGGACTATGGAATCTTTCGTGATCTGACTTGCCTCTGGTGTTCCAGGAGCACTCGGGGGTTTGTATGGATTGCGCGGAACAATGGGCTCACTCTCAAGATAATCACCGGTGCCGTATTTGTTAACCGCTCTCACTCGCAAAATGTATTCGTTCCCTGCTAGCAGGTTTGTTAGCTTGTAAGACAGACTCTGGATGTCGGCGGCGGCCACTGTCCAGGACAAGCTGCTGGTCTCTCGCTTCTCCAGGATGTAGTGAGTGATGTGAGCGCCTCCGTCCAGGGAAGGCTCAGACCAGGCGAGGGTACATCTGTCAGCCATGATTCCTGCTACCGTCAAGGGTCCTGTGGGTTTTCCTGGTTTGTCAAGGACTTTGACTATGATTGGGAAGGATTTTGTACCGCCCGGGTTTTTTAGCACAAGGTCGTATCGCCCACTGTCCAGTTTGGTCACATCCTTGACAGTCAGGGCAGCGCGCTTGTGAGTGTTTTTCACTTCGATCCGCAGGGTTTTGTCCACCTCCTTGCCTTCCTTGAGCCAGACCACGTCCGGAACCGGTTTGCCGTGGATGTCAGCATCAAGGGTTAAATGTTCTCCGGCAGAGACAGAAATCACGTCCTTGTACTTGGGGTCCATGGAGGCCCTTGGTGGCTCAATTTCATCGGTAGCAGTTATTGGTCCAGAGCTGTCCGAGGGCTCGCTGAAGACTCCAGCTGTATTCCTGGCAATGACCCTGAATTCATATTGCCCGTTTTCTGTCAGACCGCTGACGTCATATTCCGTCTCCATTACATTGGTAAAGTTTTCTCTGACCCAACGCCTGTCGGGGGAGGCAAGGTCTTTCTTCTCAACAATATAGCCATTGACTTTGCTTCCACCGTCATACTGAGGCTTTGTCCAACCGATCTTGATGACATTTTTAGAAATGGATACAGCCTCCGGTGCACCGGGCGGATCACATGGGTCGCGAGCGACAAAGGACTCTGACACTTTACTGCATCGACCGATGCCAACGATATTTTCGGCGTAAACCCTGAACTCGTATCCGCCTCCTTCTTCCAGATTGCAGATCTTGAATTGATTATCGGCGATGAGCGTCTTGTTCAGCTTGTTCCACAGGATGCTGCTCCTCTCTTTGCTCTCCAGATGGTAACCGATGACCGCGCTCCCGCCGTCGTTGACCGGCTCGTTCCATTCAATGATCATCATCTCCTTAGTTGCAGATTTGACATATGGCGTCCCGGGCGGGCCCGGCGGCTTGAATGGGTACTGGACAACAATCGCCTTGGACTCCAGAGGAGCGCCTTTTCCGTATCGGTTTTCAGCAATGACCCTGAACTGGTATTCCACACCCGTCTTGAGCTTGGTCACTTTGAAAGCCGTCCGGGCGAGCTGTGTGGTGACCGACTGCCACGTATTGCCCGTGGTCTCTCGCTTTTCCACGATGTAATGCTTCACCTGGCATCCGCCCTTGTACTCTGGAGGTTCCCATGAGAGGTGGACAAAGGTGTTACTCACCTCAACAACTTTTAGCGGACCGCTCGGCGGCCCCGGTTTATCAAGAATAATGACGTCCAAGCTCTCGGTAAACGTGCCCACAGAGTTGCTTGCTGTAACCGAGTACTTTCCGAAGTCCTCCTTGCTCGCTTCAGTAATCTGAATCCCGGTTGTTGTGGGAGTGTTCATCACGTTGACCCTGGAGGTCACCTTCAGCGGCTGACCGTCCTTTGCCCAGTTGATTCTGGGTTTGGGCCTGCCAAGCACGGGGAATGTCAAGGTCAGATCTTTTCCTGCTAACACGCTGTACGTGTTGAACTGCATCTTAACGCTGGGATCCAAGGTCATGTCACTGGCAACAACGGGCGCCGCAAGTGCCTTTGGCACGCTCTTACCCTTCTCGTTATAAGCGACAATGCGGAAGAGATATTCCAGACCGCTTGTGAGGCCTGTGACAGTGCCCTCGCATGTCTTAGTATTTGTGGCGACGCCCCATTTGTCCGTGCCCTTGGGCTGCATCTCAATGAGGTAGCCACTAATCCTGCTGCCTCCGTCATGCTCAGGTTTTTCCCAGGCCAGTGACACACTGGCTTTGGTGACATCGACGAGGGAGATGTTCCCAACAGGTTGCGGCACCTCGGACGCCTTTGAAGCGGTCTTTGTCTCGACGGCCTGGCCGACGCCGTACTCATTCTCGGCCATGACTCTGAAGTAATACAGAGCGCCCTCTATCAAGTTGTCAACCTTGAATGTTGTCTTTGTGCATTTGGTCGAGACGTTTGCATAGGCCTTCCTGGTCGATTCGCGCTTGTCGACGACGTAGTTCCTAATCTTGGAACCTCCGTCAATTAGCGGTGCGTCCCAAACAAGGGTGACCGAGTCCTTCCTAACCTCCTCCACTGTAAGGTTTTGCGGGGCTCCCGGCGTGTCAAGGACTTTCACGGTAACAAACTCCGACACAGACCCACTGCTGTTGGTCAGGGTTAGAGTGTATTTTCCTGAATCACATCTGTCACAAGAGTCAATGGACAGCTGTGTAAATGTGAGAGACTTTTCAACCGATGCCTTTTCACATAGGTTTGCCTCATCCTTAAGCCACTTGATCTCAGGCGTTGGTCTGCCCTTGAATGGAACGTGGATCCGAACCGATCCACCTGCCTTCACACATATTCCCTTCCTCAGTTCGGAATCCAAGTGGATCTGTGGTGGCTCCTGCCTTTCCTCTGGCTTAGCCGTCCCCAAGAGAACGGCTGGCTCCCCAACTCCAAGTTTGTTCAGCGCGCACACCTGTATTTTATATTCCTGACCCTCAGCCAGTTTGGAGATCTCGTATTTGTTAACACGCAAGCCGGTTGGGGGGGTGACCATGGTCCATTCTTCTTCCTCAGCCTTGCAGACCTCAACAATATATCCTTGGATGGCGCTACCACCGTCGGACAGCGGCTTGCCCCACGACACTGTGACTGAGCTCCGTGTGGAGTCGACAACGTTTAAATATGCAGGGGAACCGGGTTTGTGCTTAGGATTGCAAGCCTTGTAGTAAGAGCTTGGCAGACTGGGCTCCCCCAAGCCGACCACATTTTCCGCGGTCACTCTGAACTCGTACTCGTGGCCGGCGATTAGGCCTGTCACTCGGTATGAAAGATCGGTGACTCTCTGTCTGTTGCATCTGGTCCATTTAATGCCCGCTCTGTCCTTCTTTTCGACAACGTAATTTGAGATTTCACTCCCACCGTCAGACTCTGGGGCAGCCCAAGTGACGGTCATGCTATCGTGAGCAATGTTGGTGACATCCTCGACGTGAGGTGGACCAGGAAGAACAAAAGGAGTCTTCATGGTCACCGCATCAGACTCCAGTGGGCTGCTCATGCCGTAGCCGTTGACCGCCATGACACGGAACATGTACTCGTTGCCCTCCAACAGATTGGTGACTTTGTAACATGTGGTGGTGCAGCTGGAAGACACCACAGTCCAAGCCAGACGGCTAGTCTCGCGCCTTTCAATGACATAATGCGTGATGGGATTTCCGCCGTCGTGCGAAGGAGCACGCCACACTAACGAGCACCTATCCTCGGCTACCCCAGCTACGTGAAGGGGTCCCTCGCAGGGGCTCGGTTTGTCCAAGACCAACACTCGGAATGGCACGGTGGCAGTGCCTGCCTCGTTTGTTAGCTGAAGCGCGTACATGCCGCTGTCAGTTCTCACCGAGTCCTTAATGACTATCAGCGCATGAGTTTCTGTATTTTTCAACTCGAGCCTGAGAGTATTCTCGATTGGAACTTCATCCTTGAACCACTGCATGACCGGCAGTGGTTTGCCATGAACGTCCGCATCCAGTTTGAGCGTCTCCCCGGCGTTGACGACAATGGTCTTGGTGAACGCAGGGTCAACAGAGAACTTAGGCGCCTCGACCCTGTCGCTCGCGGTGACTGGCCCACTGTTGTACGACGGCTTGCTGATGGTGCCGACAGCATTCTTGGCTATGACCCTAAAGTCGTATTGGGAATTTTCCGTTAGGCCGGAGGCAGTGAACTGGGTCTCAATCACATTAGTGAAGTTTGCCTTAGTCCAACGGCCTTCTGGCAAGTCACGCCTTTCGACAAGGTATCCAGTTATGTTACTGCCACCATCATATTCCGGTTTGGTCCACCGAATAACGATGCTATCTTTGCTCACGTGGATAGCTTCTGGAGTACCGGGAGGATCACACGGGTCTCTGGCCACGCAACCCTCTGAAACCTTACTGCACCGTCCGATGCCGACGATGTTTTCCGCGTACACGCGATACTCGTACTCGGTGCCTTCCTCTAAGGGATGGCTCTTGTAATTGGTCTCGTGAATGAGGGCCTTGTTTATTTTGACCCACAGGATACTATTCCTCTCCTTTCTCTCGAGATGGTAGCCGAGAACCGGGCTGCCCCCGTCAGAGATGGGCTCGTGCCACTCCACGATCTGGTGATCTCTTGAGAGTGACGAGATGAAGGGTGTGCCTGGTGGGCCAGGTTCTCTGTATGGGTACTGAGCAACAACGGCCGGCGAGTCGAGGCCGTGACTCTTCCCGTACCGGTTCTGAGCAATGATTCTGAACTGGTACTCGGCTCCAGTCTTCAGTCTGGGCACTTTGAGTGTGGTCCTGGCGCAGTTACTGTTGACGTTTTCCCAAGTTGTCGTTACGGTTTCTCTTTTCTGCACGACGTAGTTTGAAATGGGACAGCCGCCATTGTGTTTTGGCGGATCCCATGAAATTGTCACACTCTGCGTTGTGATTTCATCAAATCTCACTGGGCCAGATGGGGGTCCGGGCTTATCAAGTACAACGACCTCGATGGTGGCTTCTTTCTTTCCAGCAGAGTTAGTGGCATTAATGCTGTACATGCCACCATCGTCACCCGCCGCCTCTTTAATGCTCAGACTTGTATGAGTCTGGGTGTTGTGAATGTTCACTCTGGTGGTGAACTTCAGAGGCGCACCATCTTTGGTCCAAGCAATCGTCGGCTTGGGGCGTCCAAAGATTGGCACTTCAATCTTGAGATCTTTGCCAACATGGACAGTGTAGCTGCTAAAAGTAGGCCGAACATCGGGCTCAAACGTCAAGTTCTTTGTCGTGACGTGGCAAGAAAGGACTCTGGGGTCACTTTTCCCTTTGTCGTTCATTGCTGTGACTCGGAACAGGTATTCCTCGCCTGGGTTCAAATTGGAAACGGTCGTCTCCATTGTTTTGTACGTGTTCACGCCAGACCACTTCTCTTGGCCCCTAAGCTGTATCTCAAGCAAGTACTGGATAACTCTGCTGCCGCCATCATATTCTGGATGTTGCCAGGCCAAAGAGATGCTAGTATTTGTTTGATCGGTGACGGTCAGGCTCTTGGGAGCCTGCGGCACTTCCGAGACCTTAAGCGGATCAACGGTTACTGCAGGCAGGCCAACACCATGTGCGTTCTCCGCAAGGACTTTGAAGTAATAACTGCAACCCTCCTGGAGTGGCTCAATCTTCCACGAAAGAGCGTGGCAATTTGTTACCACGGCAGAATAGGTTTTGCGGGTGCTCTCCCTCTTTTCAACGACATAGTTTTTTATTTTGGAACCGCCGTCTAAAAGAGGTGCTTCCCAAGCGAGGGTCACAGACTGGTTTGTGATTTCTTTCACTGTCAGATTTGCGGGAGCGCTCGGTGTATCGAGAACCCGGACGACGACAAATGCAGATTTGGTTCCACTGGAATTCTCTGCAGTGATGGTGTACTTCCCACTATCAGATCTGCTCACCTGGTCTATCACAAGGGCGGTGTAACTGCTGGTCACTTCAACTTGTGCCTTCTCCCTTAGCGGAGCGTCGTCTTTGTCCCACTTGATGCTGGGAGCGGGCCTTCCCTTAACTGGAATGAAGAGCCTTAGTGAAAGTCCAGCCTTGACTGTCACAATCTTTCTCAGCTCCGGGTCTATGTCCAGGTCTGGTTCGTCTGCCCTCTCCTTAACAACGATTGCCCCGACAACATCGGCATGTTCGCCAACACCAACCTTGTTGCTAGCGTACACTCTAAATTTATAGGCCTGATTTTCTTTCAGGTTCACAACCTCAAATTTGGTCTTCTTGACTCCGGTAGGTGGCGTGCACATGATCCAGTCCTCTGTAGCTGCATCTGCTGGCACATCTGCAGGTGCAGCTGCGGCCTGCTCCGCGGAAGCGCAGCACTCTACGATGTATCCCTGGACCTCTGCACCACCGTCACATATTGGCTTACCCCATGACAGAAATACTGAAGATTTGGTTGTGTCTGTAACTCGAGGGTTCTGAGGCGGGCCGGGCCTGAAGACGGGGTCGAGGGCTTTGTAGTATACCGACGGAGACGTAGGCTCCCCAACGCCCACAGAGTTCTCTGCGGCTACCCTAAATTCATAACTGTGGCCTTCCAGGAGGCCTGTGACCTTGAAAGTCAAATCCAACACAGCTTGCCTGTTGCATCTAGTCCACCGTACGCCCTCTTTGTCATGCTTTTCAATGATATATGTGGTGATAGGACTGCCTCCATTCTCACAAGGAGCCTCCCACGTGAGCACCATAGAATCCTTTTTCACATCTGCAATCTCTAAGCCTTTGGGTGGTCCAGGCGTTGTGTAAGGATCTTTAATCATCACGGGCTCGGATACGAGTGGTGCGCTACTACCAAACTCATTCACAGCGCGGACCCGGAAGATGTACTCATTGCCCTCAAGCAGCTTTGTAACTGTGTGGCGGGTGTTGGCCTCTTTTGGATCCACGACTGTCCAGACCAGTCGACTGGTTTCTCTCCTCTCCACAACGTAGTGTGATATTTTACTCCCGCCGTCTTGTATCGGTGCGCGCCATGTAAGGGAGCATTGGTCTTTTGTTATGTCTGTGACGGTGAGCGGTCCATGCGGTTCTCCGGGTTGATCGAGAACGACCACATTCACCTGCACAGCCTTTTCCCCTCCTGGATTTTTCAGCAGCAGAGTATAGGCACCTCCATCTGAAACTTGGGCTTCCTTTATAGTGACGCAGGCATGGGTGTCTGTGTTCTTAATCTCTCTGTGTATCGTGTTTCCCATGTCCTGCTCGTCTTTCAGCCAAGAGATGAAGGGCAAGGGTTTGCCGTGCACGTCTGCGTCAATCTTAAAATTGTCTCCCGCTCTTACCACAATGGTCTGAGTGTACTCGGGATCAATGCTGATTCGAGGGGGCTCAATCTCATCCCTGGCGGTAATGGGCCCAGTGCTGAAAGAGGGGAGACTGAACACACCGGAAGCATTTCTCGCAATGACCCGGAACTCATACTGTTTATCCTGCACGAGTCCAGTTGCGGCATATTCCGTCTCTATGACATTGGTGAAGTTTGCCTTCAACCAGCGGCCTTCAGGAAGCTCCTTCTTTTCCACCGTGTAGCCCGTGATCTTGGCACCACCATCATACTCTGGCTTCATCCAAGTGATGTGAACCGAATCCTTCGTAATCCTGGTCGCCTCCGGTCTGCCTGGCGGGTCACAGGGATCTCTGGCAATGTGACCTTCTGACACTTTGCTGACTTTGCCAATGCCCACAATGTTTTCGGCGTAGACTCTGTACTCATATTCCATTCCCGGTTCCAGGCCTGCGGTCTTGAAGGTTGTGTCTGTAATAAGTGACTTGTTCAGTTTGACCCAGAGGATGCTGGTTCTTTCCTTGCGCTCCAGATGGTAGCCCAAGATTGTGGTGCCTCCATCGTTTACAGGTTCATTCCACGCCACCACCATGCTGTCCTTTGTGCACGCCGCGACGGAGGGTGTTCCCGGTGGTCCTGGAAGCTTGTATGGGTATTGGGCTACAATAGACTCAGAGAGAAGAGCCGGTCCTCTCCCATATCTGTTTTCTGCCGTGACTCTAAACTGATACTCTGCGCCGGTTTTCAGTCGGCCTGCTTTGACTTTGGTCCTGGCGAGCTTTGGCGACACAATCATCCAGTTAGTTGCGGATGTGTCTCTCTTTTCTACAGTGTAGTTTTTGATTGGACACCCGCCGTCATACTCTGGAGGGTTCCAGCAAATGGTCACACTGTCAGAAGTGACCTCTTCAACCTTAACTGGGCCGCCTGGCTGACCAGGTTTGTCCAGCACAACAACGCCGATGTCTGCCTTCGCCTCCCCCGCCGTGTTGCTGACTGTAATGTGATACTGTCCAAAGTCCTCTTTGGACGCCTCTTTTATGCTTAGGTTCAACATTGTTTCTGTGGCCCCAAAGTTGACTCTTGTCGTTCTCTTAAGGGGCTGCCCGTCTTTGAGCCAGGAGACGGCTGCTTTGGGACGGGCGATGTATGGAACCTCGACGGTCAGGTCCTCCCCTGCCAACACGGTGAATGTGCTGAACAACATTTTGACAGTGGGTGAGATGACGAGATCTTTCACAATGACGGGCACGCCGATTTGACGAGGGTCACTTGTTCCCTTCTCGTTTCTTGCTGCGACGCGGAACATGTATTCTTCCCCTGCGTTGAGGCCACCAACACACGCTTCTGTCTCTTTTACGATCGCAGCTTGCGTCCACTTGTCTACACCTTTAGGTTGGACCTCCACGACATAGCAGCCGACTCTGCTTCCACCATCGTGCTCTGGCTTTTCCCACGAGAGTGTGACGCTGTTCTTAGTGACGTCTTTCAGACTGATTTTGCCCGGCGGTTGGGGCTTCTCAGACACTTTAACTGACTCCCCGGTCTCGATAGGCAGGCCAATGCCATACTCGTTCTCTGCCAGAACCCTGAAGTAATAGTTGCATCCTTCCAGGAGCTGCTCGACAGTAAAGAAGGTGTGATGGCACATGGTGCTTACTGTGGCGTAAGCCTTTCTTGTGGACTCTCGCTTTTCAACAATATAGTTCTTAATCTTAACCCCCCCGTCGTTTGCTGGTGGATCCCAAGTTAGGCTGACGGAGTGGTTTGTTACAGCGGCAATCTTCAAATTCTGCGGCGCGCTCGGTGTGTCGAGGACCCTGACTTGAACTGTGACCGTCTTAGAGCCAGAACTGTTCTCAACTGTCAGGTTATACTTTCCGGTGTCAAAGCGGTTGACGTTTCCAATGACGAGGGACGTGTACGATGTCGTGGTGTCAATCGAGGCTCTCTCGACAGCCTCGCCTTCATCCTTGGTCCACTTAGCCTGGGGAGCGGGTCTGCCTCTGATGGGAACAAAGAGTCTAAGTGTGCAGCAAGCTCGGAGGGTGACCACCTTGCAGAGTTCAGCGTCCAAATCGAGCTCCGGGGGCAGGAGTCTGTCCTCAGCCTTGGCATTGCCGGGTATGGATGCAGCTTCGCCAACTCCTTCGCCATTAACGGCAGAGATTTTGATTTTATACTCCTGACCCTCCGTCAGATTGACAATAGTGAATATAGTAGCAAGTAGTCCTTCCCTTGGCGTCACGATTGTCCACTCCTCCTCCTCCTTGTCCGATGGGATGCAGTTCTCAACGATGTAACCAGTGATGTCAGAGCCACCGTCATAGGCCGGTTTGTTCCAAGCCACAGTGATAGATGACTTGGTGGTGTCCAAGACTCTGGGGTTGCACGGAGGCCCTGGTTTGTACAGTGCATCAGTGGCCTTGTAGAATGGACTAGAGAGGCTCGGCGCGCTGAGACCGGCAGCATTCTCCGCAAGAACCCTAAATTCATATTCATGTCCAACGACGAGACCCGTTACCTTGAATTGCAGATCCTTGACTTTCCTTTTGTTGCACTTGACCCAGCGTAGGCCCACCCGGTCTTTTCTTTCAATGTTGTAGTTTGTGATGGGTGTTCCACCATCACTCTTCGGGACCTGCCACATAACGATCATTGAATCTTTGGAGACAGCGGTCACCTCCGGATTCTCAGGCACATCCGGGACCTTGTACGGATTGTCGGCAATAATGGGATCAGAATCAAGAGGCTCCCCGTTGCCATATTTGTTCACCGCCATAACTCTGAAGACGTACTCATTTCCTTTGAGAAGCTTCGTCACCTTATGTTCAGTAACCTGCAGGTCCGAAGCAACATTGGTCCAAACGAGTCGGCTCGATTCCCGCTTCTCAATGATGTATCCTTCAATCTTGGCACCGCCGTCATCCAGAGGCGCGGCCCATGCCAGTGAACAATTCTCAGCGGTGACATTTGACACTGTAAGCGGTCCCACCGGTGGGCCAGGTCTGTCCAGTACTTTCACTCTAAAGATGTGCTTGGAAAAGCCACCGACGTTGGCCGCAGTCAAAACAAACTCTCCTCCATCCGACCTGACAGAGTCTTTGTTGCACAGCGTGGTTGTGAGTTCACCAAACTTAACGTCCAGTTTCAAGGTGTTCTCAACTTCTTTCTCATTCTTGGTCCAAACCATGGATGGTGTCGGTTGACCCGCAATGTCAGCTTCAAGCTTGAAAGACTCTCCCGCTTTCAGCAGGAGCACATCCTTGAAGATGGCATCCACCATGATGCGTGGCTCCACAATGCTATCCTTGCACACAATGGGGTCCGAGGGGTCAGAAGGTGCGCTCACAGCTCCTGCCGAGTTTCTCGCCATAACGCGGAACTCGTAAGATACATCTTGAGTCAATCCACTGACGGTGAATGTCGTCTCAATGATGTTGGTGAAGTTTGCCCTGATCCAGCGACCGGCAGGGAGTTCTCTCTTCTCCACCGTGTAGCCGGTAATTTTGAACCCACCGTCGTACTCTGGCTTTGTCCACCTGATGGTGATAGCATTGTTGGTCACAAAAAGTGGCACAGGCTGACCCGGGGGATCCACAGGGTCCAGGGCCATTATTGCTTCGGAAGCTTTGCTGGGTTTGCCGACTCCAGCCATGTTTTCGGCCATAACGCGGAACTCGTAGGCCGCCCCATCCTCAAGCCCAGTAGATTTCAGCACGTTTCCTTTGACGAGACCCTTGCTGACTCTTTGCCACATGATGCTGCTTCGTTCTTTTCTCTCGACGTGGTATCCGATGACTTCGTTTCCCCCATCGGACACGGGTTCATTCCAGCCAATTGTTATGGAGTCCTTAGTGAAGGCCACAACGTGGGGTGTACCAGGCGGTCCGGGAACTTTGAAGGGGTAGGCAGCCACCACTGACTCTGAGGTTATGGGAGCTCCCGCGCCATATCGGTTCTTCGCCTTAACTCTGAACTGGTACTCGGAGCCAGTCGTTAAACGCGCGGCTTTAAACATGGTACGAATGGCCGTGGAGGTAAGCTCTGTCCAAGTCTGGGTGGTGGTGTCTCTGATCTCAACCACGTAGTTGGTGATTGGAACGCCCCCGTCGTTCTCCGGAGTGTCCCATGCAATTATGCAGTAGTTACGGGAGATTTCGGTGAATGTGATAGGTCCTTTGGGTGGTCCCGGCACATCGTGCACTTTGACAAAGATGTTATCGACGACAGAGCCAACGATGTTCTTTCCGGTCATGGTGTACACTCCGCTGTCTGCTCTGGCGCACTCATTAATGGTGAGGATAACAGTCGCAGAAGTCGTCTCCACGTTGGTCCTCTGGGTGAGCTTTAAGGCTGTTCCGTCCTTCTGCCAGGTGACCACTGGCCGGGGGCGCCCCATCACAGGAATTTCAACCTTGATGTCATCCCCAGCTTTAGCAATAACGGTTGATTGACATACGCCACGCAGGTCAAACTCCGGCAGGGAGGTCGAATCCCTGACGATGACAGGCTTGCTTTCGCGTGGCGCACTCCTTCCCGAGCGGTTGACCGCCATCACACGGAAGGTGTATTCTTCATTCTCGTTGAGATTCTTCACAGCGAAGTCCATGTTCTTGAGGCTTGTTACGTGGGCCCATTGATCGGTACCTCTCTTCTGGGCTTCAAGGACATATCCCGTCAGCCTGCTTCCGCCGTCATGCTTGGGTTTGGTCCAAGCCAGGCTCACAGAGTTCTTGGTGATGTCGGTTGGGATTATGCTTTCTGGAGGACTCGGTGCCTGGGAGGCACGGATGGGATCCGGAGTTTCAACCGCTTCGCCGACACCAAACTCGTTCTCAGCAGACACTCTGAAGTAATACTCGCAGCCTTCGCCCAGATCCTTGATTTTCGCTGAAGTTGTCGGACAGTTTGCAACAACGGTGGCAAAAGCCTTGCGCGTTGACTCTCGCTTCTCAATGATATAATTTGTGATCTTGGCGCCACCGTCAATGAGAGGCGTCTCCCACCGAAGGACAATTGACTCTTTGTCTATTTGGACTGGCTTAAGGTTCAGAGGGGGTCCGGGTGAATCCAGGACTCTCACATGAATATTTGCTATCTTTTTCCCAGCAGTGTTTTCGAGGGTAAGCTCATATTTACCGCCATCCATCCTTGTACTCTCGGGAATGAGCAGCATTGTAAACGACTCTGTGCTGTCAATGACGGCACGTGGCGCAGGGCCGCCTTCCTTGGTCCAGCTGACCGTCGGCGTGGGGCGCCCCCTGATGGGCACAAAGAGGCGGATCGAACAACCGGCCCTGACAACTAGAGTTCTCCTGAGCTCGACGTCCAATTCCAAATCGGGTTCAGCTGCACGCTCCACCACCTCAACCAGTTCCTCAGTTTCAGCGGGTTTACCTGTGCCATTAGCATTTACTGCACAGATTCTGAAGTGGTATTTGCTTGTGTTTTCAAGCCCGGGAACAACAAACTCTGTGATTCTCAGCGCAGACGAGGGCGTGTCCTTGATCCACTCATCTGTTCCTTCTTTTCTGTGCTCGACCACGTAGCCAGTAACATCGAGCCCGCCGTTATCCAACGGTTTTCCCCAGTTAAGAGTGGCAGTGGTTTTGGTGGTGTCTGTAACCCTTGGATTCACCGGGGGTCCGGGAACATCTGCCAAAAATCCAAAAAGACCGCTTTTACCACACCTATTGCTCAATAGCCTGGTGTGTAATTCTAATCGGTATTTTGTTTGTGTGTTTGCAAGCGTTTGCACTCACAGGTCGCCACAGCTGTCGTGACAGGCATCGAAGCTTCACTCGGTTCTCCAAAGCCAGCTCCGTTCTCAGCAAGAACACGGAACTCGTACTGTAAGCCCTCAGTCAATCCGGTGACCACGTAGCTGAGCTCGACAACGGATTTCTTGGAGGCTCTGGACCACCTCATGGCCTTTTTCTCCTTCTTCTCAATACAGTAACCAATGATATCACTCCCACCGTCTTCAGTGGGTCTTCTCCATGTCACCGTTGCCGAGTGCCCATCAACTTTTACAACTTCTGGTTTTGATGGTGGACCGGGTGGACCTTAGAAATAAAAATCAAAAAAGGAAGGGTCAGAGGGATGGAACGCACCTCACAATGAATCGCAGGGTCACTAGATACATTGACTCTAAGTCTTCAGCGGGCTGAAACGATACATACCAAATCTATCGACTATCTTGACAGGTTGAGAGTGAGACGGCTCACTGCTGCCGTACTGGTTCACAGCAGAGACTCTAAAGATATACTCGTTGTCCTGGATGAGTTTGGTGGCCACATAATGACAGTCGAGGACCTTCTCTTCCAGAATTGTCCAGAGAAGGCGACTGGTTTCCCTCTTCTCGAGTGTGTAGTACTTGATAGGAGACCCTCCGTCCTCAGGTGAAGCTGTCCAGGTTAGGGTGACCTTCTCTGATGAGACGCCGCTGCATTCAATGGGACCAGGAGCCGCCGGAACATCCAGAACTTTCACCTTTACCGTTTCCTCCTTCACGCCAAAGGGATTGCTTGCTGTGATGATGTAATCCCCAGAGTCTTTCCTCGTAGCATATTTTATTGACAGAGTGGAGGAGGACGCAGTGGTCTCAATATTAACTATGTCTGAAGGCTTCAAATACTTTCCCCCTTTAGACCAGCAAGAGGTTGGGGCAGGCTTGCCAAGAATACTTGTGGCAGTGACCACTATGGTTTCTCCGGCTCTGACGGTCACACCAGCCTCCATCACCTGAGCGTCGATGGTAATAGTTGGTGAAGCTTTGGGTGGAGAAAAGAAGCCGGATTACAACCCGCAAACCGATTTGACTCGAGAAGCAAGTGTGACGAGCGAATCAAAGCAAATCACCATATTCGTCGACGCAGATAATAGTATCTGTCTGGTCGGACGGCGGACTAAGGGCGCCGGCTGCATTCTTTGCACGGATTCTGAACTCGTATTTGCAGCCCTCCTGTAGATCGGTGACCGTGTATGCGGGTTCCACGACGTTCACACTGTTGGCCTTCATCCAGATCTTGGACGGAAGGTCACGTCTCTCCACTATGTAACCGGTCAGCCTGTGACCGCCGTCAAACTGCGGCTCGGCCCACTGCAGAGTCACGGTGCTTCTGCTGACGCTAATCACGTCAGGCTTGCCTGGAGCATCTGAGCACAGGAACGATCATTTGTAACGCGAAAAAACAACCTCGCCAGCGACAAGTTTTGTCGACGTGTTTCACGCTCACCAATGGGATCGAGGGCGACTTGCGGATCGGTGGGAGGGCTCGGTCTGCCGATGCCGGCCAAGTTAATGGCCATGACCCTGAACTCGTACTCCAGGCCTTCAGTCAGCCCGGTCACCTTGTGCTCCTTCATCCTCAAGGCGGTCGGGCTTGACCTCTTCCACAACATACTATTCCTCTCCTTGAACTCGATGTGATACCCTAGGCATCGTTGTGTGGTGGGGGAGAGAGTGAGAGGGTCTCCGTGAATGTGACAAGAGCAACCGCCGCATGCAAAGTGCTGCATATGCATACCCAGATGCCCGACGTACAACATGTACGGTAAGCATTCCCAACCACGGACCGCTGTCGAATGGAAATTCCCGAACCCGAAAAAACTCCCCCGGGACGCGCAACCTATTCGGAGGATCGTTGCCGCCGCCGCGCAGGAAATTCCCGCCCCCCCTCTGTATGAATCTAATACCATCGGCTCCAAAACGACGATTTCGACGTTATTGATTTACGTCCCATAGACCATGGCGTCCGGAAACGGAAACGACCGTGGAAGAGTGACCGCGAAATGCATCCGATTGAGGGTCGCGGGAGAAGCCCCAAGTCGGAAAGACTTTGAAAAACAAGGAGTTCGTTCTTACTTAGTATCCCTCACTTGGCACCTTCTCAGAGGATAATTGCTTTCGGCTCGGCGCACAAGAATCAGCAGACATTCAACGGGGCACTTACTTGCAATTAGCAACGCAACTGGACGATTTGCGGGCAAACATTTTCCTGGAGCAGGAAATGAAGCCGACACCACAATTCAAAATAGACTCATTTTCCCCCCCGAATCGGTCAAAACGCAACATTAAAAATGAAGTTCAGTGTACAAGACTGAACTTAAGTACAGTACTGTACCGTATTGGCGTTATTTTATAAGCAGTGCATTTTTTGGACCATGTTTTTGCATAGTCCGATTCATATACAGTACATGTTCTAAACACTGTAGTTTTTGTTAATAAAAAGGTTTTGGACGGTATATTTTTGCATTTTATTGCCCGTGTTACACATGTACTGCATTTTGTTAACATACTTGAACGTTCACGCAGGACACGTACCGCCGTTTCCCGCAAAAGGAAATTCCGTGACACGGAAAGATGGGACAACGCAAATAGGATTCCTCACTAGGGAATGCTTACTGCACTTGCTCACGCACGACTATACCTGTGATGGGAGACCCGCCGGTCTTCCTGGGATCTGACCAGGCAAGGTAAGCAGAGTCATGACGCATGCTCATGACCTGCGGCGGAGGAGGCGCGTCGGGAACATCTGGAGAAAAGCGCAGATGTTTGCATGTGGGAGAAAGTCCGGACAAAAAGGCCCAAATGACTGAAGAGGTATTACTTACTGAACGGATGCTTTGCAATCACGGGTTCCGACTTAAGCCCCTCTCCGACGCCGTATTTGTTCTCGGCGCAGACTCGGAAAATATATTCCGTTCCCTCGTGGAGGCCAGTTACCCTCATGGTGTTCTTGTCCACCGCGGAGGAGACAGTCACCCACATATTGGTGATGGAGTCCCGCTTCTCCAGAATGTAGTTTGTGATGTCCGAGCCGCCGTCGTCTTTGGGCGCCGCCCACTTCAGTGTGGCACCATCGGCAGTCACGTCCTGGAACTTGACCGGCCCTACGGGGACGCCAGGCTTTCCCACCACCCTGAGGGAGAAACCCGGTCGTCACCGGCGACAAAGACCAAAAGCGCGGCGGCGTGTCGATAGAGGCACGCGAGTCCAACCTGATGAAAATGGTGGACTCTTTGCTGCCGGCACTGTTCCTCAGGATGAGGGTGTATTTGGAGGCGTCACTCCTCTGGCAATCCCTGATCAGTAGAGTGGTGTTGACCGCAGAGGATTCGGCACAAACACGTCCTGTGTCTGTCAAGTCTTCCTCCTCCCCTTTCTTCCAGGAAACTTTGGGCGTTGGCTTGCCCATGATCGGAATCTTCAGACGCACCGTACTGCCTTCTTTGGCGACGTAGCACATGTCGGGAAGTTCCCTCAGGTCGCAAGTGGGATGAACTGTGAAAAGGAGCGTCCACACACTCGACTATCGCCGGACAAACGGAAGCCAAGCGTGACAGTCGATAGGAGAGCGGCATGAAAAAGGAGCCCGTGTGAGTGGTTCTCCTTACCGAGTTGGTCCTTGGCAACGACTATCAGCTCCTTGGCAGCACTCTCGCCAGTGTCGTTCACAGCTTTCACACTGTACTTGTACTCTTTGCCCTCGACCAGATCTTTTGCGCTGTACTGCATGTTCTTCGACCTCATCAACTCCTTGTACTTGTCGTCGCCGTTGAGAACCCCAAGCACATAGCAGATAATGCGGCTGCCGCCATCGGTCAGGGGTTTCCTCCAGCTCAGAGTGCAAGAGTCCTTGGTAACCAGCAACGTCTTGAAGTCCATTACGGGACCAGGCTCCTCTGTATGAGTTTGAAAGGAAGGGTAAGCAAACGGCGGTGAAAGGAAAGCGAATTAAAGCAGGTGAAAGTCGCCGGGTCACACCCACCGGACGCCCTGACTGAGTCGGGAGTCTCGCAGCACTCTCCGGCGCCAAGCTGATTGACGGCCGACACTCTGAAGCAGTACGAGCGTCCGGCGGTTAGGTCTGACACCTTCAAAGACGTCTTGGTACAATTGTTGGAGACCGCAGACCAGGCCTTCCTCTCAGTGTCGCGCTTCTCCACGATATAGTGGGTGACCTCATAGCCGCCGTCCAGCAGGGGAGCGTCCCAGTAGATGGAGGCGCTGTCCTTTGTGGTCTCTTTCACCATCAGGTTAATCGGTGGCCCTGGAGTGTCTAAAGGAGGAAAAGGAATGAGGAGAAGGTGTGAGGCTGGCTCTACCGCAAATACTAGCTCTTATTATTCGTAGGAGCGGAAAGGGTTTCCTACCGAGGACCTTGACAGTGACGGTGTACATCTTGATGCCGGCCACACTCTCCAGGTTGAGGATGTATTTGCCCGCATCGTATCTGTTGACGTTCTCCACCGTCACGGCGGTGTCACATTTTGTGGACTTTATGATGATGCCTTGGCGGTCCTTGATGTTGGTGTTCATCTTGGCCCAGCTCACCTTGGGCGTGGGGCGACCCTTGATTGTGGCATGGAGCCTCATGGTGGCACCGGCTCGCAACTCCAGGCCCTCCATTAGCTGGGCGCTCAACTCTGCCTCGGGGGGTACTAGAAGATCATCAAAGGGTTGTTTCCACTCACTTGCAAAAGCTGTGGCACCGCTCGTGCTTTTCGACACTCTTTGAATAATGTCATCTTGCAATCAGGGAAGGTACCTTGAAAAATGAACTTTGGCTTGCTTTTGCAAGCGTGACTTTGTTGAATTACGTTCGAATAGCGCTCCGACAATCGGATTTGCTGATACTTTATTGGAAGTTGATGAGAGTGCATCGAGCCTTCACTCTTACTGATGATGGCCAATTGATCATTGGTCAACAAGAGCCAGTTTCAGACTATGTAAAAAAAAAATCTCTCTCTCTCTCTCTCTCTCTCTCTCTCTCTCTCTCTCTCTATATATATATATATATATATATATATATATATATATATATATATATATATATATATATATATATATGTATAGCGAGAGAGAGAGAGATTGTTGTTCTCCTCTTGCTTGGATATTTTCTACACGGTAGTATATGCCTTCAGTCCTGCATGCCACCTTTTTGTATTCAAACATACGGACGGGAGAAAATAGTCAAGAAGAAAACCCACCTATGATGTCTTTTGCGATGTGCTTGCCGGGCACCTCGACCGGTTCGCTGAAGCCAACCTTGTTGACCGCCGTGATCCGACACTGGTACTCGGCCTTGTGAGTGAGGTTCTGTACGGTGTAGCTGGTGTCCTGCAAGTTCCTGGGAACGTTGCATCTGGTCCAGTCTGCCATGTCTGTCCTCCTGCACTCCACCAGGTATCCCAAGACGGGGCTTCCGCCGTTGTTGGCCGGAGCATTCCAGCTGAGACTTAGGGTGCTGGAGGTAGTGTCAGTCACGCACGGGTTGAGCACCGGGCCAGGAGGAGCTGCGAAAGTGCAATTTATCCCATGTTAGAAATAGTTACCAATAAACAAATTCAACTTTCAGAGCTCGCAAAACTCACTAATGGGATTCTGCGCAGTGGTAGCATCCGAGGGCTCGCTGGGTTTTCCGAGTCCTGCCGCATTGACAGCAATTACTCTGAATTCATATTCGACTCCCTCGCTAAGACCTGTGGCATCAAAAGTCCTTTCCATCGAAGGCTTCCTGTTCATCTTGGTCCAGTTCATCTCTTTGGTTTCCTTCTTCTCGAGCATGTAGCCCAGAATGGGGGACTTGCCATCATCGGTGGGTTCCTTCCAGCTTACCGTCATGGCATCCTTGGTGACATTGGTGATCACCGGGGCCTCGGACGGGCCAGGGACAGCTGTTACATACATACATACGCATATCTGCGTTTGACTCGAGAGACTCAAACGATATTTATGTGAGCGAGACGAAGCTCTCCACAAACTGCCTAACTACGCAGGTAGAACTTCAGGTAAGGAAAGGTCAAACTCACTGAATGGGTTTTTGGCAACCACAGGAGCCGTGATGAGACTGTCTCCGACCCCCCACGTGTTCTCGGCACGGATTCGGAACTGGTATTCGTGACCCTCGATCAACTTCTCCACATTAAGTTCAAGATTTTCACCCTTGATCTTCGAGGAGACCTGAGCCCAGGTAGCTCTGCTGGTCTCACGCTTGTCCAAAATATAGTTAGTCACTGGGGCTCCTCCATCCTTCAGGGGTGGCTCCCAAGACAACTTAATTCTGTTCGCAAACACTTCGACGTATTTGCAACTGGTGGGTGGACCGGGCACATCTGCGCAAGAAACAAATTCCACATGCGTCACGGGACTTCAATAACCAAAAACACCGGCCGGAGAGGGCCCAAAAATATTCACCCAAAACGGTAACATGGATGTCAGCCGTCTTGGAGCCACTCTGGTTCTCTGCGAGGACGGTGTAGACTCCGGTATGCTCCTTGGTGACTGAGGTCATCTCCAGTCGGAACTGGTGTCTCTGTTGAGTGATGACCTTCCCTTCACTTGACCTCAGACTATCATCACCTCGCTTCCATGTGACCTTCGGCATTGGCTTGCCAAACACGTCAGCCTCCAAGAGAACCGAGGTTCCGGCCTTCACCTTCAGACCCTTCTGCATCCTGGCGTTAAGTTCTACCCTTGGGGGCACTGCAATACGACGAAGAGACACCAGTTTATCAGCCGTCTAACCTTTAGTTGTACGCAAAGAGGTTATTTGGCTGCGTGTCTCTCACCGTTCTCGGCACAGACCAGTATTGGGTCGGTGGGCTCGGAAGGCTTGCTAATGTTGACGGCGGTTTTGGCAATGACTCTGAACTGGTACCGCAGGTCTCGCTCCAGCCCGGTCACAGTGTACTCCTCCCTTGGGACGTTCTGGCAATTGGTGTTACAACGCACCCAGGTGTCCCCGGGCACCCGCATGGCCTCCACGTAATAGCCGATGATCTTGCTGCCACCGTCGTTCTTGGGCCGGGCCCAAACAAGAGTTACAGAGTTCTTGGTCATATCCAGAACTTCCGGCTTCCCAGGGGTATCTGCGACACAATGACTTGATGAGAAAGAGTGACCCAGGTGAATTTGTTCCAAATTTGATGTCATAAGTTAATCGGGAACCCACCAATGGGTGTTCTCGCAGTGACAAAATCGGTCTTCTTGCTCGGCTTGCCCTGACCGGCACGGTTGATTGCCGACACCCTAAAAGTGTACTCCAGGCCCTCGATCAGGCCGGCGCAGGGGTACTCAGTGGTGCGTACGACGGTGTCATTGGCCTTCACCCAGAGAAGGCTGTTTCTTTCTTTACGTTCAATGTAGTAACCTGTGATGGGGCTTCCACCATCACTTTCTGGCTTGTCCCAGGCTACAAACATACAGTCCTTGTTTGTCTTGTTGATGTGACAGTTAAGTGGTTCGCTGGGAACATCTGGTGATAAAGAAAAACAAGAACAACAACAACAAAATCAAGCCCGACACTTCCTGTCAACGGAGCAACGTTTAATGGCCATGTGAGGAGTTTTAGGAGCTGCCACGCACTAATTGAAGCCTGAAGAAAAAGCGTAGCTTACAGCCAAGAGACAATTCTTGACACGTGATACGAGTTCATTGGGAGAAAGTGACTTCCTCCCGATACTGAAACCTACCAAAGGGGAACTTGGCGATCATTCTATCGGACTGGATTGGGTCCGACACCCCGTAGCGGTTCTCGGCACGGATGCGGAACACGTACTCTTTCCCGGGTATGAGCTTGCCCAGTCTGCAGCTTGTCTTCTGGCAAGACGACACGGCGTTCACCCAGTCACCTCTACTCACGTCGCATTTCTCCACCACGTAATTTGTTATTTTGCTGCCTCCGTCCTCCAGCGGTTGGCCCCAAGATAGAGAGCAGGCATCCGAGTCAATGTCGCTGATCTCCACGGGACCACCGGGAGGTCCGGGAATATCTACAACACGCATAGATCAACTCTGTCAAGTTGGGATGTTCGACGCCACTCTTCAGACATACACAGGTACGAACGAGTACTAATCTTACCAACAGTTACTGATCTATATGCCGTGAACCGATAGCACTAGTGCTTTTGATACACAGAATGCCCCCCTCCTCAAGAAAAGAAATAAAAAAGAAACAATGACAGGTCGTTTTGTTGTCCTTAACATTTTATGACCTTTTTCCTGGCCTGCCACTGAAGGCCTTAACTCGAACTGTGCCTGTGGTCTTCCATTTCCTCACTAGCTTCCTCATTGTGGAAACCCACAGCTTAAATCGTGGAGCTAGCTTTTTTTTGGTATAAGTATTTTGTATTTTTTGTATGATTTTTATTTACGTATAAGATAACTTTCTATAATAATTGTAGAAGTGTATCGAAACCTGTATCCTTCTTAAGGTTAACAAAAGAAAAAAAGCGATAAACTATCAACACGTTTTTTTTTTTACAGACTTTATACATGTTACAGCTTAGTGCCTCAAAGTGGCTGAAACTAAAAATAAAAATATCAAAAAGTTATTTCAGTGCACTTATACTTTACATGACAAACACAAAGTCTTTCCTCTGCGGTCACCGCACCCCGTCTGGCGCCCCCTCCCCGGGGGGTCCGCCCCACTATAAATCAATAACACAAGGGTGGCCTAATTTACGTACCGGACTACTTTTGTTTAAGTAATAATCGCACACGTTGTCCAAATCCTAAAAACGCCCTTTATTATGATATATTGAACTGAAATTGCTGCTCCGAGCAACTAATGAGTTAGAGAGGAAAACGATCAGGGGTGCCCAAACCCTTTCGTACGACTGTAAGGCCAGGTATGGGCTCCGCACCGATACTCGGTACGGGTTAGGTCCGCCCACCTCTACTGCCACGCGACATGGGATTTGGCGGGTCCCCGGAAGGAATAAAGCTTGAACACCGACCTCTGATGACAATCTTGAGAGGCTGGGCCACCTTTGCGGAGCTGTTTTCGGCCACGAGGCTGTACTCTCCGCTGTCCGTTCTTGAGACATCCTTAATGATCAAGACGCACAAATTGCCAGAATGGTGCACGGCCAGGCGGCTCGAAGGGACCAGCGGTTCAACGCCACACATCCATTTGCAGGTCGGAGGAGGCTTTCCAGAAACGACAGCCTCGACCCTGAGTTTGGCTCCAGCCCTTTCGGTGACCGTGTCCGGCATTATGATCTTCGGCTCCACTGTGTTACCAGAGAGGGGAATCAATATTTTCGCGGCAGGGGCGGGAGGCTCATTGTCAAGAACTGATCATATCGATTCGGCGTTGGAACTCACGCATCTGTTCCTTGATCTCGATCGGCTCCCTGGTCTCGGTGAACGAGCTCAAACCCACCATGTTCTTGGCGGCCACTCTGAACTTGTACCTCTTGCCCTCTTTCAGGCCACTGATACTGATGCTCAGCCCCTTCACAGTGGTATAGGCATTCCAAACCTCCTTCACAGGTTCGTCAGCCACCGCCTTCACGACCGCAGCCAGTAGAATTGGAGGGGCGGCTTTGCCGTCTCCTAACATCTGCGTTCCAGACGCACCGAATGAATGCCTTGCACACCGCACTTTTGTCCGCATATCAATTTAGCAAGAGCTTGACAGCACTGGCGTAAGGATGATTGCCAGTGGTCAACGGGAAGTGAAAATGGCGCAAAAATCACAAACCTCCTCTTGTGCTGGCGGTGGTGGAGGCGGTTTGACCTCAACGTACTCTGTCACGTAGCCGTCAATCTTCGCCCCGCCGTCCCTTGCGGGCTTCACCCAGCCAATCGTGGCACTGTTTTTTGTGACCTCTAAAATTTCGATCTTTTCGCAAGGATCAGGTTTGCCTGAAAACAATTAAAACCAAATAAGAATCCGGAGCTCCATTTTGATGACCGAAAACGGCAAGCGACACCACACATGGCGGTGTGCGTACTCCTTTCATTTGGCACAGTGTGAGTCGGAGTTCATACTTACTGACTGGATCGGAGGCGAGGTAGGAAGTGGGTGAGACCCGGGGAACTCCTGAGCCATACTGATTGACGGCCGTCACTCTGAAGTAGTACTCCGTGCCTGGGACCAGACCGCTGACCTTGAAGGGAATCTTGCCTATCTCGACTCCCGCCTGGACTGTTGCCCATGTCTTGCGATCTATTTCCCGCTTCTCGACAATATAGTGAGTGATCTCACTGCCACCGTCAACCTCCGGCGGGCTCCAAGACAGCATTGCTGAAGTCTGCCGGATGTCAGAGGCCTCCAGAGTCATCACAGGCCCTGGGGTGTCTGTTATAGGGGCATGAAACGGATGCGGGTTTGTTTGCAAGTGCAGCGAAACGGGCTCAGAGCCGTGACGGAAAAATGCAGGTCATACCGAGGACCTTGACGTTGACAAACACAGCCTTTTCTCCGGCGGAACTCTGCACGGTCAGACAGTATTTGCCGGAGTCGTCACGCGTGCTATCGGGAATGACCAAGAAGGTCATGGTGTCGATGATGTCGACGTGACCCTTCCTGACGACATTATCGATGCCCATCCTCCTCCAAAGGACTTTGGGAGGTGGTCTACCCCTGATGGTAGCGCACAGTCTGATTGGACATCCAGCTCTCACCGTCAGCCCCTGCCTTAGATTTGCGTCCAAATCGATTTCAGGTGCCTCTGTTGAAAGCCAAACATTCAATGACATAAAATGGCAGGTGATGAGTACGGTCAACTAACTGAGCGGGCAACCCAAATGGATCCTCACCAAGTATCTCCTTGGGATTCACGGCTGCCTCCATGTCACAAGGCAGGCTCATGCCCACCTGGTTCTGAGCGGACACTCTAAAGTCGTACAGAAGTTTCTCATCCAGACTTGTGACGGTGAACTCACAGAAGACAAGCTGAGCAGCCACATTGCAGCGTTTCCAACTGTCCTCCCCTTTCTTGCTAGCTCCCTTCACCCTCATCTCAACAACGTAGCCGATGATGGGTGCTCCGCCGTCGAACACCGGCTTGTTCCAGCCTAGCGTGACCGTGGACCTGGTGCTGTCCAAGACCTTCATGTTGGTGGGCGGTGATGGAGGCTCTGCAAAAAAACAAAACAAAACAAAAAAAAACATACGTGACCAACCCACGCAAAACCCGACAAGGAAACCAATGCAGTCATACCGATGGCGTCCTTGGCAGAAACGGCGCGTGAGGGTTTGCTCGCGCTGCCGACGCCAACTTCGTTGACAGCTTTCACTCTGTATTGGTATTCGTGCAGGGGCAGCAAGCCCGTTACGGTGAAGCGAGTGGTTGCCATCGCCTCCTTGTTAACGGTGGACCACCTCACAGCATGCTCCTCCTTCTTTTCCAACAGATACCCAGTGACCGGCTTTCCACCATCCGTATCGGGCTCTGACCACTGCACGGTCATCTCTTCCCTGGAAATTTTGGTGACCTCTGGCGCTTCGGGTGCTCCCGGCACACTGAACTTTGTGCCCGCTACAATGGGCTCGCTCTCCACCGCAGGGCCCGGACCCATTTTATTCTCTGCGCGAACTCTGAAAATATATTCATTTCCCTCAATAAGACGAGTCACGTTGGCTTTGTTGGTGATGACGGCATTGGAGTGGACGGACCAGATGCCCCTCTTGGTGTCACATTTCTCAATGATGTAGTTGTATATCTCACAGCCTCCATCATCCTCTGGGATGTTCCACGCCAGGTGGCACCTGTCGATGGTAACCCCCGACACCTTGAGGTCCCTAATTGGCCCAGGTCTGTCCAATACATTGAGCTTGGCTTGTGCAGAGCACGCCCCTGCACTGTTGGTGGCACTGACGACATATTTGCCGCTGTCCAAACGCCGGGCGGAAGTCAGAAGCAGCTTTGAAAAGTCGACGCCCATTTCCATCTGAACCCTGGGGCCCTTTTTAAGCTCTTCGGCGCAATCGTCCTTGGTCCATTTGACGTCAGGCTGCGGTTTGCCCTTGACCGTTGCCTCGATGGGAACGGAGTCCCCGGCCCTCACCACTAGGATTCCATCCAGTTTTAACTCGATCTCTGGTTTGACAAGCTGCTCCTTGACTAGGACTTCGACTGTGGTCACCCATTTGCTTTCACCGCCGTCATTTTTTGTCTGGACTCTGAACTGGTAGACCTGGTTTTCAAGGCATCTGTCAGCCATGAAATAAGTCTCTTTGATGGCC
The DNA here is from genome assembly GCF_059441005.1 of Hippichthys cyanospilos. Taxonomy (NCBI): domain Eukaryota; kingdom Metazoa; phylum Chordata; class Actinopteri; order Syngnathiformes; family Syngnathidae; genus Hippichthys; species Hippichthys cyanospilos. The sequence continues at coordinate 7,822,230 of NC_142373.1, forward strand.
CCCTTATGAAGTCTCTCCCACTCTTCAGCCCCCTTTGGCCTCTTCTCTACGTGGTAACCCAGGTTACGACTCCCTCCGTCGTAGTCAGGCTTCTTCCATTTGAGGAAACAGAAGGTTTTGCCAATCTCAGATATGTGGAAGTCGATTGGTTCACCAGGTTTCTCGATGGGGTCAACCGCCAGCACGGCCGTCTTGGTCTCAGTGGGTGGTCCAATGCCGATTTTGTTTTCGGCGCTGACGCGGAAAAAGTACTCACAGCCCTCCGAGAGAGGGGCCTTCATCAGGCGCTTTGTGCAGTCATTGGAAACTACTGTCCAACCTCTCTGGCTTGGCTGACGGCACTCAACGACGTACTGGGTGATCTCTGTGCCCCCATTGTCCTCTGGGTTCTCCCAAGACACCATGCAGGAGTTTTTGGTCACGTAAGCCACCTTTATATTCTGGCAAGCTCCGGGCGTGTCCAGGACATTGACAATAATGGTGGCTTGTGCCTGTCCACTGCTGTTCTTGGCAACGATGGAGTATTTGCCGTAGTCGGATCTGACGGCATCACTGATGACCAGTTCACACAAAGGATAACGGTTGTTCAGCATGGTGCGCTTGTCCCTGGACAAAGCTCTGGCATCCTTGGTCCACGCGATCTCTGGGTCAGGTCTGCCTTTAACTCGGGCGATCAAACTGATGATCTGCCCTGCCCTTACAGTCAGAGAGTCACGGCACGATACATCAACAATGACCTCTGGAGGAACAAGAATGTCCTTTGCCAGGATGGTCTCGCTCAGCTCCCGGGGTTCACTCTCTCCGACCTTGTTTGCGGCTCTGATACGGACCCTGTATTCCATACCCTCGATGAGACCTTGTATTCTGTAGCCACACATCTTGACGAGGTCCTTGTTAATCCTGTCCCACTGAGCAGATCCTGACTTTTGAATCTCTACAACATAGCCAAGGATAGGACTGCCTCCATCGCGAGTCGGTTTGGTCCAACAGATATCTGCATAAGATTTGCTCCAGTCCTTCAGTTTAGGATTTCCGGGAGGTCCTGGCTTGGTGATGGGCCGGGTGGCCTTGATGGGATCGGAAGTGAGGGACGGCTCGCTGACACCAGCGATGTTCTCGGCAAACACTCTGAACTCGTAGCTGTTGCCCTCAAATAGACCCGAAACTCTGTATCTGAGATCCAGCACAGGTGTTTTGTTGACACGGATCCACTTCCCTGTCATCTCCCGGCGTTCAATCACATAGCCACTGATAGGACTACCCCCATCGTGGTCGGGCAGGGACCACCCCACTGTCACGGCATTCTCTGTGATATCAGAGCACACCGGGAGGCCTGGTGGCCCGGGAGGGTTGAACATGTGCTTGGCGATGGTTGGAGGACTCTCAAGCCCGGCGCCAATTCCAACCTTGTTCTCGGCACGGATGCGAACCACGTACTCGCGACCCTTCTCCAGGCGTGACACCTTGGCTTTGGTGCTGATACCACTGGAGCTCACAACTGACCACGGCTCCCACGACTTCTTCACATCCTTCTTTTCAACCACGTAGTTGGTGATGGGTGTGCCGCCGTCATCCTTGGGTGGCCTCCATTGTATCATCATGTGATCAGGGGTAACTTCTAAGATGTTGATGGGGCCAATTGGCGGTCCTGGAAGATCGAGCACAGTGACGTGCAGGGCGACAGTCTTGGAGCCTGCGGGGTTGGATACAGTCAGGAGGAACTCCCCAGAATCTCCCCTCTTGCACTCTGGTATGGTGAGAGTGGTGGTGGCTCCGGTGGATTCAATATTATAGTGACCCTCCGATACGATCTCTTTGCCATCCGTCATCCACTTGGCAGTGGGGATTGGGATTCCCTTCATCTTGGCCGGCAGAACTATCGTGCTGCCTGCCTTAACGGCAATTCCCTCAATGAGCTTCACGTCAACTTCGATAGCGGGTGGTACTGAAAGACAAAGAATAGAAAAAAAAAAAAGCACCCGTGTGATGCACGTCAACCAAAGCCCGTTGCGGTCCTTCTCTAGTCCGAGCCAATGACGCCTTACGTGTTTTTTCCTGACAGGTGATAGGAACGCTGGTGTCAGGACGACTCACGCCGATAGCGTTCTGAGCCATTGCCCGGAAACGGTAGGTCTTGCCTTCCCTCAGACCGGTGACATGCGCATGGTTACTGCTGACAGTCTTGTAGGGGACCCAGTCCTCCTGGTTCTCTTCCTGGTACTCAATGATGAAGCCTGTGATTTCACTTCCGCCAGTGCGATCGGGCCACTCCCACTCCAACCACACCTCGGTTTTTTCTGCGTCAGTGTGGTGTAGGTTCTTAGGGGGGCCAGGTGGATCTAAACAGCGGGGACAGATGCTCAGTGTTCCGAGTTGCAAGCAAGAAACAGTGGTACCTTGACGCAGAACCTCCTCGATTTACAGTGAACTCTTTTACAGCCAACTCATTAGCTGTTCGATGAAATAATAGATGTTATTCAATTTTCTGCTTTTCTGATTATCGGTCCTGCTCGTCACCGACACCTGTTTCAGAACACCACTACGAGTCTTGGTAAACGAACTACCGCCCTGCGGGAATCAGCAAAATTTCTTGGCATTACACTCGAATCACCTCCCTATTATACTCTGAGAAGAGCGTTTTTCACCTCTGCGCAATGGCTAAGACTCGCCCTATTCTATCTCCTAGCGATGCAGGGAGGGTGGAACAAACTCATAGCGTTTCAACTTATTCAATCGGGCGAGCTGATTTAAGCCACGGGTCAATTCAGTTGAATCCAGAACTCAATTGAAAAGAAAACGCTGTACGGAAAAATGCCGCGTAGCACTCACAGAGAGGATCAACGGCCTTGATGGGAGTCTTTGTGATGACATAATCACTCCTGCCAAACTGGTTTTCTGCTGCAACTCTGAACAGGTACTGGATTCCTTCCATCAGATACAAGGCCAGCAAACTCCGCTTCTTATTGGCTGCAGAGACCGGGACCCACTGCTCAGCGGCCACATCCTTCTTCTCCACAACATAATGGGAGATAACAGCGCCACCGTCGTCCTCTGGAGCTTTCCACGTCAAGTAGGCAGATTCGCTGGTCACCTCAGAGACCACAAGGTCTCTCGGGGGCGTAGGTTTGTCTGAACCGGGCAAAGAAAAAACGGAATTGGAATTGAGCCAAAGAACTCTTGCTCAAACCCGGGGTTGTAAAAGGAAGAGTAAAAACAGCATCTCAACGACAAATCTCAATGTTCTTAACTCACTAAGAACCAGAACGGCGACTGTGGCTGTTTTCTTTCCGGCGGCATTTTCCGCCGTGAGAGTGTAGTTGCCGGAGTCAGAGCGGGCACATTTGGGGATGAGGACTTTGCTGCCATTGGATGTGACAGCCACAGTGATATGAGCGGGCATTTCGCCATCGTTCTTCTTCCAGCCGACGGTGGGTGTGGGCACGCCCTTGATGGCGGCACTCATGGTGATGTCGGTGCCCAGCATGGCCAGATGCTCGCGTGCCATGTTGGCATCCAGCAGCAACTCTGGTGCCTCTGCAGAGGAAAACAGAAAGGAATTGAGAGTTCATCGAGCGGCGCTCAGGATGTGCTGTGGAGAAAAGATTGAGGGATGGATGGATGGATGGATGGATGGATGGATGGATGGATGGATGGCTGGATGGATGGCTGGATGGATGGATGGATGGACGGATGGATGGATGGACGGATGATAGGGCTGATGGTCGGATGGACAAACAGAAGGACAGACAAGAATAAAGAAAGACAGACAGACAGACAGACAGACAGGAAGAGAGGTAGCCGTACCCAGTCTGTCATGGACCTTGATCGTCTGCTTGACATAGGCTGGGTCAGATTTGCCCGCAGCGTTAACAGTGTAGATCCTGAAGGCATACTCTTGGCCATCACTCAGGCCCGTCACGACATAGTTCAGGTCAGGGCACTGCTCCGGACGCTCATTAGCCTGAATCCACTCTATTGAACCCGGCTTCTGGTACTCCACAAGGTAGCCGAAAATCCGTCCTTTTCCATCATGTCGGGGCATCTGCCACCTGAGACTGACAGAGTCCTTTGTCTTGTCGTAGGCCTCGGGGGTCACTGGAGGACTCGGCCGCACTGCCGGAAATTGATCACACATGTGACTTTGCGTCACGCCGTTGCGGTACAATGAGGTCTGTTTGTATTAGTTGCACTAACCGATGGGATCTTTGGCAAGAATGGGCTTTGAGGGTTCACTAGGGTCTCCAGTTCCCACCTCATTTTCAGCCATTACGCGGAACTCATATTCACAGCCCTCCACAAGGTCCTGGACCCGATACTGAGTAGCAGGGTACAAGGGTTCTCTTGTTGCCCTTGACCACCTCTTGGCAGAAGGCTCCTTCTTCTCCAGGATATAGTTGGTGATGGGTTTCCCGCCATCGCGGGGCCGGTTCCAGAGCACCAGAGCGTTGGTGGCGTACACCTCCCTGACGGTTGGCATCTCGGGGGCCTCTGGCACTCCTGAAGAGTCGCGCCATAATACATCAGTCAATCAGGCATCAAAATTGCCTGCCGGCCACAAACCTAACGCCAGTCGCGACGCTTTTATTATTGCGGCTTCTGCAAGAAACTCACTGAAGCGATCTTTGGCTCTCATCTCCTCAGAGTCCAGCGGGTCGCTGATGCCGTACATGTTCTCGGCAGAGATCCTCATTATGTACTCCCTGCCCTCAGTCAGTTTGGGGACCTGAAACAATCGACCGACGCTTTGGTCCCGTGTCGACGCACTCTATAAATATTCCATGACTTGTTCATGCGCGCCAACCTTGCATGTGGTCTTGGTGTTTGCCGAAGTAACGGTGGTCCACATTTCTCTGTTTGCGTCTCTTTTCTCGATGATGTAGTTGGAAATTTCAACTCCGCCACTGTCCAGAGGAGGCTTCCAAGAGATCACCATGTACTCACGGTGGACCTCCTCAAAATTGACCGGACCCACGGGAGGAGATGGACGGTCTGCGTGGAAAAGAGAAACTCGCTGAGTGTCCCCTGCAATGACAATCCCTGTGCCAAACCAAACACTCATCCAAAAACAAACTCTCGATGAATGATTTCCAAACGATTGAGTTGCCTCTCTCACGCACGCACGTCACATTGTACTGCCCAGCCATTATGCCTGTGCCTGTCAAAGGTCAGTTGCAAAGATGAAGGTCGGGATGAGTGTCGAGCTTGTACCGACAACTGTGACGTTGCAGACTCCCTTCCTGGACCCGGTGCTGTTCTCAACCACCACGACGTATCGCCCGCTGTGGTTGCGCTGCGCCTTCATCACACCCAGCGACATTGTGGTCAGGGTATTCTTGAACATGACGTGCTTGTCGGCCTTCAGATCCTCGTCATCTCGGTACCACACGATGGACGGTGAAGGCTTGCCGGTGTAGCGACCCTGCAGCAGGAAGCTCTCGCCGACACGGACGATCAGCTTGTCACGGAAGTCCAGCTCGATTGTCGGCGGCTCTGGACCAAGTAGAGCCAGGCAAGTCCGTGAGCCGTTGAAGTGGGCTACCGGGACCACGTCGAGATTCGCCGCTTACCGAGTTCATCCCTGCAGGTGACCGGTTTGGAGCAGAACGACGGTTTACTCGGCCCGACCTCGTTGACCGCACTGACACGGAACTCGTAGGTGTCGCCCTCCTTCAGCCCGTCAAAAGTGTACTTCCTCTCCATCAGCTTTTCCTTGGTCAATCGAGTGAACTTGTCTTTGCCGATCATACGGGCCTCCAGGACGTACATGATAATCTCAGAGCCGCCGTCAAACTTGGGCGCTTTCCACGTGACGTTTATGAAATCTTTGGTGACCTTGGTCACCTCCAGATCCTCGGGTCGGTCGGGCACACCTGAAAACGAGGATGAGGCATCTTTTTTGTATCTTTTTTTTGGATCAACTTTTGTGGTTGCTTACAACATGTGAAGCTCACTTCATCTTTTTGGTCAAACTTACTCAACGGTTCTTTGACAAGGAGCTCGGCTGCCGTCTCCATGAAGGGCCCGATGCCGATGGCGTTCTCAGCGGCAACTCTGAAGAAATAAGCCTTGCCTGAAGTGAGGCCGGTAGCCACGGCATTCTGTCTGCTGGCGGTGAAGGAGAGCGATGTCCAGGCCTTTCGCTCGGCTTCGCGCTTCTCAATCACGTAGTTGCTAATGGGGGAACCGCCGTCATTCTCTGGGAAGTACCAGTTGATCTTGCAGGAATCGTTGCCCAAGTTCTCCGCAATCATGGGGATCCCAACAGGGCCAGGGACGTCTGGGCAAAGGATCGGTTTTCAGGAATTGAAATGAATCCCGTCGTTTGATGGTCCAGAATGACTCACCCAGTACTTCCACGGTGACGTTCTTCTTCTTCTCGCCTGCGGCATTCTTCGCAGTCAGCGTGTAGATGCCGAGATGCCGTCTGGTACACGATTTGATGACCAAAGAGGAACTGATGGCTGTCGTCTCCACCTTGGCCTCTGGGGGAAGCGGCATTCCGTCCCTGCTCCAGGTGACCTCTGGTGATGGCTGACCTGACACGTAACAGATGATCCGGATCACCCCGCCGGCGTGGACCACTATTCTTTCCTTCACCGAGGCATCCAAGTCAACCTCGGGGGCAACTGGAGAGGACATTTCCATAAAGCTTAATGAAAACACATAAGGGTTGTGGGAACGCAGCATTTCTGCCCTTTATAACAGACTCACCGTTTCTGTCATTGAGCTCCAGCACCTCGGGCACTTCACCTGGTTCACTAACACCAGCAAGGTTGAAGGCCGTGACCCTGAACCTGTACTGACCGCCGGCCTTCAGACCAGTGATCACAAAGCGGGTGCCACGGATTTCAGTGTCCTTGGCCTGGAACATGCGCACACGCACAAAAGAAAGCCACCTCAATTTCTCCACTCGAAACCAATAGTGACGTTTATTTTTATCCTATTCTTTGTATGACGTCCCCATTGTAGATTTTGCAAGTGCTATTTCTTAGTATGGTCTAGCGGCTTCGCAAAGCTGCTGGAGAGGATTTGCTAAGAGTAGGCTTTTGTCGTGTTGGTCAATATTTTTGTTCTTTTTTCACCTTGACCCAGGCCTCAGCGCCCTCCTCCTTGTATTCCACCCAGTAGCCGATAATTTTGGAGCCTCCATCCTTCAACGGGGGGATCCACTCCAGATCCACGCTGGACTTAGTCCAATCTGAAACCTTTGGTGTTGGAGGAGAGGGCGGGGCTAGGAAAAAGAGGGAGCGTTGTTTTGTTAAAGGAAAAACATCCTCGTTTTCGGTTCATTTGTCATTTTTGCGCGACTGTGAGTGCTTACAGATGGGGTCTCTCGCAAAGATGGGGTCAGTCGGGACACTGGGTAGTCCAGGTCCCGCAGCATTGATGGCTGTGACCCTGAAGATGTACTCAGAGCCCTCTATGAGTCCGCTTACAGTAAACGATTCCCCCAGGCCCATGGGGCGGAGTGGGTCACGGGAGACACGTGCCCAGCGTTTCCCCGTGGTCTCCTTGCGCTCCAACCAGTAACCTGTGATCGGCGTGCCACCATCATCCTCCGGCTCCTCCCAGGTCACAGTCATGGAGTCTAGGGTGACGCTGGAGACAGTTGGCTTCTCACATTGGCCGGGGACAGCTGCAGAGCACAAGGACAGGTTTTGGTTTGCTCGCAGGAGTCGGGAACCGTTGCCTCTTTGAGAACAAACGGACTTACTGTAGAGGTTTCTCGCCACCTCTGGCTCACTGTCTAGCGGTTCGCCAACTCCATATTTATTTTGAGCCATTATGCGGAAAACATACTCGTGGCCCTCCATCAGGTTTTCGACTGTCCAGATGCGTTCTTTGGGTTCACTGGTGACGGGGACCCAGGTCTTCCTGTTAGCCACGCGCCTCCAGATGACATAATTGGTGACTTTGGAGCCCCCGTCATCCTTCGGCGGCAGCCAGGACAGAGTGATCTTCTCTGCCCCGACCTCCTCGAACTTAATCGGAGCCGAGGGAGGACCGGGACGACCTGGAGGAAGGGCAACACTGAATCACGCCGGCCTTTGACAACAAGATGTAGGTGACCAGGTGTGACTTGAGGTCATTGAAGACTCTCCGACATTTTCCTCTACAACGGCCTATAAACGAGCACAAGGAGACGGATGGCGCTGCACCGAGCTTACCAAGCACGTTGAGCCTCATCTCCTTGGAGGCTTTGCCAAGGCTGTTGGAGGCCACCAGCGTGTAAAGGCCCGTGTCGGGGCGTTTGCCCTGCTGTATTAATAGTGTGCAGCTGTCGTCGGACACCATCTTGTTGATGTGCTCATCGTAGCAGACCTCCACCTTACTGTCGGACTTGTGGGCCGGGGCCTTGTACCAAGTGAGCGTGGGGAATGGGCAGCCACGTATCCTGGCCACAATACTAATGTCACTGCCTTGCTCGGCCTCCATGAACTCCTTCAGCTCAATAGATGGAGCGCCTGGAGGGGCGATGCAATGTCACAGAACATTAACAGTGGAACTTGCGCATTTTTCAACGTCGTCATCGACTGGACATGAAAATCAACTTTGCCAACTCGTTCGTTTTCTTACAGGTCTGGTCCTGAATGAGAATGGGCCCGGCAGTGGACGAGGGTCGGCTGGGTCCGGCCAGGTTGTAAGCGACCACTCTGAACTCGTACTCATCACCCTCTGCCAGGTCCTCCACTTTAAAGCTCGTGTTATCAATGTCTCTCCTGTTACACCTGCGGGCAGCAGTAAAACCTAAAGGCCTCATATTCAATTCAATTCAATTATACTATTTTGGGAGGGTTCACTCAGGGAAATTGGCTTCCGGTACAACACAGCACCACAGTTGTGCAGGAAGAACAAAGTGCGAGCCCATTAATAAAAGACAGAATTCATCCCAAAAAAAAAAATTCTAAAATCCAATACCTGAACATAACACGAAAAAAAAGAAAAAAAAACTGTGATACACATACCAGTGATATGCAACAGCAAGCTGTACTGCGTTTCGGAATGAAAGCTTACCTCCTCCAGGACTCTTTCTGGGTGCCGCTGGCATCCCAGCAGAGTAGGTCAACACTGTAGTGAGTGACGGGCGATCCTCCGTCGTTTTTGGGAGCCCTCCACGAGAGGGTCACTGTGCCCTTCCTCACAGTCTCGATCTTAAGCCTGGTTGGAGGATCCGGGGGATCTGACAGCACAGGACACGCGGTAGAAACTCACTCCCGAGGCCGAAAATCAAAGGATGTGGCTTCAACGCGAGACTGACGTACGGATAGGATCTCTGGCCACGGTTCCCTCGGTGCTGGTCACAAAGGGCCCAAAACCAAATCGATTCTCGGCGCGGATACGGAAAAGGTATTCCTGACCTTCAATCAGGTCTGGAACCACCAGAGACTGTGCTGCACAGGATGGATTCACCTGTGGGGGTGAGAAAGGGTAATGAAAGTCGAGTTGCCTCGTTTGAGTTGTGCCCGTGTTTCTTGGGCATCGTTTAGTGTGGTTTAAGGATCCTGTCAGAATCTGCACCGGGGGCCCGAAAAACAGCCGGTTTGATCCGTCCATCTTTTCGGCTGATATATGAAATGCTAACACACTATCAAATAAGATGTGCTTCACCTTTGTCCAGGCTTTGCCCACCACAGTCTTCTTCTCAATGAAGTAGCTCTTCACCCTCTCCCCCCCATCATTCTCCGGAGGTTTCCAGGAGAGGCGGCATGTCCCTCTGGTCACGTCGCTCACCTTCAGGTCTCGAGGAGGCCCTGGGAGATCTACCGTCCCGTGGAAGAGGGACATTGTGTGACGTTGTAACTCATAGGGCCGGTTTCGACGGAGAAAGTGTCATATGAGATGAGTGACTTAAAATACGCACCGAGGACGTTAACTCGCACTTTGACTACTTTATGTCCAGCTGGGCTCTCTGCATTTATGATGTAGCGGCCAGCGTGGTTCATTTTGCTCTCGGGAATGAAGACCACAGAGGTAGTGTCGGTGGCGTGAATCTGCGGCAAGGAATTTGGAAATGAACAATGCCTCTTGCTTCTGTCGTACCCGTGGTTAGGAAAGGTCACTCCGGAGGACCCAAGCGACCGACGTCACCCTCGGTGTAATTTTACCTCAGAGTCGATAGGGAGGACGTGAAGTTCATTTTTCTTCTCGCTCTCGGCTGTTCCGTCAAAGGTCCATGCTACTTTAGGGACCGGACGCCCGCTGATGGTGGCAGAGATCCTGATGGCGGTTCCAGCCCTGCAGTTCAGCAGGTCGTGGGCACTCACGTCCAGAGACACAGTCGGCTCAACTACACGACAAACACAAAGGTGCGTTGAAACGCCAGTGTCCGATGGTAAATATGGGCAAATGAGATTTGCCCGATTTTACCGAGGATGTCCTGCACAAGGATGTCTGCTGTCCTCGCGGGTTCAGAATTGCCTGCAGCATTCACAGCGTAGATCCTGAACTTGCACTTTTTGCCCTCTTTCAGGTCGGGGATCGTCATTTCGGTGGCTTGGAAGAGTTTGTCAGCAGGATTCACCCTGCGCCAATCAGGGGAGCCTTCTTCATGGACCTCAATGATGTAACCCTTCACAGGGCTGCCGCCGTCCCTGTCTGGGGGATTCCAGGTGAGTGTAACACTGTTCTTGGTCTTGTCTTTGACCTCAGGGGATCCAGGTGCAGTAGGAGGGCCTGAGGACCAGAAACAATTATGATTTCACTGTGAGGAACTAATTCCAAGTCAGTCTTGAGGAAACGTCCTAGACTTACAGCACTTTACCAAGCATTGTTAGTCAAAATATGAAAGAACGGTAGCCGGGGACTCACTGCATGGATCCACAGCAAATCGGCACTCCGTGGACTCACTGGGTGGTCCGACCCCTGCAGCATTGCATGCCGCTACCCTGAACTGATATTCTGTTCCTTCGATGAGCTTGAGGACAGTGTACTGCAGAGCCTTCACGGCCGGTTTGGTGACCGGGCACCGATTAACGCGGCCCCAGTACACAGCTCCGCGCTCCCTCTTCTCTAGCCAGTAGCCTTGTATGGTTGAGCCACCGTTGTCTAGCGGAGGATCCCAGGTCACAGTCATCGTGTTTGAGGTGGCAGCAATGATTCTGGGGTTTTGTGGTGGTCCGGGGAGGCCAAACGGATCCTTCAGTTCTACCTTCTCTGAGTCACAGCCATCACTGACACCGTATTTGTTCTCCGCCCTGATTCTGAATTGGTAGTGACCATTCAAATTCAGTTTGTAGACCTGAGTGGATAGACGGCAAACCTTTAACGCGTGCCCAACAGAGGAGGTCACGTGATTGCACCTGTTCTCCCATCAGTTCAGCACGCATGCGTCTGCATTCACCCCGTAACGGCGCTCAATGAGGTTGGAGGTCACCGCCTCGAAGTCCGATTTCTTCTTGCTGGCATCCCTGAGTTCGACCAAATAGTTGGTGATCTCGCTGCCTCCGTTATCTTCCGGGGCATCCCAGGTCAGGTAGCAGGAGTCTGCCTTGATGTCGGAGATCACAACGTTCCTCGGGGGAAGAGGGCGGTCTGGAAAGTAAGGGGAAAGCAGGTCAGATGAGTGGCGCCCTGCGTCCAGCGGTTCCAGCTTCTCCATGCGTTCATACCAAGGATCTCTACGCGGATGACGTGCTGAGCTTTGCCGTTAGAGTTTTCAGCGAGAAGTTTGTAACTGCCTTTGTCCTGCCTGACGGTTTCAGGAATGGAAATCGTCGTCCTCAATGTTGTGCGATTCACCTGGTCATTGGCGGGTTGCATCAACAAACAACACCCGGGTGTTAGCAAATTCCCCTTCCACCGGAGAACATGAAACAAATCCTCCAGGCAGTCAAGGAGGGCTATGCGTAGGGAAGCGCAAAAGGCGCCATGAGTGAAAGGAATGCCCGCTGCTCACCTCCATGGTTTCCACAGTCATTTTCTCTTTGTCATTCACGTCCATCGCTTCATCGTCCTTCACCCATTTGACTGTCGGAAGAGGAAGTCCCCGAACCTCCGCGGGAATGTCAATGGCGGAGCCTTTCTTCACAATGATGGCATTACCCTTGAAGTACTTCAGAATTGTAATCGTGGGTGGAACTGTGAAATCAAAAAGGGGACGCTCAGAATTCGTCACAGGTGGTTTTGTGCTACAGCAGCGAAAAGGTTTCACAATTGCGTTGGCGACGACATACTTTCGTCATCCTGAATCTTGGCTGCGATTGGCTTGGACGGAGCGCCGTCCCCAACCTCGTTCACAGCTTTGACCCGGAACTCGTACTCGTAGCCCTCTGACAAGTTCTCGATCGTACCGCAGCACTTGGTAAAGATCTTGCGGTTGGCCACATCAAACTCGTTGCCGTCCGATCTCATCTTCTCCACGTAGTAGCCAATGACGGGGCTACCACCATCACTACGTGGTGGCTGCCAGGCCAGGGCGATGGTGTTCTTGCTTCTGTCGGTGTAGCGAAGCTTCTCAGGGGCTGAGGGCGTACCTGTCGGGAAACATCGGAGGAGGGGTCCCGGTCACAAATGGAGAAATGTCGCCAGCCGTTTCATTCGGGGCCGAGACTTAGGGCTACCAAATTTGGCCGCACCTTTGGGATCTTCAGCTAGGATGGGTCCCAGGTCGGCTGGAGTTCCGTCTCCATACTTATTTCGGGCAATCACCCTAAAGTCGTACTCTTCGCCCGCCAGGAGTCCCTGGACGTCGCATTTGCAGGACGCCACCTCGATGGGCTGGCGGAAGAGCTTCATCTTGGCATCCTTTCTCTGGACCTCGTAACCCACGATGTCACTGCCACCGTTGTCCAGCGGATCGGACCAAGTGAGGGTGATGTTCTTCTTGGTCACTGTTACGGTTCTCAAGTCGACAACGGGCCCTGGGACGTCTGGGAGCAATAGAAATGTAAAAAAAAAAACAAACAAAAAAACATACGCCAACCATCAGGACGCAGTACATCCGAGAGCGGGGAAAACATCAGAGAAAATGAGCACAGGCTTCAATCCTTCGAGAGTCTCGTCAGAGGAACGGCACTGACCCATGACGTCAACTTTGGTTTCGGCAGCCTTCGTCCCACTGCTATTGGTGCCGGAAATCTGGTACTTGCCATGATCGGCCCTGACAGCCTTCTTGATGAAAAGACTGCTATTCTTGCCTTCCGTCTCCACAATCATTCTGTCCTTATCAATTTCAGCGTCATCTTTGGCCCACTTGACGTCAGGCTGCGGGCGGCCAGTCACTATGGCAGGAAGCCTGAGAGACTCGCCAGCCTTGATCATGACGCCATTCTTCACTGAGACATCAAAGTCAACGGCGGGTGGTTCTGAGAGCCGCAGAAAATCAGTATTTTTACAAAGACCGTGGGACATTTGTCGGCAACGGGTCCTGCGCTCATACCTTGAGGCTCCTTGACAGTGACGGGGTCCGTGACTCCGGGGACTCCGGGGCCCGCATCGTTGACGGCGACGACTCGAATGTAGTAATCAGTTCCTTCGGTCAGACCGGTGACGGTGTAGGTCAGCTCCTTGCACCTGAACTCTGTGCTGCGAGTCCAGTTCTTCTCCCCGGCTACCACCTGATGTGACAGGGAGAAAGATTTAAGATCACCCGCAACTGCGACGCTTTCCCGTCATTAGCAGCCACATGAAAAACAATGCAACGTCCCGATCGTAACCTTTTCAACGTGGTAGCCCAGGATGTCCCCTCCTCCGTTGTACAAAGGCGGCTTCCACGCCACGATGACCGAGTCTTTCCCCGTGTCCACGATCCATGGTGTTGGAGGACCCGGAGGCACTGAAGTGGCGGTGAGGATTTTGGCAAATGCAGACAGATGGTTAGCATGCAGGACTTGATGAAGACAAGATGCAGAGCAACAAAGTGTCTTTTTTAAATGGTAAATGGACTTTCACTTATATAGCGTTTTTCTACCTTAGGTACTCAAAGCGCTTTACACTAACTAGTCATTTACCTACTGATGACGCAGCATCAGGTGCAACTGGGGGTTCAGTGTCTTGCTCAAGGACACTTAGACATGGTCTTGATGGTCGGGGGATCGAACCCGCGGCCTTTCGGCTGGGAGACGACCACTCTACCACCAAGCCATGCCGCCCCGGCTTTATTTTTATGCCAGTAAAGCCTTCATTCTCTTTTGAGAAATTATGATCTTGCAAGTATCACAGAACAATTTGTTGGGGTGCGTCGATTATGTGCGATTTGACAAAAGGACAACTTGGACAATCCATCACAGGGCTCTATATACAGGATTAGTTGCGGGCGGCTGACGCATTGGGGGTCACTTACGAATGGCGTCCATCGCAACGATGCGGTCCGTGGGCTCGCTGAAAGGTCCGGGCCCAGCCAGGTTCTCGGCGCATACCCTGAAGATGTAGGTGAGGCCCTCCATCAGGCCGCTAGCTTTCACTTCCAGAGAGTTGAGGAGAACGCGGTTGACACGGGTCCAGTGTTTGCTGTTCACTTCTTTCCTCTCGATCCAGTAGCCCAGAATAGGACTGCCGTTGTCCTTCGGCTCGTGCCAAGAGATGTGGGCGGAGCTTGCCGTCACTTCGTGAACTCTAGGGGTGTTGGGCGCATCGGGAGGATCTGACGGAAAAGCGGCGCCGAAGTTAGACCGGACTCAGCGGCTCATTCTCAGCGCTGCTGCTCGGGTTATGAAGCATAGAAAGAGGTCGGAAAGTATCGCTCCAGTTCTAAAGCCTTTACACGGGCTCACGGCCGGCCCTTAGAGTTGCGCTACGGGAGGCTCGGCAAACGGCCGAATGCTTTTAAGTTCTGCGTACGTTCGAGAAAAGCGACGGATTTACTGTGGCGACCCCTGAATGGAAAAGCCCAAAGGAGAAGAAGAAGATTTATGAAAAGCGCACTGCGCGCGTGTATGAAATGCAATGTGAATGAAGCTGGCCACGCCTAAAACTTTGGCAGGGTCACTCGGTACTCAACTCAACTGGGTAAAATTGATTTTACAATGACCCTAACCCTAACCCTTACAACTACGTAGGTAGGTGAAAAGGAAAGAAATAAATGGTTTATTCAAAAATATATTCATTTTATAGTGCAAATGAGGGTGTTAAAAAAAACACAACAAAACAACAATTTGCAGTGCAGAAAGAGTTTTGACTTTAAAGACGCCGGCGCATCAAATGGTAACACTCATAAGGAAACAGGCATCAGCTTGCCTTTCATCGGAGAGCCGCATCTGTAAAGGAATTTCGCTCGTGCGGACGAGTGCATTCGTGTGTGTTTGCGTAAGAACGCAACAAGAATCTTATGGCGCCACGCGCGCTCCGACGGAACGGTATGAAATCCAAACGCAACCCTACGGAATTGGATCAAATCAAACCGCTCCGCGTTAACATCAAACCCTCCTCGAGTCTTACGGGGGTTTCTTTTATCGGAGAGCTGCACGTTCCTAATTGTAAACCTCAAAAGATTTCTTGTGTTCAGAACAAGATTTGACCGAACGGTTTCAAAGTCAAAGTGAAGGCACTCACCAAATTGGTTTTTGGCAACCAGGGGTTCGGAGACCAAAGACGGTCCGCATCCAAATTTGTTTTCGGCGGTAACTTTAAAGATGTACTCCTTCCCTTCGATCAACTTAGTAACGGGGAAACTGGTCCCCTTGGAGGTGGAGGTGACGGTGATCCAGCCAATGTCGTCGTTCTTGTTATCTTTCTTCTCCAGGATATAGTTCAGGATCTCGCTGCCTCCGTCGTCGTCGGGAGGCTCCCAGTTGCAAACCACTGAAGTGTTCCTGATGTCATCAAACGCGAAGTTGATCGGCGGACCGGGTTTGTCTGCGGCAAAAAAGGTTCCAGTCACCTGAGTTTATCCGAATGTTCAAAAATGAGTTGTCTTCAATTCCGTTTGTTCTAAATCTCATCTCTAAAACGTGTTCTCGTTGTCTCTTTTTTTTCTTTGTTTTGTTATGGTTTGGCTTTATTTTGGATTTTGCGACGGTGTTTGGCGGGCTTCCTGAGTCAAAGGTAAAACCCACCGAGCACGTTGACGACACATGAGGCGGCGGCAACGCCGTGAGCATTCTCCACCTGGATGGTGAAGTTGCCGTGGTCTGCTCTGATGGCCTCCCGGATCATCAAAGCGGCGTGGCCTTTCTTTGTCTGGTCCAAACCCAGGCGTTCGCGCAGCGGTGTCACAAACTCTTCCTTGGCTTCAAAAACCTATGAGGAAGAATAAACTCGATGCCTAGAATACACTACAGACAGCGCCTGAAACGTAGATAACTCCTGTCACGATAGCAACCTTGGCCTTGGTCTTCTTCTTAACCGGCGGGACGAATTTCTTGGCGGGCTCTTTGGTGACATCCTCGTTGTTCCTCGTCCAAGTGACCTTGGGGTACGGCGAGCCGGAAATGTCGGCGTCGATGCGAATCTCTTCGCCCTTCTTAATGCGCAAACCAGATTGCACGCGGGCATGGAGGGTGACCCTCGGTTTTTCTGAAAAAGCGCAAAGGGATGCCTGGCACAAAAACTCAAATCCCGGTGCGCGGCAGCCATGATGAAACCGTCGCGTCTGTGTCAGCATTTTACATGAGTAAAATGCCAGTGTTTGCAAAATGGCCCGTCGTACCGACAGGGTCGGCGGCCCGCGTAGGTTGCGTGCTTCGAGACGGTTCGCTGAGTCCGGCGGCGTTCTCGGCTCGGACCCGGAACTGATATTCCGCGTCCTCCTTTAGACCGGCGACTACGTGGGAGAAACCGGGGACCGGGCTAGGGGTAACCCTTTCGTAGCGGTCGCCGCCCTTCTCCATCTTCTCCACAACGTAGCCTTGAATGGGGCAGCCGCCGTCGTAATCGGGAGCTTTCCAAGTGACGGTGATGGACTTGGATGTGGGATCCAGGGCCTCCACTTGGATCGGTGGGTCTGGTTTCTCTGTAAAGTGAATGCCCCTTGAAATTCTACTTCGCCCGCCGTCACCGGCCAAGCAGACTCCCCGCAGCTTTACTTACGCTTGAGCTCCTCCGTGACGACGGGGTTTTGCAACTCCAGATACGCCCCAGCGCCCACCTTGTTGACGGCCTTCACCCGGAAGTAGTACTCACAGTTAACGTACAAGTCTTTGACCGCACATTCTAGAGCATTCTCTCCCGACGTGACAGGCATGTAGGTCTTCTTGGAGGATTCGCGACGTTCCAACGTGTAGCTGAGAACCGGGGTCCCGCCATCGTCCTCGGGTGCTTCCCAGCTGATCTTACAAGAGTTCTTTGTGACATCGCCGGAGCTGATGCTTTTGCACTGACCGGGAAGCCCTGCACGACATCGCGAAGACGCGCGTGAGTGAGTTTCCACCGGGGAAGAATTCATCTGCCGTGTCGTGCGCGTCCGCCAACCATACTCGGTCTGCATTTCTCCATACTCCTCTACTGCGAGCCGGTCGGACCTAACCCCCTAGCCGCTGAGAGCCCTCGGCCTCCCACCTTTGAAAGATGCTTAGCGTCCCGCGACAGAGCCTCCTTTTGTCGCCGAATTCAAACAGTTACTCAGAACGCAAATCCTTACCGCACGTGCGTCGATTGCAATTTGTAATAGAGCCGTTCTTGAGTTTTACTTTGCACTGCTTTGCTTCAGTCACTCTCATTCTCGGTGTAAAACCGCTCTTTTTGCATCGGAACGTCGCCTCGCGTAACGTGAGCGGTGCCAGGCGCAGCGAGCAATGCAGCAATGTCTTGTACGCGAAAGGGTGACGCCGACATACCGATGACTTTGACATTGATGTTTCCACTGGCCGTCCCCAGGCTGTTTTTGAGCATGATGGCATAGACGCCGGCATCAGAACGCACACATCTGAGCAGCTCTAGGTGAGAAGTGTTCATCTCCAGTGCCATGGAGAGGCGCTCGTCCTTCTTACATTCCACCGTGTCCTTTTGCCACAGCATCTCCGGCATCGGGATGCCCTTGTAGGGAACGGTCAGGTGCAGCTTCTCTCCCTCGATCGCCACCACATCCTCCGTGTCCAACTCAATGCTCGGGGCGCCTTTAAAACAGGTGGCCGGGCGTAGTTTGAGTACAGCAGGTTAGCGGCGACGATCAGCCGCGCCCGTGAAGCGCTTCGTACTTACAGTCTGGATCCTTGGTAAAGACCTTGTCAGAGATGTCGGAAGGGTCGCTTACGCCGATGGCGTTGACGGCACGAACCCTGATGACGTACTTCTTCTCTGGTTTGATTCCGTCGTCGATTTTAAACTTCGGGTCTCTGATTGGTCTGCTGTTGACCCTGAGCCACTTCAGTTCCGGACGAGCCTCTGCCACCTCCACGTGGTAGCCAATGATTGGGGAGCCGCCGTCCTTGACCGGTGGCTTCCACGAGACATTGATGTGCTCCCTGCTGCTATCTGGGACAGTCACCTCCAAGGGAGCGGATGGCGCACCTGCAGATATGTAACAAGGGCGTTTCAGAAGCAAGCATTTAGTCCTCGAGATCCTGCTGCTTAACTGCACGAGTTAACCGCGGCTGTGACTTACTGGTCGGATCCTCAACGGTAAGGATCTCGGTCGGTTCACTGGGTTCCCCGACCCCTGCCTCGTTTTCCGCCCGCACTTGGAACTGCACTTCTGAGCCCTCGTCCACATCCGTCACCTTGAGCTGTGTTTCTTTGTCCGGAGTCTTGCAGCACTTCAACCAACGGGTTCCCAGTTTGTCCTTCTTCTCAATCACATACCTGTGAGGTTACGATCGACACGCCAAGACAGCACAACTTCCCGTTACCTCAGGACCGGGTTAATTCTGCCAAGCCTCGTATCAAATCGCCGACTACTACAAGCAGACGAGCTACGATTTTACCTGGTGATGGGTCTTCCACCGTGGCTTTTTGGAGCTTCCCATTTGAGCTCTACATGTCTCTTGGAGACCTCCACTACTGTCAGAGCGTAAGGAGGTCCAGGGGTCGCTGCAGAGAAATTAGGCAGACATCAGCGCACGGACGTACGGCTTGCCGTTCGGACGGACCGAACGGCGTGCAGTTCGGGTCAGTGGTGGGTTCGCTCGGAGCTTACTGAAAGTGTCTTTGGCGAGCACGGCATCCTCCAGCTCGCAGAATTCACCCAGGCCCGCGGCGTTTTCGGCAGCCACTCGGAACACATACAGCGAGCCTTCATTGAGCGGCGTCACCGTGTATTTGAGCTCTTTGACGGTGGTGTCGACAGTCTGCCAGGCCTTGCGCCGCACATCTCTCTTCTCCACAACGTAGTTGGTGATGGGGGAGCCTCCGTCGCTGCTGGGCGCCTGCCATTTCAGATCTGCGTTGATCTTGGTGATGTTTGCCACATCCAGCCACTGAGGTGCGGATGGGGGGTCTGTCACGTGGGAACACAAGGACAAGTGCTTTTAACGGAGGGCGTCAACTTGACTACTGTAACCTGTTGCCACGTCGAGCGTGAAAAGTCTACAGTGCGGCCGAGAGTCCGGTCATTTTACCCCGATGCCCAGCACCTTCCTGTCTTTAGCATCCGCGCCCGTTCGCTCCCAAAACGTCGGGTTTGTCGGTGATCCCGACAGCCAAAAAGAATTTTGCGGGAACAGTCGATAGATGGCAAGAAGGGAATTTGCTCTCTTTGTGACATTGTAGTGTCTTATAATTGCACAATTGGAAGCCCCGCCACGTTTAGGGGAAAACAAACTTTGAAGGTGAGGAGTTGCCTCTTCCGGCCGCCACTTACAGAGTCTCTCCTTGCAGACCACGGGGTCTGAGGGCTCGCTGGGTTCGCTCTGCCCGGCTTTGTTGACAGCCTTGACCCGGAACGCGTACTCCTGCTTCTCCATTAAGCCCCGGAGCTGGTGTTCAGTCTGAGGAATGTCCTCTGCGATGCGGATCCACTCGTCGCTTCCGGTTTTCTGGAACTCGACGATGTAACCTTCGATCTTAGCCCCGCCGTCGTGCTCGGGCCTCGTCCACGCCAGGGCAGCGGAGGTCTTGCCGACGTCCCGGATCACGGGTTTGCCGGGAGCCCACGGGGGATCTGAGGACAACAGGGTTCAATTGCAATTCATTAGAACGACAGTCTGGCATAGCTTCTCGCATACCGATGGGATCTTTGATCAAGACAGGATCCGTTTCCGTGCTGGGTTTTCCGGTTCCGGCCAGATTCTCGGCCAGGACCCTGAATCGGTACTTCTTCTTCGTAGGCAATCCTTTCACCCTGTTGTCAGATGGCCCGCGGGGCAAAAAGAAAAGAAGTTCACGTCAGCTAGCGATTGAAATGAAAAGTAATGGTGCTGAGGTTGAATGTAGGTAACCTAAAGCCGGTGTCCCTTATTGGCAGCTTGTTGCATCGGATCCATTTATCACTGTCGGGATCAAACCTCTCCACCCAATACCCGGTAATCGGACTGCCTCCGTCCTCGTCCGGCTCGAGCCAGTTAAGAGTCACGGCATCCTTGGCAATGTCAGAGGGCGTGACCCTGGATGGCGGGCCGGGGGGATCTGTAAGGACACGCACGAGAAGGCGCCGGTGTATTTCATGGAGGGATGCTTAGCGTACAAGCAAAGATCAAATCTCCAGTCTCACCGAACGAATATTTGGCAATAATGGGCGTGTGCTCGGCGGGTTCTCCGACACCGTACTGGTTTTCTGCACTGATCCTGAAGACGTACTCCATAAGGGCGCTCAGCTTGCGGGCCTTGAAAGTGGTGTATTTGACCGTTGCTGACAGCTTGGTCCACTCCTCTTTATCGGTCTTGCGACTCTCCACTATGTAGTTGGTAACCGGCGAGCCGCCGTCATCCCGCGGAGGGTTCCAGGCCAAGAGGCAAGACTCGTTGGTGATTTCGGTGATGTCAAAGGCGGCGGGTGGGCCAGGTTTGTCTGGGCGGGACAGAGCGCAGAGAAAGAGCTCAAGTCAAAGTTACAAGAACACTCCTTTGCGCAAGTTCCCGGAAGGGAGGGTTATGACATCCGCGCAGTTTTTCAGTCCGTCCAATTGCGCCGTAAAGACTTGCCAAAACATCAACGCAAAGGTCGAGCCAGTTAGCCGGCGTGGCCGAGACGGCGGGTATGACTCGCGTATCCGCGAGGCTCGATCACGACATGAGAGCCGCACCGAGAATGTTGACGTCGACGGTGGCGGTCGCGCGTCCGCAGGGGTTGACGGCTTCGATTATGTAGGTGGCGCTGTCGCCCCGGGTCGTGTCGGCAACGGACAACTTGGAGTGTCCCGGCTGAGCCTCGATGACGATGCGCTCGTCGGGCCGCAGGACCAGGTCAGCTTTGGTCCACTTGACGCGAGGATCGGGTTTTCCTTTGATGTCTGCGGGGAGTTCGATTTTGCTGCCGGCTCTGGCGGTGAGACCGGCGAGCAACTTCACATCCAGCTGGATATCCGGAGGTTCTGTGGGATATTTTGAGAAAGGCGGTTGCAACGACATTTTCGCCTCGATCTGGAGTCCCCTCTGCGCAAGCTCCCGGATATCAAAGTCGGGCCCCCGCGCGCGTCCGCTCACGCCCACCTTTGGCGTCGACAGCCTGGATCTCGTCCGTAGCCCTGCAGGGTCGACTAGCTCCTAATTTGTTGACGGCTCGGACTCTGTAGGCATACCACTGTCCCTCAGTCAGGCCGGTCACCTGAAATCTATTAGTGCATAGATGGGATTAGAAAGAGCAAATCAGAGGGCGCGCGCCAACACCTGCCGTCAAGACATACTTCAGCTCGTGGACAGGATCGGAGCAAGGTTCCCACTTGTCGGTTCCGCGTTGACACTTATCCACCACGTAGCCTTTGATCTGGGAGCCACCATCATATTTTGGAGGCTCCCAGGACAGGAAGATGCCCTTGCTGCTCTTGTCACGCCATTTCAGGTTTTCCGGAGGATCGGGTACAGCTGGAGGATGGTCGGACAAAGTCACCGTGATGCTGTTTTATGTTGTACTTTCAGGGGCGTATTTCCCCCGTCCGCGCCAAAGTCCACTTCTGTGTGCCTTTCTCGCGCACTTTCGAGGTGAAATGAAACGAACGCTCCCCAGGAGAATTTTCCCGCCGAATAATATGACATCACGTAGACGTTCGACGTCATATTATTCGGGGAGGCCGGCGGTCGTAAGTCGGCCACGCACATCAGGATGTGAAACGACTTCAAACGTGTTGGGCGCCGGACCTCAGGATTGTCCTCTGGAGCGAGGAAGGGAAAAAAAAATGCCGCGAGAAAAGCAGGAGAACGGGCCCATTTTTAAAGGAGGACTTTCATTTCAAGCTCAGTGCACACAGAACAGCCTAAAGTAGGCGGGAGAACGGCCGCGGCCAAAACGGCGCAGAGCAGCGCGCCTTTTGGCCTCCGGCGCCTGGGAAAATATGCCCCTTACAACCCGAATGACGCGGCACGGTCACTAACTGGCAGGAGACGATACGTTGACGGGCTCTTCGATGTAGGCCGGCTCTCCCGGCCCGCACTTATTGCAGGCGGAAACGCTGAACAGGTACTCCTTGCCTTCGATGACGTCCGTTACCGTGTGCTCAAGGTCCAGGACTCCAGTGGCCACCTGGCGGAGAGCCCAAATCGCAGCAGAAAGAAGAAACTCATTGCGGGTGCGACCGCAGGAAGGCGGGTCGGGTCGATGCGGAATGCGCTTTGCCGATTCATGGGGCGATTGGAGATGTCGGCGCTCCTTTTCGGTCAAGGGAGCCATTAAAGCTACCAAATGTTCAAAGGAGAGCCATTTGGAACTAAAAATATAGTTTTTTTACGGAAAATGCAATCCAAACTTAGGACGGCTCTATTTCCACGTTCGCAAACGAGCGCAACAAATCTCCGCCGTGCACGACGCGCCATCGGTGCGCAACCAAAGAAGTTGTCAAATCGCTCCTACGGCAGAGCCAACTCCGTGAACGTCTTGACCAAATCCTCAGCTCTTTCACTGGCCGAAGGTCAAGACTTTCCTCGTGCGGAGCGTCGCCGGAAACGTAGCTTGCAATCACGCCCAACCGGAGTAAATGACATACATCTGTCGAAGCGAGGGAAAAACAGGCGGCGCCGCCGCGTGCGCGTCCTTCTATTGTGTTTTCCCCGCTCGGTTCGCCGCGGCGACGGTAGGCTGTTGTCCGTTAGTCCTCGGATCGGCTTAACTTTTTCGGGAAAGCGCTCGAAACGTTGATCGCCGCGTCGAGCGCGAATCTTTTGGCACGCTCGACGTCGGGGAAGGCTTTCCGTTGCCGGGTCCCCACGCGGACTTTCTGCTGACGCGCCGGCTATTTCAAAGCAAAGGTTGCGCGGCGCGTGCCAAAATTGCGCTTCAGAACCCGCGGTTTCAGCGATGCAACAAATCCCTCCGCCCGGCCCAATACTCGCCGGCCTTCGCCGTATGCTATAGCTATAGCTTTACGCTTAAGAGGAGGAATTGATATCAAAGCAGTGATTTTGCGGATGACCTTACGTACCCGGAAGGAGAGGCGGCATCGAATAAATGACTGTGCGAAAAGGGATAGATAAATGAATTGAAAAATGTTATTTCTTCCCGCTTTCTGTAATTATTGGCCCTAACAATGTTCAGCTGCACTATGAATGATTTATCACGTTGAAAAATGTCAGCTAAGGTTTACGGGCCAGATCGTGACATCAAAAGAGCCGCATCTGGCTGGAGAGCCGTGCGTTCGTTCCCAACCCCCGCATGAATGTATGTTAGCATACAAAAACACATTGCTTGCACACCCGTTGCAACTGCCTTTTTTTCGTCACCTTTATAATAAGACGAAGAGGCGAGCCCGAGAAGACCTCGGTGCTCTCTTCCTCTTTCTCAAAAGATTGTTTTGTACGATAAGAGAAAAGCTTGCGTACTTTGGTCCAGGTCTTGCGAGACACTTCTCTCTTCTCAATCTGGTAGTGCGTGACGGGACTCCCTCCGTCATGCTCAGGAAGCTCCCACATCAGGTGGACGTGATGTCTGGTCACCTCGGCCACCTTGAAGTCTTTAGGAGCGCTGGGGCACGCTGGGAAACCAAACAAATTTTGAAAGCAAAGCGTACAGTAAGACAAATGACCACGGTGTCGTACGTTGCGACAGGGTTAGGGAATGTTTGTAGTTTTTAATTTCATTACCGATAACGTTGACGTCAATCTCTCCAGAGACGGAGGACACGTCGTTTTCCAGCTCCAGGGCGTACGTCCCTTTGTCCGGACGGACACTGGGCGCGACTTTCAGCTCTGCGTACGAGGGCTTTGTAACCGTAGAGACGCGCTCTTCGGCCGAGGTCAGCTCCTTCTCTTCGAACGTCCATTTGGAGGTGGGGGTTGGGTATCCGGCGATGGGGACTCTGATGGCGAGAGGCTGCGGGACGATGACCTCCAAGCCATTCCTGAAGGCGCTCAGGTCAAAGGTTGGACCCACTGCCAGCCCACAAGCGCAATACGGATTCAAATGGGCGCGCCGAACGCAAGCGGAATCTATTTGCTTCTAATTTCCATACCGTGGGGATCGTCGGCGAGGAGTGGGCCGAGTTGCTCAGCGGGGTCGGAGACACCGGCGGCGTTCTCGGCGCAAACTCTGTATAGGTACTTACGACCGGCTTTCAGTCCAGACACCTAAGGAGAGAGTCGTTTCGCCCGTTTCCGAAATCACGGGGGACAAAAGGTACTGGTGCAAGAGGACCCTTACCCGATAAGCCAAATCCAGACACAGTCGAGCATTGCAGCGAAGCCACTTGTCCGCGCCGTCCTCGCACTTCTCAACGATGTAGCCGGTGATGGTGCTGCCGCCGTTGCTGGCGGGCGTCTCCCAAGTGAGCGTGACGGCTTCCTTGCTTTGGTCATCGAAGTTGAGGTTGAGGGGCGGGCTAGGCCTCTCTGCAACACATTCGGGCGTTGAGCAAACGGGACTGGGACGGAGGCCATCGGCGGGGATCGTCGTCGGCGTCAAACGTCACCCACCGATGGGATCCATAATTTTGACGGGCTTGGTGGCGGCGCTGGGTTTGCCCATGCCGGCTTTGTTCTCGGCTCGCACTCTGAAGATGTACTCCTTGTACTCCACCACGTCATTGAGAGTGGCCGAGCGCTCGCCGGCCCCGCAGAACATGGACGGCTCCCATTTCACCGAAGTCCTATCGCGGAGCTCGATCACGTAGCCGGTGACCTCCGAGCCCCCGTCAAACAGGGGAGGCTCCCAGACGACGGTGGCGCCGAATCGGTTCACCCCAGCGACGCCGACGTTCTCCGGCGCGTCGGGAACGTCTGAAGGAAGGCGACCGCTTGGGTAAATTCGGGGTCCGTAGAGCGCGGATCGCATGCCTGCTACCTCACCAAATTTGTTCTTGGCCTGGACGGCCTCTTCGGTGACAACGTGGGGTCCGCTCCCTACGCGATTTCTGGCACAGACTCTGAATAGGTACCAGGAGTCTTTTTGCAGGCCGCTAACACAATACTCGGGCGCATCGGCGCGGTCTGTTGCCGCCGTCCACCCCTTACGCTTCACATCGCGCCTCTCGACCACATACGACGTGATTTTGCTGCCGCCGTCGCTCTCCGGCTCTTCCCAGGCCAAACTGACTTCGCCGTCGACAGTGTCCGTCACCCTCAGGTTTTTGACTGGTCCGGGCACGTCTGCCGACCAATGTAAGGATGAGAATCCAAGTTCCAAATGAATCGCCCGTTCAAAAAAAAACAACAACAAAAACAATGGGGCTCACC
The DNA here is from genome assembly GCF_059441005.1 of Hippichthys cyanospilos. Lineage (NCBI taxonomy): Eukaryota > Metazoa > Chordata > Actinopteri > Syngnathiformes > Syngnathidae > Hippichthys > Hippichthys cyanospilos. The sequence continues at coordinate 7,847,856 of NC_142373.1, forward strand.
AATAACATCCAGGTGAACAAAGGCCTCTCCCTCTCCATGCTTGTTTTTGATGACCACCTTGTACCTGCCCCGGTCTTCTTTGCTGGGGCTCTTAAGTCGGTAGACTGTCTTGTCAACCAAAGTGTCAATGTTCTGGACAGGTAGACTCGCGCCGTCGAAAAACCACTCTACGTCCGCGCGAGGGTAGGCGTCGTAGGGCACTGTAATGACGAAGGGCTTGCCGGCATCCGTTATTAGGTTCTGGTCTGTGGTTTTAATCTTTGGAGGAGCTAGCGGGAAGAAATAAAAAAGGGAGCCAGATTTCATTTTTGTTTCAAACATCGTAGAGTATAGCACGGTCGTGTCGCGTGACTCACCCGCCAACTCCAACTTAGCTCGAGCATCTTTGTCTTTGGCGACAATCCTGTACTCGCCCTGGTCCCGAGGTCGGATCTCGCACACCTGCAATCTGTGGACTTTGCCCTCGCTGATCATCTGGTACTTGTCTCCCTGGACAATTATCATATTGTTTCTCATCCACTTCACCTCCACTCTGTCCTTGTTGAGCTCCGCCTCGAACACCACGTCCGAGTCGGGCGGTTCCAAAGTGTCACAAGGCGGTCTGATGATCTCCACCGGGATTTCTGTTGGGAGTAAGGCGTAGTGTCAGTCATCTGAAAAGGGAGTGCCACTTTTGGGAACGATGGAAACAAGATGCACCCTCAACAAAGAGTCTGGCTCTGGTCCTCTTCTCTTCCACGCCGCAGGCGTATTCGCATTCATCATCTGGTCTGCAGCCCTTGACGACTAGTCTGCATGTCCTACCTTCTCTCTCCACGAGATATCTGAAGGAACACACGGGCGCAATTAGAAATGCTCGAAACAAGGAAGCCGCAGGACGAACAACCATCTTGACCTCGGGAGCCGTTCGACGTACGTACCTGGATCCGCCCCGAATCTCTCGACCGTTTCTGTACCACTTGACGGCGGCCTTTTCTTTGGACAACTTGCAGGTGAACTCCGCATCCTCAAACTCCGTGACGGTCTGGTCTTTGAGCTGTGCCGTGAAGTCCGTCGGCGCCTCGCTAATGATCAATTCGGCGGCACACTTGTCTTCTCCGACTTCGGCGCTATAGTCGCCCTCATCTTCCATGACGCAGTCCTTGATGGTCAGAGTGTGGTTGAGGCCTTCGCTTCTGCAGACGACGCGTTTGCTGAGCTCCACCTCCTGGCCCGCCTTGAGCCACCTAACAGTGGCCTTGGGTCGGTTCACCTTGCACGCAAAACTGATGGTCTTCTTCTCCTGAGTTTCAATGTCTTCGATGGGCACCAGGAATTTCAGCTCCTCCTCTGAAGACGGAAGGATGTCAGGATTGATTTATTTATTGCATTGCTTGTGACGACCAATTTGGACAGAGTTTTGCGTTTGTGTGGATTTGCTCTTTTACCAGTGACTTTAGCGTGAGCTGAGCTCTTGGCGTGCTCCCCCCTGTGATTGGTCAGGCTGACGGTGTATTCGGCCTCGTCGCCCTTGCGGGCGTCCCGAATCCTCAGGGAAAAGACGTTGTCCCTCTGGGCCACCATATACTTGCCGCTCTCAAAAATGGTCTCCTGGTTCTTCGACCACTTGGCCTTGGCTTCCTCCATGTTGGTCTCGCAGTTGAAGACAATCTCGCTTCCCTCTTTGACTTCGGTGTCCCTGATGGGTGTGATGATCCTCAGTTTTTCTGCAATTGAGCACAGACCGCCAGTCAGGATTGCGGTGGATGAATCGGAGCTGATATTCTGTGATGAGCGAGGGAACGGAGCGAGTCTCACCAATCACGAACAGATCCGCCGAGGCCCGCATGCTGCCTATGAGGGCCACGTAACCCCCTTCGTCCTTCAGCTCACAGTTTTTCACAACAAGAGCTCGTCTCTTGCCTTCGCTGACAATCTTGTACTTATCCCCGCTTTCTACCTCCCTCTCCCCTCTGAACCATTTCACCTCATAGGTTTCTTTGGAGACCGAGCAGACAAACTCGGCCTGTTCCCCTTCCACAACTTCCTGGTTCTGCGGTTTGGCGATGAACTCGGCCGCAAGTTCTGGAGAGAGAGCGGAAGGAAGGAAGGAAGGAAGGAAGGAAGAGGTCATTCTCTTTCACCGGTGTCAGAGCGAGTCCTGGAACGGGCTGCGTTTGTACCATTCAGTTTCAGGACGGCGGTCGTCTTGACGCTGGGGCTCAGTCTGCAGTTGTATTCGCCGGCATCCTCCATCCTCAAGTCTTGGATGATCAGGATCCTTTTGCGTCCATCCGCAATCTGTTCGTAGCGGCCGCCCTCCGGCAGCTCTCTGTCTCCTTGGTACCAGGTCACGTCTGCTCCGGGCTTGGACACCTCGCAGACCATCTTGACACTGTCTGTCTCGGTGCCCTCCACGTTGGACAGGTTCTTGGTGAACCTGGCCGCCTCCTCTGTCAAGAAACAGGTCGCCCGGAGATGAGGAAGCGCTCCGTTTTCAATAACGTCAAGAGAGGCCGACGCATCGGGACGCATAGCCGGACTTGGGTCGACTCTCATCTGAAGATCCTAGAGATCACCTCGTTTGGCTCGGGTTAGCAGTCCCGTCTGTGCCCTGACCCCGAACTGGGGCCGGGAGGTAACCAACTCAAAGCTTCCACACCCTTGCTCCTCGGGAGATCTCAATCACGAGTAAGCGACGGGTATCGCTTAAGGAAAATAAAGATTTGATGTCCATTCTTTTTTTTGTGCCGGTTTCACGCTTAGAATCTTACACTTAGAGGTGACACTCCTTTCTTGGACTAGCATGGGGGCTTAGGGACTGTCTAGAACGTACGGACGCGTACAATGTTACCGTTGGTATGTACGAATGCGGATGAAGATGCGCGCGCTCATCTTTAAGAGATGTGTTTGTGTGTCCACACACACGCGCGCGCGGACACACGCGGCAGCATCAAAAGAAGCAAACGTTGGCAGACGATATCTCAGGGATGAATTGTTTTGGGGCCGAGGTCTTAGATGGGATTTACTCTCCGGTGGTCGTTTCACATGTCCTGAAAGTTTCGGCTCAGTACCTTTCTCCTTTCTGGGGACGTTTGAAAAATGAATGTGACCCCTGGCCTGGCGTTTTACGTCATTTGAAAGGGAATCAAGAGTACAATTAAAATGCGTCTGTTTTTCTCTTTGGAAAGGAACGGAAGGGATGGGCTTTTTCCCCGTACCATGGTATAGAAAAGTCAATCTTGGCTGGTCTGAGTTGCTCTTTTTTGCTGCTTAGCAGCTAGGCTTGCCCTAGTCTTCTCTTAGAGACTTCTCTGACGACGGCTGACGCCAAGCCTCACCTATGACGGTGAGCACGCCGGAGCTCTTGGACGTCCCGGCGTCACACTCGTACTCGGCCTCGTCATCCATGGCAGATTTGTGAATGATGAGGATCCTCTCGACTCCCTGGGCGACGATCTCGTACTTCTTTCCTTTTCTAATCTCGCAGCCATCCTTGAACCAGCAAACCTGCATTGGGGCAAGCGCGACTCAGCGGGCGTGACAGCGTGAGCGCCGGCAGCGAGGCCGGCCTTTTACGAAGATCGGCACCTTGGCGGACTCTCGGGAGACTTGGCATTCAAACTTGGCAGATTCTTTCTCTCTGACCTCAAGGTCTTGCAGAGGTTTGATGAACTCCACGTGGGGCGCTGAAGGCACACAAGAAAACCCAGACTCGGCCAAAGGTTTCGCTGCCGACAAGCCGGAGAGGACTCGGTCCTCGCCACGGTAGTCGCATTGAGGTTTACGCCGGATTACTTATCCTTCATTATCGTTCCGGTTCTCAAAATGTCACGAGCTCCTTTTATGTCCGTTCAAGCCGAAGCTTACTACGACTACCTTTTGTTCCGGATCAGAGGCTCAGTGGGCCACAGGTGACCGGAGCTTTTCCCGCGGGACTTTTTGATGTATTGTGCGCGCTTGCCTAAACTGCGCACGTAACCTTAGCAAACGTATACGAAAGTTGGAATAAAACCCGCGCCGACGAAGTGTACCGGGGCGAGCGCATCGGCGAGGAGTGACGAGGTGGCTCCCGTTTCACATCGCGGAGGTCAAGTTCCAGGGCAAATTGAACAACGGCGCTTACGTATAACATCGAGGAAGCCGGAAGTCTTCGAGTCCCTGGCGTCGCACGTGTACGTCTTAATGTCGTCCAGATTGCAGTCGTGGATCACCAGCGCTCGCTTTCGGCCGTCCACGATCAAGTCGTACTTCTTGGTCTTGTGAATCTCCTGACCCTCCTTGAACCACTGAACTTCAGCGTTCTCTCTGGAGACCTCGCACTCCAGCGTGGCGGTGGCCTCCTCCTCCACAGTCTGGTCCTCTAGAGGCTTGGAGAACTCCACCGCAGGTTCTAACGGCACGCCCCGAACGTGAGCGGCGAGTGCCACCGTGCACCTTTGAGCCAGCGGCGGCGTTTTACCTCTGACGATGAGCTGAGCCTGAGTCTGGAAGTCCTTGGCCGTCAATCTGACCGGCCCCGCCTCCGAGAGCTTCACGTCCCGAACCGTCAGAGCATGGATTCGGCCGTCCGCTCGGATCTTCACCTGCGGCGAGCGAAGAGCGTCGCCCGCGGTTCCGCTTTGGTCGAGAGAACGTGCGCTCGCGTTTGCATGCGGCGGGCGCGCGGGGTGGACCGGCTCGGACAGCCGATGCGGAGTGAGGCTAAAGACTTGAAAGCTAATGCGAACAGGAAGACATTGATGGGAGGCGCGCTCCCTGGTACGAGCAGCGGCGTTTTGGAGCAGGCGCCCCCCAAAACGGAGCGTGTCGCATCCTCGACGTAACGAGAGCACGGATGACTTTTAGCGCGGTTGAGAAGGGAGCGTCTTTTTCGGATGAGATTCGGATGAAAACAAAGACAAGGCTTTAACCGACGGCACCGGGAAGTCGGTTGTATTTAAAGCCGCCCGAGTTCGAGACTTTGCCTTCGATACGGTGCCAGGAGGCCAAAGTCAGCAGGGCGGCACGTACGGGGGCCGCTGGGACCTAACGCTATAGCTCCTCTTTTCTCTTTTTTGAAATTCAATACCGTACTCTCCCCGCATAGCGGCGGAAGAAAACCGACAGGATTCCTTCGGGCGGCAAGCACGACGGAACCGACGGGACCCCAAAACTGAACTCCGTGCCGGAGCGGCAAACGAAACTAAACCAAGAAGGTATCTGGCAGCTGGGATCTAAATCCGTCCAGGGCGCCACCCGGCGCCCGCAAACCAGTCAAAAGAGTACAGATCGAGGAGACGCGAGGTCCGCCGTGTCCTCGGCCCGGCGTGGGAGCCATAACAAAGAAGAGCATTTGTGCACGTGACCCCCACAGCACGCCGTTGGGACAGTGCTTTTCAAATAGGTTTCGCCTAGCCCCCTCTAGGAAAAGAGAACACGTTTAACGCCCAAACCCCGCAGGGACCGGAAATACCAAGGTACACCTAACAATATAACAATATAAATTCACTTTCAAGAAACTTTTTTGACAGGGTTTATACAGGTTACAGGCTAGTCTGAAACTGAAAGCATCACTTCAAGTGCATCGGAAGTGAGTGAAATAAAAAACACGTCGATCGTCATTCAAACCTTTTCGACCCAACGGAAGGAAATCGAGAAATAATGCCAGATGCAAATCGGAGCGGGTTTTAGCCCGAAGAAAAGATTGAGCCGATTTGTTCTCAGTATCGCATCAGTCATCGACGGCCCGCTCCCCGGGGTCAGAAGCATAGGGTAATGTAGTACGTACGGGCGAACGGGAAGGTCGCTCAGTATTATCCATCCGCTTTCCCGCGGCCGCGTTTTGCCAATCTTGGTCACCGAAGGCGACAATTTCTCGAACTCGCGACGAGCAAACGCGGTTTCCGGGAGAGAGCTTTTGCCAGAAGGGCAAAAAAGTGCACAGAGGGGCCGGAGCCTTCCCGTAGACTCAAGCTCCATATTTGGGAGCCTCCGCGGCACCCGGAGATTAGATGAGGTTATTTTTAACCCGAGCGCCGAGCACGGGCGCCAAAGCGGCCTCCGCGTCCTACTGGCGGCACGGCCGAGGCCCCGAAAAACAAAGGAGGAGCGGCGAGTTGACGGCCTCACCCGCTCGCCGGCTTCCATCCTGTTCCCGGCCAGGAACCAGTCCACGGCGATTCCCTGGTAGGACAGCTCGCACTGGAAGACGGCCGTCTCCCCGGCCGTCACCGCGGCGTCCTTGAGCGGCCGCAGCAGGCGGATGGCTCGAGCTGCGGAAAGCCAACGCGCGGCTCGGCACGGGCTCCAATCTCTTCGGGTAAGACGGGGGCCCGCCCCTTCCCCGCCCCCCTCCCGTCTCCGCCCCTGGCGCTCACCTTTGACCCGCAGCTGGGCATCGGACTTGGCGTTGCCCGCCGAGAAGTCCACGCGCCCCGCCATGTCCATGCGTACATTGTAGAAGATGAGAAGATGTTTGGGCCCCTCCGCCTTGATCTCCACATCCTGACGGCGGATTTTTGTCAAATTTGTTATTCCTTTCATAAAAACTCTCGAAAGTCAGTCGAATCCCCGGGGATCCACTGTATATATAGATACACATTTTTTTGGGACTGTGAAAAGTCTACCTGCTATACATATTATTGAAGACAAATATTACTGCAGTACACACATTGACTCCATTTAATCTTAAAGGATTCAACCTTATCCACCGTCCGTTAAGCGAGCGGTAAGCCCTTTCCAGAGCGTTGGAAATCGCTATTTGATCACGTCCGGATCCGACTCGAATTGGAGCCGCTTCTCGGGCCGGCCGACGGGAACGGGACGGACAGGCTCACCGCCGACTGGCGCAGAGCTTCTCCTTTCAGCTTCCAGAGCGCGTCCACCTCCTCTTCCGATATCTCCGTCTCAAACTTGGCCGTCTCCGTCTCGGTGACCTCCACGCTGTACAGGGGGCGAACCGTCTTGATGTCGCGCTCTGCGGGACCAACGGGGGAGGACGCCGTCAGCGGGGACGGAGACAGAAAAGCAAACGGCGAGCGAAAAGACGCTCCAAACTATTCTCTTTCGCTGCAAATGTTGTCGATGAAAAAAGGTCCCTCCCAGATGATGCGTTTGCGAGACGGCGCGTTTGCTCTCACCTTCGATTTGGAGACGCGCCTCGGTTCTGTCGGAGCCGCAGTCGCAGGCGTATTCTCCCGTGTGGCTTTTCTCGGCCTTGCGGATGATCAGGCTTCGCTTTTTGCCGTCGGCGGCGACGCCGACGTTCTTGGAGGGCGTGAGCTCCGCCCCGTCCTTGAACCATTTGACCTGGGCCGGCGCTTTGCTCACTTCGCACGCCAGCTTCACCTGGTCCTTCTCCACCGCCGTGTAGTTCTGCAGCTTGATGGTGAAGTAGGGGTCGCCCTCTGTTTCGGAGGTGGAGACGGAGCAGGTAAGCGTCCCCGTCGGCGCCACGTCGCCTCGTCCGCGGAAGGACGCGCTTCGGTCCGAGGGGAGGAGGGGTCTACGGAATCCTTGCGAGGAGCTATTTGTTGATATCTCAAGAACCGGTGACAGAAATACACCGAAACATACGAAAAGAATATGTGCTCTTTAGCGGGGCTATAGTCAAACAACTTTTCAGCGATACTACAGTTTAGTAATTACACTTTAGTAGACGGCGTCACTCACATGTGCAGATCGGTCCAACTCCAGTGAGAGATAGAGCGCGACTAGCTCAGCTTTAGGCTTTCGCCCGTCATCGCTTCTCCTTTCGGGCGGGCGGCAGGGAAATCGACTCGGGCGGGATAGGCCCATTAAGCAGGCGGTAACTATGGGACTGGATCTGTTTGTTTTTTTGAAGCTTGTTGCCCCCGAAGTTACACGAGACTTGCAAAGACTGTGTTTTTTTTCTCGACGGACGTACTTTTTTCCCATTTAGCGTGATGTCAAGCGACGAGCCGGGTCAGAACGTAGGTGTCCGACTCCGGTCCTCGAAGCCCGGTATCCTACGTGTTTTCCTCCCCCCAACGCACCCGATCCAACTGATACGGATCCTTTGCAAGATCCCGCAGAGCTTGCCGATGAGCTCATTTAAATGAGCCGCGGGGGAGAGGGGGTTCTGGAAAACGTGCGGGAAGTCGCAAAGCGACCGAGGGTAAACTGCTCTCGGAGTCTCGCTTCAGGCGGCGCGCAAGAGCGTCGAGCGGCTTCTTGGTCGGCGCCTCAGTGACGTCACCCGTGACAAAACGGAATGATGTTTCTCAATTCGCTGATGGTTTTTCGTCCCCTTCTCAAAAAGGGCTGTACAAACGCAAGGCGGCCGGCCATCCTCGGACGGCGTCCCCAACGCGCGCGGCCGACCCCCGACCGGCCGGTCCGATCGAGTTCGGGCGGCTTGAGGGTACGGCCGCAATTGGCACGGGTCAAACGCCGACACTACGAGACGGCAGTTCGCACCGGCGTGAGGAATGTTAGCGAGCGGTCTGAAAGCGAAGCGGCAGGCTTTGCCTTGACGCGGTTTGTCTCCCCGGTCCCAGTACCTTTGAGCGCTCCCAGGCTCTCCCGCTCTCCCTTTCGCGACCCGGGGGCGGAAAGAGGTTCCGGACAGCTCGCGTCCGTTTGATCGCGCGCGCGGATATTGGTCGACATCCTTCCTACGGCCTTAGCCTTTATTCTCTTCAGATGAGCGCCGGAAGCGCTTGAGGAGCGCGCCCGCTCATTTTGAGCGAATCGTCGACGGCCGTGCCTAAACGCACCGCCGGCACCAAGACGGAGCAAAGAGACGGCCGCGAGGACGGCGGATACTGACCGATGACGGTGAGCATGGCGCCGACGCTCTTGTCGGCGGCCTCCGCCTTGATCATGGCTGTGTCGTCCAGGGCGACCTCCTTGAAGGCCAGCGTGTGGACCGCACCGCGCTCCGTCATGTGCACCACTTTGCTGGGGTGGAGCCGCACGTCGTTCTTGTACCAAACCACGGGGATGTTTTCATGCGACAACTCCACGCTGAACTCGGCCGTTTCGCGCTCCTTCACTGTCACGTCCTTGATTGCTTTGATAAACTCCAGGCGGATTCCTGTTGCGAGGGAGCGGCGACTCAGTGGCTTATCCGCCGCGGGGGGGCGGGCGACTCGCGCTGTTCGGTCGGTCGACCCGCAACTGCATCCGGCCTGCATCCGAAACTTATTTGTGCTGACTCGACAACGGATTCACGCTTAAGGGTCCATCCGCCCATTTTCTATTCATTGAGGGTCGTAGGCGCGCCAGTGCCCGGCACGGCACTTGGCAGGGCACACATAAACAAACGACCATTCGCGCTCACGAACACAACTGAGGGCAGTACGGACTGTCAAATCTACCCCTGCGTATTTTGGTAAACCCATGCAGGCGCGGGGAAAGCGTACGCACTCCGCACGGGAGGGCCGGAGCCGGAATCCAACCGAGCACCTCTGCACACTGCCAGGCGGACGCGCCTGCCGCTCTCACACCGTGCCGCCCGCTTTAGGAGCCATAAAAAGAACGAATTTGTCATTTAAAGAAAAATGAATAAAGAACGGCTTATTTTACTGATTTCGAAAATGATGCAAGCGACAAAATATTTTCCTTGTCAAATGAATCCGTGCCCATTTCAGTCGCGTTCTTCATATAGTGTCCGATCCACTAAGGACGGCGTGGAAGAAATGCCGAACGTTTGTCTGAATGAATTCACAAGCGATAAATGTTCAAATGTTTGCTGTTTTTTTTTTTCCCCGCGTGCAGATCTGGAAAGACGCGCGTAGCCGTGCCGTCGCCGAAAAGGAAGTCCTAACGGACAAGTTTTTTCAGCTCACGCGCTCACGAGTACGAGAGCTTCGTTTTCGGTTCGACGCGTCTTCCGATCGGCCAGGTCCGTACGGTCGGGGTCGGTCCCGTCGGGCGGACGGGGACCCGCGCTCCTTGCGTCGGGTTCGCTCAAAGTGCAGGAAAGATGGAGGCTCACCTCGGATGACCAGCTTGCCGCCGGTCCTCTTGTCTTCCGCCTCAAACGCGTACTTCGCCTCGTCGTCGTAGGCGGCCGAGCGGATCAGCAGCGCGTACGAGTTCCCGTCCCGGATCAAGTCGTACTTGTCGTCGCTCCGCAGCTCCTCCGTACCCTTCAGCCAGCGGAAGGACTTGGGCGCTCGGGACACTTCCAGCTCAAATCTGGCGTCGTCCTTCTCAAACACCTGCACGTCGCTCAGCGGCGTCAGGAAGTTGAGAGGCAGTTCTGACCAATCGGGAGGAGAGAGGGAATTCAGCGCGAGTGCGGCGCAGAAAGAGGAAGATGAAAAAGATCCTCCCAAAGGACGCCTCAACCGCCGGACGCCTTTCCAGTCCCCGCGCCCGGCAACTCGGGGAAACAAAACTAGAGTGACTAAAGTGAAGTGAAGGCAACCGGACTCTTGTCGGGACATCAGGGAGGCCCCGGGAGCCTTTCGTGCATACTCCGCTTCCCCGCTTCCGATTAAGTCGAAGAACTTTCAGAATTCATCTAGAGGTTTTTGTCCGGTTCCTAAGAATTATTCACTTCTGCTACTAACCCGGTCATGTTCGTCGGGTCTTGCAGTAACCTGTTTGCGTTAGCCTTTTTTTTTGCTCCCTTTGTGGGCACAATTTCTTCTTGTTTTTTTCATCAATCCACGCCCAAAAACACGGCCGTTTTCATTTATATACGAATGAACACCGCAGGCAAGCATCTGCAAGGCCGAGGCGGCCAGATCGCGGTAGAACAGCATGTCGAGAGACAGAAAACTAAAGCAGCGCGGGCAACGAGTTGAAGAGAACAGCGTCGAAAGTGATCTCGACGTTTTAGGGAATCGCCAAGACTTCGTGTTATGAAGAAGGATTAACGGCAGCAAGTCTTCAATCGCCGAGGGTTACCTTCATTCAACGATTCGGGTTTTCAAGCAAAGAGACTTGCGCATGGCAGAAGTTAGTTGGATCACCTTTGACCTTCAGGTTCGCGGCGCATTTGGCGTTGCCGGCGGCGTATGCCACCTCGCCGCTCATGGGCACTTTGCAGTTGTACAGGATCAGCGTGTGCTTGCCTCCCTCTTCGACGACGTCCACGTCCTGTTCATTTCAAAATGGCGGCGCTCAATCAGGAACGACGCCCTAAGACAACGGCGCCGCGCGTTTGACGAGTGGGCGGAAGAGGCGCTCACAGAGGACGCGTTCAGGACTTCCCCGTTCAGCGACCACTGGCCGTGAACGTCGTCCTCGGAGATCTCCGCCTCAAAGCGCGCCGTTTCTCCATCAAAGAGCTCCACGCCATAAATGGGTCGAACCAGCTTGATTTCGCGAGCTAGCGCAGACGCCGGACGTGAAGAGGCTCGGCCGAGACAAAGACCATCGAGGCGACGGTTCAGTTTTACCTTCGACGGCGAGGTCGGCTACAGTCCTGTCTGTCCCGCAGTCGCAGGTGTACTTTCCTTTATTGCTCTGCTCCACCTTGGTGAAGACCAAAGACCTGCGAGTGGCCTCGGACTTGATCAGCACCGTCTTGGAGGCGATCACCTCCGTCTCTTCGTGATACCAAAGGACTGGGACGTCTTTGTTGAGCTCGCAGTCCAAGGAGACCTGGTCCTTCTCGGTGGCCGCGTAGTCTTGAAGTTTCACCACAAAGGCGGGATCGCCCTCTGGAACAACACCGTCCGTTCAATACTTTACAGGCGTCACTGCGAAAGGACGCCACGCCGCTTTGCGGCTACGGATCAGGCTTCGGGGCTTGGCGTCTTCCGCCCTCTGCGCATTATCGCGCCCCTCCCGACAAAAGAGGAGGAAGATGAAAAAGACCCGTGAGGTTACCTATGACCGTCAGCTTCGCCAACGAACTTATTCCTTTGGCCTCCGCCTTAATCTGGCAGGTGTCGTCGAGCGTCAGCATCCGCATTTCCAGAACGTGTTTCTTCCCTTCCGCGTGCGTGATCACAGTCCGGCTCACATGGAGCTTGACTTCGTTTCGGTACCAGGCCACCGGTACGTCGTCGTGAGTCAGCTCCATTTCGAAACGAGCCGTTTTGCCTTCTTTGACCGTCTGGTCCTCCAGCGGCCTGACGATCTTAAGTCTCAAGCCTGGAAGAAAGTAGGAGCGGCGGCCCGGCTCATAAAAGAGGCGGCCCACTGGAAGAACGCGGCTTCGGCAGAGAAAACGCCACAAAGGCGAGCGGACCGGGCGCGGGACTCACCTTCCACCGAGAGGCGAGCCGTGGATTTCTGACCCAAAACCTCAACGGTGTATTCGGACTCGTCGTCAAACTCGCAGCCGTTTATGACCAGCATGTGTTTGTTTCCGTCGTCGATTATCTCGTATTTGGGGCCCGGGGTCACTATTTCCTCGCCCCTGAACCACATGACCTTGGGCACCTCTTTGGTAATGGTGCATTCAAATTTGGCCTGTTTCTTTTCCGGGACCGAAACGTCCTTCAGAGGCTCCGTGAAGCCCATTTCGATTTCTGCGAGGTTTCAACGATCGTATTTGTCATTTTATCATTTTATTGTTTTGATCGGCATCGGGTTATTGACCCCACCCCCCGCTATGCACTCGCGCACGCACAAGGATGTGATCGTGGGCCTACCTTTGACGGTCAGCATGGCACTGGTGACGGCATTTAAAGCCTGGTAGGACACTTCGCCCGCCTGGTCCAGCTGGACGTTCTTCAAGCTCAGGAAACGTTTGTTCCCGTCGGCTTTAATGTCGCATGTCTAAAAAAATACCACCGACCGAGAATCAGAAAGAGAACCCGGCTGATTCAGAACCGGCCGAACTTGTGATTATTTCCAAAGTCCCTCACGCGCATGGACGGAGAAACACCGAAACCCACTTAGAGGATGACGGAAGGCGTCAAAGAAAAACTAATACATAAAGAGCCGACAGGTTTTCTTAGGCAAGTACAACGTGTTGCAATTGTGATGTTTGTTCCGGAATTGGAACCACTGTAGCCATGGAAAGCAGAACTCCGGTCTGGCCGAGGGGGTTCCTTCCAGAGACTTACCGGGGATCTGCTCAGCACTTGTCCCTGAAGCTTCCATTCGCCCACGACGTCGTCCTCGGAGATTTCCGTGTCGAAGTTGGCTTCCTCCTTTTCCACCACCTCCAAGCTGGCCAGCGGCTTCAAGATCTCCGCCTCGCGCTCTGAACAAGCACATCAAAGGGGTGATTGCGGCGAGCGCCCGCGGGCAAAGGCGCCCGGCGCTCGCCTCCGACGCACCTCCCAGGGTCAGCTTGGCCACGTATTTACGGTCCTCCACGGCAAAGGTGTACTCGGACACATCGTCGGGCTGGCAGTTGTTGATGGTGAGCACCATGCTGACCCCGTCTTTGCTAATCTCCACCTTGTCGGAAGGCGCCAGCTCCGTCTCGCCTTTGAGCCACTTCCAGTTGGGCGTGTCCTTGAAGAGTTGACACCTGAAGGTGGCGCTGGATCTGGGTTTTACATGCTGGTCTCTCAGGGGCTTCACCAACCAGTCTTTGATCACCTCTGAGGCACAAGGGTTGACCAGATTTCATGCATCAGACGTGACGTGGTTAACCCCAGCTATACTTGGACGTTCGCTGCGCCCGAACGGCAATCGTGTCTGAAGTCGCGCAGGGATGAGTCGCCGCGCGATCGGAAGAAGCGTGACTCGTGCTCCTGCATCCATCTCCTCTCCCCCCGAGAGGCTGCGGGACAGGGCTCAAAGTCCTAACTTTTAACTCGAAAAAGAATGCCGTGGTAGGCAAACAGCACAGAGCAAAGAAAACGACCGCACGCCAAGGTGGTAAAATCCAGGTCCAGAAAGTTCAAACCCTGCCACAGTCCGGCTTGGGCCGAGGGCTCTTCAAAGGGAGCTGTGGAGCGGAGGCAGCTATGGCTCGAGCCAAAGGGTCGGCGGGGTTTTGACTTCCCGGGCCCGGATTTATCACCTCCGCGCGCAAATAAGACGGGGATGCGAGCCGCCACATTTTCTAGAACGGTTTTTCAACTTGTTTGGGTGAGTCGGGCGCAATCGAACGTCGCCGAGCGTTAGCCGTCGGGGTTTTCCTCACCGGTGACTTTGACGTTGGTCGTGGTTTTGATGCCGTCCGGTGCATCCACTTCGCACGAGTAAACGCCGGTGTCCTCCTCGACGGCGTTCTGGATGGTGACGGCGTGCTGCAAGCCGATAATGTTGATGGCCAGCTTCCCGGCCTTTGTCTTGAGTTTGACACCGTCCCGCTTCCAGATGACGTCCCGCTCCTTGTTCAACTCGCAGGTCAGGTACATGGGCTGACCCTTGTTGCACGATGTGTCCGCTTCCAACTCTTTGATCCATTTCACGGGCAGCTCTGCGCAAGGACAACAGTTTGGAAAGCACACGGTGTCACACTCACAAACGTTGATTTGACCGACGCCCCCGCGTTCTCGGACACCCTCGGGCTGAAGCGTTTTTTTCTCCCGGAGACTGGTCTCGGTATGTTGGGGAGCACAAGCGCGACGCGGCGCGTCCGGCGGGACTCCGCGCTACGCGACCGATGTCTTTGCACTGACTGGGGAAACACTCGCTTGGACAATTTCGGACCGACGGCCGCAACCCCAAAAACCTCCTTCCTGACTGAGCGCAGCGTATCCGAATGACAACCCAGGCGCCAAACCTGGACGATGAGCGTTACGTCACGGTGCGGGACGGTACCGCCGTCTTTGCGTCGCAGATATGCCTCGGCATGCCATCGTCCCCGACCTTTGGCGCAAGCGGCAACAAAGCCCAACGTTCCTAATATTAACTTCTTTCACACAGCGCTTTTCTAGACACTCAAAGACGCTTTACAGTGAAACTGGGACAAATGGCTGATATGGCCCCCGGCCCGACGCCACTGGGACCGCGGCGTCTCAACGATGGACCATGGACAGTTTGGCAGCAGGGAGAGAAAACCGGGTTAAGGAGTTACGCGCTGACGATTGCAAAAAAGGGAGACGTCACGGCCTCGGAGCAAAGGCTTTAAAAACCTTCCGGAATGTAACGTTTGGAAGTCTTCTGCGCCGCGCCGCGCCGCGCCGCGCCGCTCCTCCAAAGGGATTCTCACCTTCAACGATGAGCTTGGCGGTGCAGGTGATCTCCTTGCCGGCGTTCCTAGCCACGCAGGTGTACTCGCCGGTGTCAGACAGCTGCACGTCTTTGACCATCATCTTGCGGTCCTTGCCGTCCGAGGTCAACTTGTACTTGGGACCCTCGCGAAGGTTCCCGCCGTCCTTCATCCACGACGTGATGGCGGTGGACGGCGACACCTGGCACTCGAACACGGCAGACGAGCCGATGGACTCGGCCTCCTGCAGCACGATGTCCTCCAGCTTCTTGATGAACTTGAGCGGAACGGCTTTGAGTTTGAATCCTCCGAAAGGTTCCTCTGGGGGCGAGGGCCCTTTACCGCCGGGCCTCAGGCCTCGACCCCGACCGCCGTCACCCGGGGAGGGCGTGAGTCTCACTTCAATAGCAGAAACAGAGAGTTTTCAGTCTTGTTTGGAGTTTAGGAGCGAGAGTCTTACGGAAGAAGAACGTGACCCGAACGAGAGCGGTCCAATAAGCAGAGGGGGCCTTTTTGAACCTTACATATGTATGAATAAGTAAAAAGGAAGCCGATCGGTTCTCACCGCCAAATCCTCGCCCTCGTCCTTTGGGAGGCTCCTCCGCCGGTTTGCCATCTGGACAAGTCACGGAATAGAACAGATTCCTGTCACAATGTCATCTTTTGCTTTTCACGCGCTCAAATTGTCCCCCTCAACAACAGCAACAACAACGACGACAAGGACAACAACAAAGCGTTCAAGCGGTTTAACGAGGAAAGGCAACAACGTCCCATTTGTTTGGTTGGAGGGGCTCTGGAATAGAAAATGGAGGAAAGCGATGATGAGGATAATGCCGGTGACATTTATGAATCAGGTGAGAAGTGTGCCTTGACGTGAACTCACTCATTAGGTGACTAGATCTCAGGGGGGGGTGTGGGGGAGGAGGGGGGGGGGGTGTTCTGCTAGTGGGTAGTCAGTAAGTTGCGTGCCGGTAGTGAGTTGCGGGTCGGGGTTGCTGACGTCGTTTCCGACTTTCTGGAGGGAGCCTCACCTTCTTGGCCTTCGGGAGGGCCCGGAATTTCCCGCGCCCCATCCGCCGCTCCGCTTTGCCAGCCCCCAGAGGGGACCGGCTCCCAGGTCCGGATCGCCTCATCGGCCACGTTCTCACCCCCTTCCGCCCCGCCCTCCGACACCTCCTCTCCCAGGCGGGCGGGGACTTTCTTCACCTCCGCGGCTCTCGGTGAGCCCTCCTTCAAAAGCGGAAGCCTTGCCGTGTCGGCTTCAGCTTCTCGGGCGGACTTTCGATGACGAGTGTCCTTGAGGGTTTCCGGAGGCTGCGGCGAAGCGCCTTTAATTTGATCAGCGGCGGCGGCGACTCGCTCCTTGGGTTCGGGCTCATTAGCCTCGGGTGGCCAGCTCTCTCTCTCCTCAGCCTTTTTTAGCGGCTCCTTGGGCTTGAAGGTCTGCTGACCTTCAACCTTGCCTGCACTCGTCCCATACTTTTCGGGTCCTGACGACGGAGCGCTCTTAAGTTGGCCGCCGATATTGACAGCCGAATCTGCTTGTCCGTGTGAAATTTTCTCTCCTCCGTGACCCATTTTCTCGGCCAAATCGTCTGAATCCCGCTTCTTCTGGGAGTCATCTTTTCTTGCAGGTTTTTCTTGGCCTCGTTTCATATCTTCTGAGCTTTTGTCTCTTGCAGCGTGACTCCAGTTTTTTCCACCCGCGCGCATTCTCTCTTTGTCCAATGCTATTTCTTCTTTGCTGACTTCAGCCTTGAGTCGTACCCGCGCCTCGTCTTTATCCGCTGGGGCAGCGGGATGTGGACCTGTGACGGCTTCATTATCAGCGGTGAGTTGACGGGTCTTGATTGCACCGCGTCTTTTTGAAGTCTTTTCATTTGGCGGTTCAGCTTTCTCCTCCTCAGAGTGTTTGACCACTAGCGCCCGGAGCTCCTTTTCCTCTTTTGTCTCGGTGGGCGCATCGGGTTGAGTCACCTCTATTTTGGCTCGTCCATCAAGGACCTGTTCGGCGGCCGTCGTGGCTTTTGACGTCTCTTGACACGACATAAGGACCCGCTCCCTTGCGCTTACCTTCAACCGCTCATGGTCATCATCATGAGGTTCTTCGGTCTCATCTTCAGCTCTGGGAGAGCGCGCGGATTTTGGCTTGCTGGATGGTCCCTCCGGTCCATTCCTTTGCCTTTCTTTTGGAGCTTTTTGACTTTCTGTTTTTCCGCGTCGCACTCGAGTTACATTTTTCGTACCCGCGCACGGTAGGTTTGTCGGCTCGCGTCGTTCTATCTCCGTTTCATATGCGACCGCGGTCGGATCGCGTTCTTGGCAAAGCTCAAGTTGACGGATGTCTTTTGCCGGAGAAGGGACCGATTCACTCCCGCCCGTTGAAATCGAGTCCCGATCCGCTCTGTCGCCGAGACTGCGAACGTTCGTCTCTTGGTCAAAACGCCTGCTCGCTTGCACCCGACGTGCGATTACTTGTTCCTTGGCCGCCCCACGTCTAACTGCACCCTTCCTCAAGCTGACGAACTCGCCTTTCACTTCCTTCCCGTCAGGTGCGGCGTCAACCTTACGCTGCGTTTTTGGCGAGGCGGATGTTTTTGTCTCTTGGCCCGGAGTCGGTAACATCACGGGGTCTTTGGAGGTAGGGAGGCCGGTCACTTCCGAAGGATCGACTTCTACCTTCCGGTCGGGCGTTTTAGTGACATTGTTTATATCTGCACGCGGCAGACGTGTCTCTTTCAGGATTTTCTCCTCCGTTTGGTGGACGACGGCCAGGCCCTCGTGTTCTTGGCAACGCTCGAGTTGACCGGGTTCTTCTCCTGACCTCGGAACGCGTTCGCCTTTTGCGATTGGCATCAACTCCCGAAGCTCTCTGCCACGAAGGCCGTGACTGCTGAACACTTCCGCTTCCATCTCGGCGTCTGCCGCTTCCTTTCCTTTGGTTGTGGAGGTATCGTTAGCTTTCGCCTTTGCGCCTGTTTTTGTCCCTTGGAGTGGACTTTCAGGTTTCTTTACAGCTGGTATATTTGGCAGCAGATAGTTTGACACGTCACAAACAGATGCACACGCACGACTGTATGACAGACAACACACTCTTCACGGAGGAGGATTTCCATTTGATATCTAATCAAAGCAAGAAAAAGTCAGCATACCTTTAGTTGGTCCAGGAGCCTTAACGGGTTCCTTGTCTGCAAGAAGTGAAATGAAAGGAAATCAATGAAATGAAATCAGTGAAAGGAAATCAATATTTTGACAAAATCATACTTCTTTTGAGTACTATCCGACATGCGACTAAAAGCACAGGTTCATGAAATCGGCAGACACATCGCGTCGGTCGGGTCGCCGAGCTGCATGACGAACGTTACCTTCGGGTGGAGCGACTTGCTTCGAGACGGGAGATGTTTTAGTCTTTGGTTTGGCCGGCGAAGAAGGTTTCGCCTCTGCAGAAGCCAGACCCAAGGCGGGAAGAAGGGCAAGGGCATGAATCGCGCGTAGAGAGCGAACACAAGGGACGTTTTCAAGGAAGGGACAAAGCGAGTGAAAGGCAAACACTCAGTGATGCTACCTGGGGAAGGGAGGACTTCAGATGGCGGCTTGGGTGCAGCAGCACACTCTTTCTTCTCCTCTGGAGGGGACACTTGGAGATAGAACGGAAGCGAAGGTCAAGGCACAAAACGAACACGCAGACAGAGAGAGACAAAAAGAGAACTGGCCACACTACCGATCTGAACAAAGCATTTTCCAAAAGAAATTACCTGCGGGAGGAGTCACTTGGTCACGGAAAGCCGAGGCTTCCCGCGTTTTCTTCACAGGGGGAGACACTGAACAAAATACTTATATAAGAGATGAAGAATACCGCAAAAAAAGACACGGGCGCAAAAGAATAACCGCAAACAAGTCAGAAGTAGCTTTGGCGGATGAAAAGGTGTTACCTGAAGGTGGAGAGGTCATCTGGGCAGGAGCGGGAGGTGAAGAGGTGGCCACTGACAATTTCTCCTCGGGAGGAGATGCTTGAGGAGCCAAAAAAAACAACAAAAAACAAGAGAAAGGAAACACCAGGGTCACTGCCATGAAAGCTTAAGACCTGAGCCACACGGACTTGACGACCAGCGTAGTGCAAAGGCTTTTGCATTGACCAGGGCGGCGGAGAGATGCGCAAACGCAAGCTTGAAGACGACAGAGCTGTTTAGTTCACGCTTGGAAGAAAGGAAGAAGGGAGAAGGAGACGCACGCGCAGAGACGGTGAGCTGACAAGTCTTTGAGGAGGTTGAAGCTTCACCGGGATGCCTCGGCCAAGCGCCCGCTTTCGCTCGACTCCTTGACGCTTCCCGTCATCTTCCCTTCCGGACGAAGGCTCACTTTCCGCTGGGTCGGGAGAACCCATCTCAATGGTTGGGACGGCCGGGACGGGGCGATGTCAGACGTCGGGGCTCTCTGCCGTCCCGCGAGTCCTCCGGACGCGACCCCTGGAGCCCGACCGAGCGCCGTCCTTCGGAGCTACGTGAACCGAAGGTTTCCGAGAGGGAGATTTTTCTATGCGGGACCGGACCGTTTCGCTGCGAAGAAGCGTTGCGACCATGGCGGCGGCTAATTTCGGCAAGGTGTATCCACCGTCCGCTTCACGGATTCTTCAGGGGGGTGAAGGCCTCTGGCTTCGAGTGGATCGGCTTCCACGGGCTCATCTGAGTTTTGCTCATCTTCAAGGCGACTTGATCTTCTGCTGCGGCGGAAACATCTTCATGTCTTCCGATCGCGAGGAACTCCCGACCCTGTCGGTCACGCGCACCGTGAGCATCGGGTCCTTGCTCGCCATCGCTGCTCACCTCTGCCAGATGAGTTCCTATACGTTTCTCCGCGGATATAGGGTCGAAACGTCCGTGGCGACCTCGGTTTCTGCTTCCGTATAAGTGTGTTAGTGGCGATTTTGTGCTTCGTCTTCTGCATGACTGCTGTATGCGTCCCTTCAAGTGGACTCTGTAACGTCATCGGTTGCCGGGAGGGAAAAAGTCCTCTTGCTCCAAAAGGCCCGCCTCGCCGCCTCGTTTCCTGTCTGCTTCCGGAAGACGGCGGAAGGTGCCCTTTCGCTCATTGGGCTTGTCCATTTTTTGAGAGGACTGCATCTGCTCAAAAATCTCAGGCCGGCACTGACGGGTAATGATCTGGAACTAGCGCGCGGAGTGCTGACCGCCATAAAGTAAAGCAACCGGCGGAGGGTTGACCTCATACGGTTCATTTTCACTGTCCGGTGATGTCTTATCGGGATAATGGAAAGTTCCGACCGGTGTCGTCGCGTAACCAAAACTATAAAAGCTAAACTTTCAACAATAAAGGGGGCTCGCGCTCTCGTTTGTTCAATGAGACTGCGTATGTAAGTGACTTTAAGTTTTTGGGTCCTCCACAACAGCGCCAAGCAGGAAAGTCCCTTTTCCTCCGTGTCTCGTCATCAAAGTCCTGAACCGGAGATCGGCTCCGCGCTCGATCTCAAGACCGGCTGGATTGTTTTGGGCGTTAGGCCAAGAGGGAAGATTCACACCGTTGAGCAAGAAGAAGGTGACAACGAGACTGCATTTTAGTGTGCGGCTCGCATGAGCCGAGTAACACTCTTGCCCGGTGCGCTCGATCGCACGCACGCACGCACGCACGCACGCACGCACGCACGCGGGCGGTTGTCAGGTTCGCTGCGCAGCACCTCGCACAGAATTGCACGTGCAAACAAGGAAATATTGTTGAAGCTACCATCGGAAGATAAGAACTCAAGTACAAATGAGAAGACTGACTGACTGCGAGGGGAGTTCGTAAAGTGAGCCCGCGGGTCGCCGGCGTCGGGACGCACCCGGTCGAAAGCTTAAGCTCGGAACGTTTAGCGTTGCGCCCGTCGCCGCCGTCTTCAGCCAATGCTAAAAATGTGACCGTAGATCGGTGTCAGGCGAGCTCCGCGGAAGACCTGGACCGATGACCGGGGGCCGAAGCGGCAGGTCAACCGGCCGTGACGGTCATAGGGAAACATTTTCAAATAAACGGGGTGTTCCCGCTCTTACCGGAGACGCAGAGCCTGGCGCTGGAGACGTGAGGACCGCAGACCAGCCGGTATTCACCCTGGTCTTTGGCCCGGCAGTCGCGGATCTTCAGGACGTGGCGATCCCCGCTGCTGCCGATGCTGTATTTTTGACCGTCCTCCAATTTCTGGGTTCCTTTGAACCAGCTCAAGGCGATCTCCGGGAAGTTGATCCTGATGCGGCACTCAAAGGTAGCGCTCTCGTTCTCAGGTGCGGTCTGGTCACTGATGTCCTCCGTGACAGTGATGGGCTGTGGGTCGAGAGCCCAGGTAAATAAATCATTTTATCAGTGGTATGTCATTCTAATTTCTTTCATGTCGGAGGGTTTTTTTTGTACTTGTATTTAACCTGAGACCGAATAAACAAGTGAAAAGAAGGGTAAAGGCATGGTAGGAGAAAGTCTGGAAGTAAGTCTGCCAGCCTAGTCGTCCGGTCAAGACTTCGCTCCTGGGATTGTTCTAGTAAGCGGTAAAGCGTACCAATCGACGCGTGGGAAAACCAAGTAGGTAAAACGGAGAAATAAATCGACGTGTTGGCACTTGGGTTCCCGAGACATCTGAGGCATGGTCACTTTCACGGATCTGCTGCACTTTTACCTCTGTGTCCACGCGTCCCTCCAGCTGCTGGATGAGGCGGACCACATCTTCTTCTTCAACCCGCTTACCGCGATGCTCCTCCTGCCGGGGCACACAACAATCATGTGGTATCAACACACGGGCGCGCTCCCGAGAGAAGTCGCGGATCGGAGGTCTGAGTTGCTGTCTTCCGACCCCGATCCCTTCCGTTAACGACCCGCGATCAGATCCCCTTTACTTGAACTGTAATGACAGGCCGGTCGGCACCGTAACCATTCCCTTTGAAGCCAACATCCCAAGCGCGACCCGACAGCCTTTTTTTCTTACCGCTTTTCCAGTTTCCGTCTCCTTCTCCTGCCTTAGGAGCTCCACCGCTTGGAGAATAGCTCTGTAGTCATGGATCTGGTGCGCCCTGAGAATTTTCTCATAGTCTTTGGGCTCTTGACCCCGGAGCAACTCAACTAAGTTGCTCTCTTCCTCTTTTTGGGGGGTGGTCTGCTCAGAGGGGGTCCTAGAACACACAAGCGCAGAGATGAAGGTGGAACATCTCACGACGCGCCCGGCAGGTGCCCTACGTTAGGTACGGCGCAGCAAAATATGACCCTTGTCACCAGGGAAACGGGAATGGGATCCCGCCCGACGAAAAGGGAAACGCAAACAAGCACAGACGGCGCCTAGATCTGAGCTGGGGCGAATTACTTCTTCGGCTGGATCCTAACGTCCGCTGCCGCTTCTTCTTGTTTGGTCACCGCCATCTCGGCACCGCACTCAATCTCGCCGTGCTCGTTGGAGGCCACGCAGCGGTACCGGCCCGAGTCGGACCGGGTCACCTCCCGGACCTCCAGCTTAGCCGCCTGGCCCTCGCGCTGAATGGAGATGCGACCGCCGGGCGTCAGCTGCGTCCACTTGCCCTTCATCCACTTGACGCTGGGTATGGGCTGGCCTCCGATCTTGGCGATGAAGGTGGCCGAGCCCTCTGCGATCGGAAGGACAGAGCGCTGTGAGATGTGTCCTAATGACGCCGCTAGGGAAGAATTTTGGACCCGCTTACTCTCTGCGACGGAAACACTCTTCGGTTCTTCGATGAAGTAAAGGTTGTCTAGACGTTGGACGGGTGCAGATGCGGCTGCGGTGTGAGCAGAAGCGGACGCGTCGGGGATGGCCTTGGACTCTTTGTCTGGAGAAGGTATTTAAGAGGGCCGAGAATATTGGTAAAGCGGTGAAGGGCGGGCAAACGGGCTCTATGTAATACATTCAGTGGGGACAGGGAACAATATATTCATCATCTCATCTCAACGCGCCTCCATCCGTCCGTCCAATTACCATTACCTTCGATGGTGACCTTGGCCTTGCAGAAGTCCGTCCCAGCCGAGTTGCTGGCCTTGCACAGATAATCTCCCGCCGCGCTTTTGGTCACCCGACTGATTTCCAGGCAAGGTGTTCCGCTCACAAACGTGATCTTTGCGCTTGAGCTAGACCTGAGCTCTCTCCTGTCCTTCATCCAGCTGACAGTGATTGGAGGAGTGCCGCCGACATGACATTCGAGGCTCAAATTATCGCCCTCGCATAGTGTCAGCGACCGCAGTGGGATTTCAAATTTAGGAGGCTTGGCGTCCTCTGAAAGACAACGTGGACAGCGACGGTGAGACGACACGTTTCTCGGAGACGGACCTCCGAGAAATAAACGAGAAAGACAAAAGCCAGCTTTTCTCAACTGGAAAACATTGTGACAATTTCAAACAACTTTCCGGGAATCACGGCAGTCGCGGCCCGCCGCCACTTGCCATCCCGCGCCTCCGCAATGTCCTACGACTATTCGCGGACATAGTGTCCGCATAGCCTGTCTGAAAGTCTTCTGGCTGCCCCCGAGCCTACAAATAATCATGGTAATGTGAACAGAAGACATATTGTACCTGAAACAGTGGGAAAGGCCAGACAGGAAGTTTCCCCTTCCTGGTCGGAGGCCTCGCAGGTGTACCGGCCGCAGTCAGACGGCTCGGCGTCACGGACAATGAGCGCGGCCGCGTCCGTCTGCGGCTCCGGCGGGCGCTTGATGAAGGCCGGGGGAAGAGCGCACTCTGTCGCGGGGGAAAACAATGAAGAGGCGCGGGTCAACCGGTCCGGCTTCCGTATTGGGGCGCCGACGTCGTTAGAGGAGTCGGGCCATGAAAAAATGCCACGCATCCGGTGGGTGGCCGTGCGCATTACGAGAGGGCTTTACCTGAGACTTCCTCCCCGAACTGGATCTCAAGTGCCCTCTCATCCGCCGCCACTGTAACGGCAACAACACAAGGAATTAGGACCGCCCGTCTATGCCGCGCCGACTCTCATTCGCCGCATGACCGCCAATCCGTATCAGTTGCCTGACAAGTGAGCAAGTGAATAATCGCTGGCGGTGTAGGTGCAAAAAAGTGTGTAAGAGTGCCAAGAAAAGCATGCAGATGCCAACCTTTGGTCATCACGAGGCAATCAACATCCTCGGCCGAGGTTTTGAAAGACACGCGGCCTTGTCCGGGTCTCGCGTTCTGAATAGCCATAGAGCAGAGGGGGCCGTCCCGTTTGCGCGAGTAGCGCGCGGAATCCACAACATTCAAGTGGCCGTAAAGCCAAAGGGCAAACGGAGCGGGCAGCCCCCTCGTAACGCAACGCAGCGGGGGACTGCGGTGGTGCGCCGGCAGCTCCCGGGGGATCCGGACCAGGAAGTCGGGACGGCCGCACGCGTGGGCGTCGGGGAAGCTGTTCAGGAAGTACAGCTGCAGGGATTCCGGCTTATCCGCCATCTTTTCCTGGTCTGGGCTCTCCGGAAAATCTTTTGCGCTCCCCTTGTCTGCGTGTGAGGTCGCGTGGACCCAATCTGTTGCAACGGCGCACTGGCCCGTGACATTTGCCTCTTTCGCTGGATAAGAATCATAGTTAGGGAGAGTCGTTAGGGGTCGGAGCGGGCTGCTCGGACACACGCGCTGAACGCTTCGGACCCGTCACCCACACTCACGGCCGTTATCGACACACGCGGGCCCGCCGCACCCGGGGGCTTGCTCGCGACATGTAGGACCTGTTAATGGCATGCTCGCGCCGGTTGGCGACAACATCCGCTCCCGCGTTATTCTGGGTGGCAGAAGGCAAAGCGTTCTTCCAAGGCGCCGCGCCGATCGCCAAAGATGTTTGCATTCGCAAAAGCCGGTGAGCGACAGATCTCTCGGGGTCGCTCTGCCACCCAGAAGCCAACCGCCGCTGGAGTGGGAAAATCCCCGACGGGTTCACATTTTGCCTCGGTCGCCCAAAAGCGCACTCTTTCGAAACGTACGTCCGGGTTTCGGGGACACGGCGACGCTTGCTAACATCTTCATCTGTTAGTGGCGTGCCCACGCCCGCTATCGGCACGTCGAGACCAGAGAGAAGGGTTCAAAAGGACGGTCCCGCTACTTTCCAAATGTCGATACGGCCTCCGGGCTTTCGGAAAGAGTTGAAAGGGTCGGCAGGCCGCCGCATGAGGTTAGCGAGGCGCGGAGGAGACTCAAGAGAGGCGGCGGACCGGGAGGGACGAGGCAACGGCGGGAAAGAAGAAAGAGAAAGCACCTTCCACGGTGAGGCGAGCGGACGTGCTGTTCTGGCCGTGGCGGTTGGCGGCGGTGCAGCGATACACGCCCTGGTCGGCCAGGCTCACGGCCTGGATGAGCAGGGACAAGAGTCCGCCGCTCTGAGAGCTCTTGGCCCGATCGGTGGGCGGCTTCCGGCCATTGTGATCCCAGACCACCCCGACGAAGGGCTGCCCGTCGAACGAGCAGCTGAACTCGGCCACCTCGCCGCTTTTGACGCGGACGTCCCGCAGCTCCGTCAGCAGCCGGGGCCCCGGGGCCGCTTGCATTTGCGCCCCGCGTTCCGAGCCCTCGGTTTCAACCCCCGCCGACGCGCGGGAGCTCTCCGAATAGGCTTCGTAAACCTGGCTACGGCTCTGGGTCTCCAGGCTTTGAATGAGTTTCGTCTGAGTCCAACCGCTCCCGAAGGCTTTTTCATCTGGGCGGTCGGAGAGAAGGATACAAGGGTGTGATTAATACGCGGCTGCGCTGACTTCTTCGGCCCGCCAGCGGGGCTGTCGGCGGAGGTGGGACAGCGCCGCGCTCTTCCTTTTGGCCGTCGACCGTGCCGCGTGGCCAAGCCGCGCGCTGAACCTCCGAGGTACGCTTTGCCCGCTCGGCCGGGAAGGCCCGGAAAGGCCCGGGCCATCAGACGTGGTAGCTCACGTGCCGAAACGTCGCCGGATTCAATATATTCACCGCCGGAGTTGCACGTGGCCGGCCGCGGCCTACGATGCTAAGCGCATGTTTTAATCCATCTTAAAAATTGCTGGCGCATCAAGAAAGCCGTTTGAGCAGTTCACCGGTGTGGAGTCAAACTCAACGCGCCGTCGCTTTCTTTCTCCTCACCGGTACGCCAATTCGGTGCGCGCCCGAACCTCTACAGCTTTCCTGGCGATGTTCTTTTCTCCGCCGTTTTGACATTTGGGACACGGCCGAGGACAGAGAACGGACAGCCATGGAACTCATGGAACTCGCGCATGGAATTCAACCGCGAGCCGGCGATGAAAGATTTTAAGCAAGCAAAGATTTTGAGCACCACCCGTCAAGAAACCCGGAAAGAGCAAACGAGATTGCGTCGCTTCGACTCGGGCGAGAGAAGGTGGACTTATGGCATTAAGGTACCAAAGCTAACGAGGCAGTTCCATCAAATGAGACAAAACGTTCATGCTAACAATCTCAAAAATAATAAGCATACGTCGTCCGGCAAAAATAATTCCATATGGTTCCATCCAGCCTTAAGATGGTTGCGGAGCATCTGGAGCCGATGCTCGAGGAGAAGACGCGGGCGCCAACCGTCGGTCTTGGTGCCGAGAACTTACCTTGGACGTGGAGACCGGCTTCGCACGCCACCGTTCCCCCCGAGTTCCTGGCGACGCACGAGTACTGTCCTTCGTGCTCCGGCGCCGCTCTGGAAATGCTCAACCGGCACACGTCTCCAACCCGAGACATCTTCAAGTCCTCCGACGGGACGAGTTCTCTGTCGTTCCGCAACCAGCTGACTTGCAAATCTGCGGCGGGAGGGGTGGGATACCATCAACACGCTGGATTCAATGAGCGCGCTACACTGCAGAAAATCTAGGCCACGGTATAGTATTGGTATGAAAACGCCGGGGCATTTCGTTCAGTCGGGACACCTTTTCCAGAGCTCTCCCTCAAACAGACCTGATTCAAACCATTGAGGTCGTTTTCAAGATCCCGCCGACGGGCTAATCATTTGAATCACGTGAGTTTGAGGGAGAGGGGAATGGAAAACGGGATTGGAGTTTGAGACCTGTGGCTCGGCCCTTAGGAGATACTCGGGGGTTGGATGTTTTGGGAGGCCCAATGAAATGACGCGTCACACTGGAGAAGCGCAAAGGTAGCTTGACTTTGTGCGGTGAAAAGACGGACTTGCTGCCTTTTTGGTTTTCTGGCATGTGGTGAATCACAATAAAGCCGGCGAGACGGGGCGTCGCTTTCGTCAAAAGCTTCCGTCGGTCTATTCCTCGTTTGTCCATTTGCTTCTCTTTCCAGCTTTCTTTCTACCCGCTTGCTACCCGCGCGCCATCTTACCTTCCCCGGAGACCACGCACTCCAGCTGGGCCGGGTGTCCCGCCGTCACCAAGGTGCCTCTCATGGGAGAAAGCAGCACCGGGGCAGAGGCTCGGGACGAGATTTCTTGGGGAACTGCGCCACAAGAAAAGCAGACGTGGGTTCCGGCGCTTGGTGCGGAAACAACCGCGGTTTGTATTCTGGCGGCTTTTGCCAGCGGGATGGCTACAAAGCCTGGCGCCAAGCCCTTCAACTCACGCCGACGCAATTCCGCGCTGCTGGCAAAGCACCATTTTCAGATTAGCGGGCAACTTTTTGGCCCAACGCCAGAAGGAAGCCAATGACGGAGGACAGGCGTGCCGAGACCCCTGTTGTATTCTTTAGGCATAGGAACGTAAGGGTCACTTCTCCATCGATCGTCAAGTGCCGACCGGTACGCGTCATCAAGTGAACCTTTCCGCTAAAGTAGACGTCGCGAGCTAATCGGAAGGCCGCGGGTCAGATCCGCGGGTGAGCTTCCTCCAGCGAGGCGGCGAAGGCCTGTTGGCTCCCCTCGTCGCTGAGCGAAAGGATGCGCGTGAGCCATCGCGAAAGGCTTTGAGCCCTAGATGGACCAAGGTCCCAACCGTCTCGCTCTGAAAGCCCCAATACCGAATCTGAGTCACAAGGACGGCGAACGCACCTTCCGCGCGGAGCGACGCCGAGCCGGTGGCCTCTCCGAAGTCATTATCCACCCGGCGGCTGTAAATGGCGGCGTCCTCCGGGAAAAGCTCCGGCGCGCTCTCGTCCGCGCGCTTACCCTCCACAAAGAGGTTCGCGGCGGTACGCGCCCGCCCCGCCACGAAGGCGTACTCGGCGCTGTCGTCGGAGTGAAGGTTTCTGATCGTCAGCGTGTGCGTTCGCTGATCGCAGACGGCCTGGCATCTATCGCTGGGGCGGATCTCCGCGCCGTTCTTCAGCCACTTGGAAGAGATTCCCTCGTGGTTGACCTTCACCTCAAAGGTGACCGTGTCCTTCTCCTGCGCGTGGATGTCCTGAAGCACGGCTGAGACGACGATGGCTGAAAAACACAAAAAAGGCTAAAGGAACGCGCCGGCACGGACAACATACGGTATCTCCCGCTGACGATTATGTCCAGCGGTTATCGAAAACGTGCCGAGGGTCGCCGGTGAAAGCGGGCCGCTTCCTCTCCAGCGCCGCGCGGAAAAAAACGGGGGGCTTCAGCGGAGGCCTTTGATGGTTTCGCATGCGTCGACTTGGTCTCCAAAATGGGGAAAGGTGCAAATGCTTTCAGAAAAGGCCACGCGTCAGCTACTTGGCCACATTCGCGGCTCGACGATCTCTACATCGCGACTGGCGCTCGTTTTGAGACTCCTCAACCGGTCTCGGCTATTTAATGGCGTTCCGCTCCAATTTTGTTTTCCGGCGTCTTTCTTCAACTTTGCCTTTGCCGCGAACGTTCCCCAACTTACGGCCGACGGTGAGCGCGGCGGACGCGCGGACGCCACCGCACACGAAGGTGTAGTCCGCCGCGTCGTCTGCGCCGGCGTCCACGATGGTCAGCTGGTGGACTTTGCCCCGCGTCGCCACGCGCAACTTGTCGCCGGTCTCGACCTCCGCGCCGTTTTTCAGCCAGGCGGACGGCACGTTGAAGTGGGAGACCTCGCATTCCAAAGTGGCCGACTGGGTCTCGGCCACCGCGACGCTCTCCGGGGGTTTGGTCACGCAAAGGGCTGCGGGGCGAAGGGCAAGTGTCAGCAACCCTAACCCAAACCCCGCCAACTGAACATCGTGACACATGCAGCGTTTTCCCGTCGCGCTTCCGACGTTTGCACCGGCCGGCGGAGCCGCGACATTTATCGAGGGCAGCCGACATTCTTCAAAGACGGCTGCCGGGTCAGCGGTTCCGGCTCGAAAGATTCGAGACTGTGTTTGAAATATTCTTGAGGGAAGGAATGCACCGCCGTCACCAGTCGCTCCTGCGATCCGGGTCTTTTTTTTGGTTCTTTTCAATTTCTTCCTGGAAGCCAGATTATATGAACGCCGCTCTGGGTAGGAGAGCTCTGCGGCATTTAAAGCAAAATGGACCAGGGAAGCAGTCCAAACCATCTTTCTCATTAATCGCGTTTTGTTCAGCAAACGGGACGCCGTTGATATATGCGCTATAGTAACAGGTGGAAGGAAAAGGACTTCATGGACGTGCCGCTCGATCCAAACTTGTTTGCGGGGCTTTCCGCTAGGCCAAGCTCGCAGAAGAATACGCCGATTTTCGGCGCCCCCCCTGCCCCTCCGGAAGAAACGTCAGCAAAATAAAGACAGCGCGTTTGTTTCGACCTTCCTGGGACGCGCTTTAAGAAAAGCGCCGGAGACGGCAAATGGGACTTTCCTGCCGTGAAACGTCCACGCCGACGACGGACGGGTTCGGGCTGGCAGAAGACCTCGATCGACCGCCGGCCGGCTCCCGGCACGTATTGGATGCGATTTTCGAATGCCGTGTTTCGTTGGAAGCCCCGCGGCTTGTAAAGGGGCTCGGTGGGCTAGCGAGCGTCAAATCATCAGACGGAGCGTTTTCAAAGGCGGGCCCCGGCGCCGCTTACACTCCACGCTCAGACGAGCGCCGCAGCGCAGATGGCCGACCAGCGCCGCGTAGTCCCCCTCTTTGCTGCCGTCCACGTCCCGGACCAGCAGCTTGTGCGTCCTCTTCTCCGAGGACATGGCGTAGCTCCCGTCGGCCTCCAGCTCCGCGTTGTTGAACAGCCACTTGACGGGAACCTCGTCCTCTGAGACGCCCAGCTCGAAAACGGCGGTGGCTCCCGGGAGCGCCGTCACGTCCTTGGGCTTCTTCAGGATCTTGATGGCTGCGGGGAACATCTGATGTCACCGCGAGGCCCGTTTTCACTCGCTCGATCGAACGTCGGCGGTAAACGCAAAGCTCCTTCCCGAGAGTCGGCGAGCCCTGCTGCAAAGCCCCGTCGGAGGGAAGGCGATAGCCGAACTCAGACGACCCTAACCTTTTTTTTGGATAGAGATGATGGAAATCGACCCCGAGCTTACAGGAGCGCCGCGAGACCGACCGGCGGTCGCTCGCAGCGATGGCGCGGACGCAGCCCTTTGATGGACCGTCGCCTGCTCGGCGAGGCTCAAATTCAGCTGAGATTGGCCAACTGTCGGCCTCTGTTGGATGATTCTATTTGCAATGCGACCGGATACAAGTGTAAAGAATAAAAGACTACCGGCGCTGCCCCCTTTTGGGGTGGATCTGCCAATCCGATGCCAAGGATTTCAATACCGTACATTCTTCGGATTTGCAAGTTTTTGTCTGTCATTTTCAAACTAACACAAAGACAATCAAGATAATTCGGTTCGATTCCCGTACGCCGAGTTTTTTGTCACCTTCTTGAGCTCTGCTCAATATAGGTTCCACTTTCCCAAATCCCGATTGGGATGTCCGGTCAGGAAAGATGGCGAGACAAAAAAAACAGCTCTCAAAGGGACGGCCTGGCGAGGCTCGCAGAGCGCGTCGCCTTTCGCGGGCCGTGACCCGTCGCCCTACATGCGACCGTCACGTCTCAAATGCGGACAGCGTGCCGAGCGCTTACTTTCAACGTTCAACCTGCCGCTGGCCGACAGTTTCCCCAACTTGAAGGTGTAAACCGACTCGTCCTGTGCGCCGCAGTTGTTGATCTTCAGGGTGTGCACGGTACCGCTGGCGCTGATCTGGTATTTGTCGCCGGGTTTGATCTCCACTCCGTTCTTGATCCACTGTGCGCCCTTCACGTTATCGTGAGTCAGCTCCAGACTGAACACTGCGTCTTGTGTCTGGACCACGTTCAAGTTCTTCAAAGTCTTCTTCACCTTCACGGCTGTGGAAGCAATGGAGAGGTTTAGCCCCGGCACCAGGGCTGAACTGGCCTAGAGGCTACACCGGACCGGACTTTGGTGTTCGGGGCCGAAGAAAACCTTGGAGAAACGGACCAAACCTAAACGTTTATGGCCAAAGCGATCCTTCGGAATTCGCCCTGAAATCCACCGAGAGTGAGTTGAGCTGAGAGTGAGTGGGTGGGAGGATGGATGGATGGATGGATGGGTGGATGGGCGGATGGATGGATGGGTGGATGGATGCGTATTTTTCTCAGGGGTGTTCAGCCCTCCTATAAAAGACCGGTAAGCTACGCAATGCCCGGGGCGTAACGACCGCGTTCGTTTCGACTCAAAGCGCTCGTCGTTCTTTTGATTCAGCGCCCCGCCCGCTCGACCGGGGTCGGAGTTACCTTCGACTTTGAGATGGGCCGAGGTCTTGGAGCTGGCGATCTGGTAGGCGTACTCGCCGACGTCGCCGGCTTTGGTGATGAGGATGAGCAGGCGCCTGATGCAGCCGTCCGCCTGGCTCAGGACGTTGTCGTTGAAGTCTAGGGGCTGGCCGTCTTTCAGCCAGGTGCCTTCCGCGGACGGGTTGGCGACCTCGCACGCGAGCTCGGCCATCTGGGAGTCGGCCACCACCAAGTCCCGGAGGGGGTTCTTGATAGCGCCGCCTGGCGGCAGGGGATTACGGGGATCAGCTCCGCCCGCCGCAAGGGGCGCTGCCTGGCGCCGGCCAGCAAAGCCGGCGCGTCAGTCATACCCGAGACGGTGAGCGAGGCGGCGCACGTCTTCTCGCCGGCGGCAAAGGCGTACTCGCCCTCTTCGTCCTTCATAGCATTGAGGACCGTCAGAGTGTGCGACGTGTTCTTGGACTCCATCTTGTATTTGCCTCCCGATTTGAGCGGCTGCCTCTTGAAAGTCCAGAAAGCGTCGATGCCGGGGTGAGACACTTCCACTTGAAAAAGCACGTTCTCCGACTCCGCGCACGTCTTGTCTTTCATTGGGACCGTGATTTGGACGGCTGCGCACATGGAAAAGAGTCGGAGTTGACTATTAAACTACTACTAAAACAACCGCGGAGAGCGCTCCCCATCTACGTTGACATTTTTGGAATGCAATTTTTATTGGCTCAAGGTGATGCCATAACGGACACTTTAGCGAGTGTGTCTGAAAACGCCTCTACACCCTTTAGGAGGCACGCGGGGGTGGGGGGGCGATTGCCGATGACGCGGTCTGCATTGTGGTTGTCGCTCCCAGGTGGGTCATCACAACACCGCCGGTGCCTCGACGCCTGAGCGAACGTCAATGCGGCCTGGACCGGCACAGGCTTCTTTGTGCGACTTACTCTGCACGAACAATCTGCAGCTGGTGTCGGCTCGGCCGACCACCATCCTGTAGTGACCTTGGTCGGAGGCGAAGGTTCTGGTGAAGACCAGGCGCTGTTTGGCTCCCTTGGCCACCATCTGGAGCCGCTCGCCCGGCGTCACGGGTTCGTCGTCGCGGTACCACTTGACCGAGCTGACGTCCTGAGCCGAGATTTTGGCCTCCAGCACGGTCTTGGTGCCTTCAACTGCGTCGGTGTCCTTCAGCGGGATCAGGATGCCGATCGCTGTCGATAGTCATCGTTGGTGCGTTGCGTGGCGTAGCGTGTGAAGAACTACGGCGACTTGGGAATCGTGTAGCGGGTTACTTACTGCGGACGTGTAGCTTCGCAGCGGTGGAGATCCCCTGAGCGGGAACCGCAAAGGAGTAAACACCGGAGTCGCCCGTCTCGGTGTCCTCAATCAGGAGCTTGTGGATCTGTTTGTCGATCACCATGTGCACCCGGTCCGAGGCGGTTACGGCTTGTCCGTCCTTCGTCCAGGCGCCTTCGACGTTGCCCTGAGAGAACTTGACCTCCATCTGAGCGACGTCGCCCTCGCAGACGCTCAGATCCCCCAGAGGCTGGATCAGCGTCACCGGGCGGACTGAAACGGGGAACGTGCGGCGGCCGCTCTCAGTTTCTGCCAACGTTATTTACCAAGGTGCTCCAACTAGGGATGCCGGCGCAACGCGGACACACTCGAGGATACACGGTGCTGCGTGCGATTGCCGAAGACCCTGAAGCTGACCTAAAATATTGTAGGAACGGTTAAAAATCGGAGAAAGGGATGACTTGAAAAAACACTAAGCGTCAAGTACTCCACAAGAGTTGCCAAGTAGTCCCTCATGAGCTGAATACTTGGAAGTTGTTTGGGATCAGTCAAGACAGTGAGGAGGAGATCAACGTGGCTAATATCCCAGTTTGGAGCGGCTAAAGTGGGGAATTTGGGCATTGTGGAAAACGGCGCCTAACCTTGGACCATTTGAACCAGCGGAAGAATGTGAGAGGAGCAGAAGGCCGAGAAAAGTGGGGAAGAACATTCCAACTTGGGTTTGTCGGCGGCAAAAGCGCGAAGCGCCGAGAGGAAAAGACGAAAGCGCGGAAGCGATGGTCGGACGTGTCGCAGACTCACATTTCATCTTGAGGGAAGCGTGGGTCTTCAAGTGGCCCACCGCAAAAGAATATTGTCCCTGGTCGGCCTTGGTGACGTCCTTGACGGAGAGGCTGTGTCTGCCGCGCCGCGACGCGATGATGTGCTTGCTGCTCGGGGACAGCCGCTCATCTCCAAAGAACCAGGCGCCCTCCGCATCCTCGCGGGAAACCTCGCACTCGAAAACTCCCGAGTAGGACTCCGGCACCTCGGCGCTCTCCAGGCCTTTCAGGATTTCCAGCGGGGCTCCTATCGGCCCCGCATAATACTATCAGGACAAGACGCCGGCGCACGCGTCGCCTTTGACGAGATGTTTGATAGCAACCTTTCACATTCGCGCGCTCACTTGTCCCAGGTCCCAGATCTAGCCCGCCCTGCCCCATCAGGGTGACCCACCTTCAACGTTGAGCTTGGCGTCGGTTCTGACAAGCTCGTCGTCGACGACCACGCAGGAATATTCGGCGTCGTCTTTCATGTCCAGCATGAGCACAGACAGGAAGTGAACTTTCCTGTCTGAGTGCATCCTGTACTTGTCTCCAGAGAAAATCTCCGCGTTATTCTTCAACCATTTGACCTTGACGAAGGGCTCGTTGGTTTCGCACTCAAACGTGGCCATCGTGTCTTTCTCCTTAGCGTTGATGTCATCCAACTTCTGCGTGAAGTTGATGACTTGTTTCGCTGCAGCAGGCAAAAACACAAAACACGTTGCGGTTTGAGTACATGCAACTGGGCGGGAGCTGACCTGATGTCTTTTAGGTCTGGCGGGAGGGCGGGCGCGGAAACCGTGACTGCGCCCACTGTGCCGAGAAGCGGGCGGGATTAGTCCAAATGGGAGGCGGTGGGGAGGATGCGCCTCTTCCGCAATCCGTTATCCGCACCGCTTGTTCTCGTGAGGGCCGCGGGGGCGCCGGAGCTCGTCCCGGCCGTTTTGACATCGGGCGGGGTTAGGGTTAGAGTTAGATCGCGGGGCTAGCTCAGGCGTAAGAGCTTGGTTTACCGATGGCTCTCGACGACCAAAACTACTTTAGGGTAGCCCGGTGCAGTTTGGAGCACACCTGAGTAAGCCGGGCCACCGGGCCTCAGGCAACTCCGCGCGGGTCACGGCGTGGAAAGACCCTGGATTTACCTTGCACAAGCAGGAAGGCGTGACCGGAGGTCTCGCCGGCAGAGTTGACCGCCTTGACCATGATGCTGGCAGAGTCCTCGGCTCGGACGTCTCTGATCACCAGTTCGCACACGTGGTCTTCAGGCCAGAACCAGTAAAGCCTCTCCGTCTTCTCCAGTTGAACGCCGTTCTTGAACCACTGGCATTCAGGTTCCGGCCTACCGATGACCCGCACTCGGAACTTGACGTCGTCCCCTCGCGCCACCGTCTGACTGGAGATGCGCTCCAGGATTTTGGGGGCCTCCATGCTGCCCGAGAGCTTGACCCTTTCCGGTTTGAGCGGTTTGGCAGTGACCCTGCCCCGCTCCTGCTCCTTCGCCTTCTCTTCCTCCTCCTTCTCCTTGGCTCGATGGAGGAGGTCATCCTTCGTCTTCCTCAAAAGATCCTCGTAGGATTCGTCCCTCTTACGAGACTTGAGTTCCACGGCGGTGATGGACTCGTAATAGCCCTCTTCCGTCCTGCGCTTGAACTTGCTCCTCAACTCCTCCGATTCCTCACTGGCTTTTTCGTGGACGATCCTCTGAGCTTTCTTGAGCTTGATGATCTCTTTCTGCTGACTGTCGTCCGATGCTCGCTCCACCTTCACCACCTCAAACGGCGTTCTTCCAGCTTCCGGCGTAGTCTCGGCCGCTTTGGGCTCGGGAACCCGGCGGAGATGCGTTCTGAAGTCTTCCCTCTGTCGGATCTCCAGCTTAACCGCGTGCTCGGTAGAGCCGAGGTTGTTGTCCGCAACCAGCTTGACCTCGCCCGAATCGTAAGATTTGACGTCCACGATCTCCAGGTAGTAGATCCCGTCGTAACGGAGTCTGTAGCGCTTGCTCTTGCGGATGAGTTGCCCGTTGAGGTACCAGTTGACCTTGGGCGCGGGGTAGCCCGTCACCCTGCAGCGGAATCGGGCGACGTCGCCTTCCAGCACCCGGGTCGGCTCGGGAAGCAGGACGATTTCGGGTTTGCTCTTTTCCGTCCCCTCGTCGGCGCTCACCCCCGCCGGCGCGCCCTCGTGAGCCATGCGCTCCATCTCCTCGATCCTGTGCGCGCCGATCCTGCCCTCGGGCAGCTGGCTCTCCTCCACCAGGCCCTTCTCGTCCTTGACGATGAGGGTGGCCGAGTTCTGGTCCACCCCGAACTTGTTGGTGGCCCTGCAGGTGATGACGCCGCTGTCTCGCGCGTAGGCCACCTCGTAGTCCAGACTGCAGAAGCCGAATTCGTGGATCATGCGCAGCCGGTTGGCGGCCTCCAGGGGCTTGCTGTCGTGGAGCCACTCCACCACCATGGTGGGGTCGCCGATGGGGGTCAGCCTGCACTCGAAATGGGCGGGGCCGAACTTCTTCATCCGGACGGAGGTCAGCTTCTTCTTGAACTGCGGCTTCTGCTGCTTCTCCTTGTCGTAGAGGTCCCCTTCCTCCCACTGCTCTTGGCCGTAGCGGAGATGCAGGGGCTCCAGCTCCGGAGCGGCGATCTCTTTGGCCTTGTACGTTCCCTTTGGAATAATGAGCTTCCTCTCGGGCTGCGGTTCGACGTAGTCCATCTCCACATTGACTTTGCAGCGGGTGGTGTCTCTGCCGGCTTTGTTGATGGCCGTGGCCGTGTACCAGGCGCTGTCGGAACCCGACGCCGACGGGATCCGAAAGGTCGCTTCTCCCCGGGTGCCTTCAATCCTGGAACACAATCGTCACGTCAACGCCTTGCTGGCTTCTAATCGTTTGAAAGGCGCGGTAACCACGCCCTCCTCAGCGGTTCTCACATCTCGGGAGCTTATTCCGTTCGCACAGCGTTTGGCATCTTCGAGCGGGATGCGATTTCAGCGTCCTGCCGATATGTGCTTTTGGAACGCAAAACGCTCGAGCGTCCGACGTCTGAATAGTTTTCGCCCACCTCGATGCCCGAAGGCCCGAATTCCCGCCTTTTGCTTGACTTGAAAAGTCCCTCCGAGTTTGCAAACGTCGCGCGACGCGCGAGTATGTTTCGGTCGATGGAAAGCAGGTCAGCGATCCGGTTTCGGGGAGTAACATTACTTGATATGCGGATGCTTCTGAGGCGTGACGATGTCGCTGTTTTTGAGCCAGACGATGTCCGGCTGGGGGTTCCCGATGGCTCGGACCGCCAGTTCCACCAGGCTTCCTTGTTTGACGCTGATGTTCCTCAGCCTGTCTGTGAAGCGCGGACGAAGCAAAGCCTCTTTGGCTGCAAAAGAAAAGGGACAGAAAGTGAAGGGCGGGAGCGTCGGCAACACGGGCGACCGGACCGGGTCTCTTTACCATCCACGCTGAGCGTGACCGAGATGGATGAGCGTCCGGCCCTGTTCTGAGAAACCGCCGTCCACTCGCCCGAGTCGCGCGGCACGGCCGGGGTGACGATCAGGGACTGGGTGCCGTCCTCCTTAATCACAATCTTGTGGGTGTAGTCGCTGACCACTTGTTGTCCTGCGCACGCCGGGCGGAGTCAGAGAAACCGGACGACAAGTGCGCACGGGCAGCCCGTCGCGGCATTGCCGCTCACCGTTGTGGAACCAGTACGTCTCCGGCGCCGGTCTGCCAATCACCTTCAGGTCAAATCTGGCGGTCTGCCCTTCGGCGCATTTGCACGAGACGGGCTTCACCACGAAGACGGGCTTGTACAGCCTGTCCAGCTGAGCCTCGTCCGTCTCGTCCAGCCTTCGGGCCGGAGAGCGTCCGGGGGAGCGGCTGGGAGAGCGACCGGGGGAAGGGAGCGGCGAGCCGGGAGACGCCGACCTTTGCGACCGCAACGACAAAGGGGGGGAAGAGATTTCAAACGTATGGCGCTTCTTGTCGTCCCCGGATGTCCAAAGTGTGCGCGCAGCAAATACGTCACTAAAGCTGGAGGGAAATTTGCACGCTTGAGTACGCTCAATCCGCCGCTCTTGCTCACTCGTGCCGCAAATCTGGACAAAACTAAAATAAAGCTGTTGGGTTTATTCCTCCCATAAAAAGGTCCCTTTGTCCGTCTTTATGTGCACTTGGAATTCTGTAGGGATTTCGGCATTGACATTACGTATTAGTGTCGAAAGATTTGGAAAATCCGGAAAAATCCCTGCACGGAAGCGGCAACGCTAAGCCAGAGGAGCCCTCCATTGAAAATGCGCTGCGCCCTGAATAATGCCGACGGCGACCCCAGGCGGCTGACAGACGCATCAAGTTATCTGGTCTTTGTAGCGCATTCGACTCAATATCGGCTGAAAATCTCATCGAGTTATCTGGTCTTTGTAGCGCATCCGACTCAATATCGGCTGAAAATCTCATGGGATCCTTGCGTGGTCGGGCCAACGTTTCTTTGTATTTATAATAATCAAGTAGCTCAATACGAGATTTCAGTTTCGGGCTAAGGGTTAAAGACTGAGGGCGTGGTGACACCAAGCGGGGATTTCGATAGCAAGCTATCCTCTCGAATCGCGTGGCCGTGCGGCATGGGGAAGAGTCTTCCCAGTAAACACCCGCGAGCGGAAAACACGACAAACCCAGACGCACCGCGTCCCGGTCTCTGTCCCGGTCGGCCGCGGCGCGTACACGGGGGGCGACGCGCTTCCGGAAGGTTCCACGTAGAGCTTCCCGGAGCTGACGGCGTTGCCGTTCACGTTGCTGGCCAAGGCGCTGTACACGGCCTCATCCTCGGGCAGAACGGAGAGCAGTCGCAGGCAGGCGCGGCCGTCCCGAAGGACCTCGGCCCGGTAGCGTCCGCCGGCGTGTATGCGCAGTCCATCTTTGAACCAGGCGATCTGTCGAAAGCGCTTTCGGTCAGGTTCCCTGCGGGAACTCCGATCGGCGCGGCTCGCTTCCTTTTTGCTTCCCGCTCGAATCGTACATTTCGGCCTTACTCTCATCGGACAGAGAATTTCGTCCCGCCCGCCGGGCCGGCTCACCTTGGGCGGCGGCGCTCCCAGCATCCTGCAGTGGAAGGTGACGCCCATCCCCTCCGCCACGCGATAGTTTTTCACCAGCGTGTCAAAGGTGGGCGGCAGGGCCTCGCCCGACGCCGCGCTCGCCGCGGGCTCGCCGTCCTCCGCCAGCAGCTCTCCGTAAGTGATCCTCAGGATGCTCAGCTCTATCTCCTGCATGATGCGCTGCTCCACGATGGACAGCTGGAAATCCTGCACCAAGGAAGCCCGGAGAAAACTGTCGCCGCGGGACCAAAGTCGTCACGCGTCGTATCGTGGAGCGGAGTTACAGAAACCCGCTCGTTCAAGCGAGGAAACAGAAGCACCGAGTTTTACGCGAGTGCCCCGCCTCGGGGGAAGCGCAACCTGAAATCGGACGAGATCTACCGTCGCTATCCGTTCGAGAGCCGAGGGCCAAAGAATCGGATGGGTTCACGCCGGTTCGGCCGATCCCGTCGCGCCCGATCGGTCGAAGGGATCCGACGCGCATTCGAGTGGAAGCGCGTGGGCAAGACGCGGCCTGACAAGCGGAGGCGGCTACCTGCGCAGAGAGTACGGTGGCGGCGATCTTGTCCATTTGGCTGACGGCGGGGGCAACGTCTCCGACCAGGGGCTCCGGCACCGGCGCGTGCGCTTCTGTCTCCAAGGGCGCCTCCTGTTTCTGCACGCGGCCTTCATATTCTTCTGAAGGGGGACAGAGAAGTTGGACAGGCTTCACTTGCAAAGGCTCGAGCCAAGGACGCGTCCCGTCGCACGGAAGGTCCCCCGAGCGCCCCGAGCCCTTTGGCGCCGTCCCCGCCTCGGACAACAGCGAGACAAACGGCGAAACAAAGAGGTCTTCAAGAGGTCAAGAGGTCCCCTTAGAACCCGGGGGACGAACCTTCCTCCAGCAGTATGGCGGTAGCGGACGCCTCTCCCAGCCCGTTCCTGGCAAAGACGCAATATTCGCCGGCATCGTCGGCAAAGGTCATGGAGATGAGCAGGCTGCACACGCCGCTCTCCTTCTGGTAGGCGGCCTGGTATCTGCAAGACAGTTGCCTTCTGGTCACAGGCGCTGACGCCGCGGCTCACCGCTTAGTGTCAAGCCTCGCGTTTTTCTCGTCTGCGTCCGTGAAGGTCCGGGCTCGTTACAAATCGAGCGTATATGATGTTCTTGCTACCGAACGACATCAGGCAGCTGTTTGAGCAAAATTACGGTCATGTTCTTGGCGGCTCCATTTGAATTTGCGGAAGCGAAACTACCCTCTTCTGGCATTGGACTTGGCTTACCTGCGCCGCACAGGCGGCCCGTGGGCTTGTCCTAAAAAAAGAGCTTCCCTTCCCAACGAAAGGCATACATTTTTCTTGACTTCTCGCTATCGGAAAGAAAATACGCCACCGCTTCTCGCTGAGCTGGAACTAGCTTCCGACGTCACGGTTGCGTCGGTGTGAATTTGGGAATGGCTGCCGTACGGCGGTGCTTATGAACGTCTCTGGTCGCGAGTGAAAAATCAGGTTGGGTCGTTTTACAATCGGCGGTTTGCAGATCGGAGTTCAAACGGACAGATGACGAAAAGGAGCAGATATGCCGGAGGTCAAAACGAGGTTCTTCACAAGGCGTGACCGACCTGTATCCGTCGGTGAGCGGGACGCCGCCCTTTTTCCAGACCACGTGCGGTTTGGGGTTTCCCCCGACTTGACATTCAAACAGAACGCTTCCGCCCTCCACCAGCTTCTGGACGCCGGGACTCTTGACAAAGAACGGGGCCACGGCGCAGGACTCGGACTGGAGCGCGCTCTCCTCTGGCGGCGCTCTGCAAAAACGTTCACGCGCGGCTCAGCGGGACGCGGCGGACGCGGGGTACGGAGGAAGTCGGCGGCCGTCGACCCCACCCTTTCTCTTCGGGTTCCTCGGCGACGTCCTCTCGGCTCTCCGCGTCCTCGGACACTGAAAGTCCAAATAGCCGTGAGAACGGGATCGCGGCCGCGTTTCTTTCCCTTCTACGGAAGCATCGTGAGCGAGCGCGCCAGCGCAAGGTTTTTTTTGCAGTGAAGGGAAGAGCCCCTTTTGCCATCTCGCTCAAGAAGTACTGGGTCGGGGCAGTCTTCGGGAAAGACGGTCGGACCTACCTCGGACGAGCAGGTAGCAGGAAGTGCTGAGTGTTCCCGCCTGGTTTGTAGCGGTGCAGGTGAAGCGTCCGCTGTCCTCCGCGAAGGCCTCGCGGATCTGCAAGCGGGCGCGGCCGTCATCGCCGTAGCTGATCAGGAAGTCGGCCGAGCTCTCGATCTTGTAGTCCTCTCTGAACCACATGACCACGGGGGCGGGCCGCCCGCCGATCTGGCACTCCAGCGTCACGCACTCGCCTTCTGTCACGTTTGTGTTCTTCAACGCCTGAAAAAAGAAGCCTTCGCCGTGACGAAGCTTTCCGCGCCGAGCGCCGCAGACCGACGCGGGCCGGAGGCCTGGACTCACGGAAAGCAAGACGGGCGGGACCGCGCCCTCGCCCGGGGGAACGGCGGCACCTTCTTCTTCCGCCGCCTGGATAGGATGAGGTTTGTCAGACAAATCCACTCAACATTCAGATGTTCGAATCCTCCACAGATGAGCGGGCGACTGTGACCGGATGCGAACGCGGAGGCAGGTGGAAGAGGAGCGGGGTACGCCGAAGGTTTACCGGAGGCAACGCGTCGGACATCAGATGGCGCGCTTTCACATGCGCGTATTGGACGGACTTCCGCCGAATGCGGCCGGGCTGTTTATTGTTGACTTTGGACCCTTTTTCTTTTTGTTTCAAAAACAACCTTCGGCCGGATTCGCGACTTTCTCTCCGGCAGGTGGGGATCCGTTCCGTTCACTGCCGGAGCAGAGACTTGATCTCTGACCGTGTGCAAAGAGTCCGAACGGGTCCCCTTCTCCGCACGAGGAAGTGGAATGCCTCAATTTGGGGCTAGCGTGAGGCGAGGGGCCGAGCGGACGGTGACGCCTTGGCACAAGTCGCACGGCGGCGTTGAACAGAACGGCGCCGCGCGCTCCGGGGAGCCCCAAAGTCAGGACTGAAGAGGGGAAGCCTCGGTCCTAGCCGCGCACCGCTCCAAAACCGCTAGCGTCTTTTCAGGAAACGAGACCGACATGCGCGTTCACCTGCGTGACGCGGAGGAGTCGCCGCTCTTCCCGGTCCAGCTGGGCCACACCGCCACTGTAGTCGGCCTCGGTCAGGAAGCCCTCTTGCTTCCAGTCGGGAGGGACGTCTGAGTCGCCGCCCGTCCGGACGGCGCCCGCCGAGGACTTGGCGGCACTGTAAGCGAAAACGGCACTCGGATAAGTCCTGCTCGACCGCAAGCGCAGTTAACAGCAATTAAAGCAGCCAGGCAAGCCAGTAAACAGTAAACGAATACCTGGCGGGAGCGGACGCGGGCGCTTCCACGTGTCTGAAGGCCGAGGACAGCTGCCACTGCCCTGCCGCCACCGAGCGAGGGGGAGACAAGCCGGCGGCTTCCATCCCGGGCGCGCTTTTGTGGGCCAGGAGCTCCGTCAGCTCGCCGCCTTCCACTTGCATCTCCATGGTGGCCAGGGTCTGGAAAGTGGCTTCCGTCCTCTGGGGGGGGGGCGACGACACAATTAGCCGAAATGAGAAGAGGACCTCCAAGACTTGGACTGGCCTCAAATGATTGGTCGGCGTTCTGATTCGCCAAGGCGCCATTGGAAACGGAAAGACTGAAAGACGGCGAAAGACTTTGCGTACCTGCTCCGCTATGGCCTGATGACTCATCTGTGATCCGGAAAGGTGTGAACTGGAAATCAGGGTCTTGGTTTTCTTGGCCGGGACGACGTCCTCGCCTGCGTGAGCGCAAAACGGCCACGGGTTGAAATGTTAAGCCCGCGGCTCCCGCTTGGCGCTCCGAAATACTAAAGAGGCCAGAGTGGGTCTCTTTCAAGGCGGGAGGGAAATTTCTCACTGGATTTCAAATGTACTTCCTTATATCGACCTTCTCTGAACTCGGTTCCAATCAACAAAGTGCGCACCTGCGCTTTGTCATTGTACAGGCAAAAAGCAGAGGATGGTGAGAAACGCAATTTCGATGTCAATTTCACATGTGAAGAAATTGACAATAAACTTGACTTTGACTTTGATCTTTGCGTGACTTTTTGAAGGGCTCGCTGTTTGACAGCGACTGAACAGATGGCAAAATGCTACAAAGGACGACGATAGCTCCACGAAGACTTCTACTGGCTTCCCTTTCCTGAAATCTGACGTTCTCTGCCGCAATCTGCTCAAGTCCAACTAGCTTTTTGAAGAGTCGCGCCGTGCCGAAAGGTCCCACTGTTGCAGAAGATCGGGTTATGCTGACCTTGTGATGGTCAGAGCGCATTTTGCTTCAGCTTCAAATTTAGGCCTGATACCGTTAAGGTCTTCGGGGTAGCATACCTTTAAGCGCACGGAGCAAGCGCTAAGCTCCACCGACACGGCGGGCGCTCACCGCAAACCAGCAGCTCGGCAGTGGACGTGGCTCGGCCGGCGCTGTTGCCGGCCATCACCGAGTAGGTGCCCGAGTCCTCCGGGAAGGCCTCGGCGATCAGCAGGCTGTAGGCGTCGCCCTCCCGGACGAGGGTGAAGTCGGCCGAGCTCTGGATCTCGGCTCCCTCTCGGTAGAACGTGACCGCGGGCGGCGGGATGCCGGTGACTCGGACGCTGAGTCTCACCTGGCTGCCCTGCCGCACCGTCGAGCTCTGAAGCCTCTGAAGGA
This sequence comes from Hippichthys cyanospilos, assembly GCF_059441005.1. Taxonomy (NCBI): domain Eukaryota; kingdom Metazoa; phylum Chordata; class Actinopteri; order Syngnathiformes; family Syngnathidae; genus Hippichthys; species Hippichthys cyanospilos. The sequence goes on from NC_142373.1 coordinate 7,891,256, forward strand.
AGCTGGGAGGCGACGTCTCGGCTGCGCGGGGGCAACATACAAATTTCAGTCCTGGAGAGGCAGATGTCCGATCCGCACAGGTCTCACCGCTAGCCCTGCCATAGGCGGCTTTGAAAGCTCGCGTCTACCTGAGGTCTCCAGGGGAACGGCGAGGTAAAAACTAGCTGGAGTCCTAAGATGGAACGCCCGTTCGGCCAGAGGACTTACATACCGTCGGAGGTCTCGAAGACCACAAGGAGAAAAGACTATTCCGGACCTTGAGGCGACAGAGGAGCGGAGGGCTGACCGAGGTCCTGAGAGGGACGCTGACGAGATCGGAGGGTTAAGACCGCCTAATGTAGCGAAGGGACCGAGGAGTTAAAGGCTACCTGAGACGTGCGAGGGGAACATCCACTAGGTCGGTGGGTTTACTGAAGAGCGCCTCGGGTTTTGAGGACGGCCATCAAACAGTTCGGAGGACTTAAGACAACATTAGATCTTGAAGGAACAAGGTCCTTGCGAGTGACGTGGAGTAGGTCCGAAGACTCAAAGATCACCCGTGGCTTCGAAGTTAATTCAAGGGTACCTTAGGTGCCCAAGGGGAAGGGCGACTAGGTCGGAGGTGGCCCGAGAGCGCCCGAGTATTGAAAAGGATGAGGCCGGGGCCCGGACCGCTTCTCACCCGTAACGACGAGTTCGGCTGTGCTGGTGGCTTGTCCGGCTCCGTTGGTGGCCCGGATGGAGAACCTTCCGCTGTGCGCGGCGTTGACGGCGTCGATGCTCAGAACGGCGTGGCCTTCACCGAACGAGATCTGGACGCCGGGCAACGCGGCGGCAGACAGAACCTGGCCGTCGCGGAACCACGACACCTCGGGAACCGGAGTGCCTGGAGGGGCAAACGGGGAACGGGACTCACGCGAGGGGCCCCGTGATTCGAAAAGAAACATTCGAGGCTCGGTCGCCCGCCGGCGTGTAATACGCCCGGTGACCGTTCGCGGTCCCATCGGTGACTTGAGCTTTCGAAGCCCGTGCGGAAGACGTTTTGCGGTCGGTCGGTCGGTACTGACGGACCGCCGACATCTCGTTCTGTTTTTGCATCCCGACATTGCCGTCGACGGCCGCCGGCCTTGGCTTCGCTTCCCGTCCGACCGGAGCACGCTAACTTGATACCCAAAGTCCGACCGTAGCGGGAAAACTTACAATTGATGATATAGAATATACTTTGTCCATCTACCTTCTGAGGATGATGGCGCGATTGACACGAAGACTTTGGTTTGATTGTTCTTTTCTTGGAGCGCGTTTTGCGCCGGCGGAGGTGGGGCCATTTCGGCCGTGACGGAAGCGCCCTTTGGACGGACGAGCAAACATATGTCCCACGCGGAGCCCGTGGAGTCCGCCCGCGCAAAGGCCGATTCGTCGGAGCGAAGATGAAAGCTCCCTCGCCGGGATTTGGACCGAACCTTTGGCGGTTGGCTGCCAAGTGACGAAGCGCGCCTTATTTTCACTTTTTTTCCCCAAAAAAGTCCGGTCGGGGACATGTGCATGTTTGGAAAGGGTACAATTTGTTTTGCGGGCGCTACATTCGCAACGGTCCGGTATGGCGGCTGTTTAAGAGACCTCGAACGACTTCTGAAAAGTCTCGGGGGGTTTTGCTGGATCCCAGCGTACTGGGTGAACCTTCTCTTTCTTTTGCTTTGTTTTTGTCCAATCGGAAATGTCGTGCGACCTCGGAGGAAGTCGCGTTCGCGTCGGCCCGGGAGCGCTCGGGTCAAAGCGCGGAACGTTTGAGAAGCCCCCCCCCCCGGGCAGGGACGAGCCTTACCGCTGACTTGCGCCTGGAACGAGGCGGCACTACCCTCTAGTGCCACCACGCTCTGAAGCGGCTGCGTGAACGTGGGCGCCTGTGCGGACATCATCATCTTCTTCTTCTTCTTCTTCTTCTTCTGACAAAACACAAGACAAAACAACTATTACTCTCGGCCCTACACGTTTTGCGCTTTTCTCTCTCTCGTTAGCTCCTGCAAAATATGTGAACGGGACGCGTTTGAGAGAGAGGCTTCCAAAACGCGGGCCCGCCGGACCGGACCTTGACACCCGTGCTCCCGTCTCAGCTAGCTGGTGGAAGCATCGCCGCCGGCTTTTAGCTTGCCCTCGCTATATCACGACCGCTATCCCGCTACCGGCGTTTGACCATGACTGCCGTTACGCCGTACTGGCGGACTTTGAGATGGCGCCTCCATTTATGCGGTTGTTTGCTTTCTTCATTTGCTTTCAAACACTTTCCCATGCTTCTGAAGTTTAGCAAAAGACGGTGACGGCATTTGCTGGCAGACGAGCCCGACAGCTGACACCCCCCCCGCCATATAAATAGCCGGGGGGGGGGGGGGGGGGGGGTGACAGCTGAGGGACGCGACCTGCCTGGGATGTCAAACAGAAATAGGCCCAGAGCGCAAAACACATCTAGCAGAAAACGCAAGCTCCAAAGACGTCGTTGGAAAAGTTCCAAAGGACGTGGCGACATCACTTCCTGTCGAGTGTCGCGGCACGAGATCGCAATCAGAAAAATCAATTCTTCTTTGATGACGATCATCGACGGGCGGTGTTTTCAAAGCGCCCCTTTGTTGACAGGCTCCGCCCCCGTCGCAATGACGAGCCGGCTTTCCGACGGCCTTACGTTGGGCGAGGCGGGCCAAGCCCGAGCGCGTCGGAGCGGAGCGGAAGCCGGCTCCGCGCGAAAGCCGCGAGTCGGCAAAATCCCAAGCGGGCCGGGCCCAGCGCCGTCACTAAAAATACATCGGCCGTTGACATGCGGGCGGCAGGTGGCGCGTATCTGCGGGGGAGGGGGGAGGCGTCTCTCCGGCGACCATTCCCTTAAAAAGTCATCGGCCCCCGTCCGGGACGCCCCCCCCCCCGCCCCCACCCCCACCCCGCCCGAGCTATTTTGGTGCTTCGGTCAAAGTCGCGGCATGCCGGCGTCAAACCAGTCAAAGTTGGAAATGTGCGCACGGGGGGCCGCCGGGGGGGCCGTGTTACTCACGCGAAAGGCCGCCCGCTTGGCGTTGGGACCGAGCCCCCCCCCGGTGAAGCCGAGCGGCTTCCCCCGCGCTCCGGGCTTGTCCTCAAAGACGGGCCGCTGGCGGGACGCCCCCGAAAAGTCAGAACTACACCCCCGTGTAGTCCTCCAGCCGAGGCGGGCCGGGAATGAGAAGTGCTCAGGGGGGGGCGCGCTCTCCGTCGCCTTCTTATAGAGGGAGGGAAGGGGGGGGCTGCCCCCGACGCTCGTCATTGGCCGAGCCGGCGCGCGAGAGGGCGCGCTGGGAAGTGCTTATTCAACCCCGAGCCCCCCCCCCAAAGCAAATCGATCGACGGCGGTTTTGGAGACGCGGGAAGCGCGGCCTCGCGACGAGAGGTCGCCGAGCGAGCGCGTTCCCGCCCCCTCTTATATGACACGCATCTTCATCCCGGCCCGGCCCGGCCCGGCACGGGGTTAGCCTCTTCTCGATCGGGCCCGGCCCGCCCCATGCCGAGAAACGCTTACGACGGGAGGCCCGCCGAAAGGACGCGGACTCAGAAGGACCGTCCGGACCCGTCCCGTAAACTCGGCCTTTTTGGGCCCGCCCATCCGGTCGAGACGTTCCGAGGAGGGCGTCTTCCGCCGATCCGCCTCCCCGTCCCCCCCGTGGGCGGTTTTGTTTCAACATCCGAGGCAGCGCTTAGCCCGGAGGCCACAAGTTCTCCAACGGGTTCCCGCCCGCCGTCCGAAAGAGGCCGTCCGCGCCGGCAAACGGGAAGAACGCGAAGGGCGGGCCCGCCGGCGGATGGCGCCCACGCGTCGGGCCCGCTTCTTCGCTCATTCTCAACACGCGGGCAGATATTTTCGCATACCGACGCATTTTGCGAGGGACTTTTCTGCTCGGCGCGAGAATTTTGCTGTTGTTGCTAACCGCCGTTCCAATTCCGCTTCAAGGGACAACAGCGTGTAAGATCCAGAGCGGACAGCAGGAGGTGCTGCAGGGGCCGCGTTTCCCATTGTCCGTAGCCATAACGAACGCGTCCCCCTCCGGAGAAGCGCCGCCCCCCCCACCTAATATCATATCATGAGAACTTGACCCGCCGTTATATTCCATTTGGTCATTAAGACATTCATTTGCAAGTTTTTGATAGCTACAGTCATTTTGTTTCTTCCTTTTTCATCCCTGTAAAGAGGCTTGAATGAGCTCCGTTTGCTTTCACCGGGTGCCGGGTGCCAATCACATCATCTTTGGGAAAGCGTTCGCGCGCTTTGATTTGGTGCACCGGCAGCAGAGAAAAGAAATGTAAGACGGCCTAGCGCCCGCTAGAGGGAGCCAAAGCCGGGCCTAAAACGTATTTGGGCACCGAGCGCGGAGCGTTTCGCAGACAGAGAAGCCGTTCGACCCGAAAGGCGTCTCTGACTTTGACCCTAATACGGCGATGTCCGGCGAGGGAACGGCGGGAGCGGTGCGCTTTTGGCCGCGTAGCAAGCTCTGCGAGACTTCCCGCCGAGAGGCCTAAAGCGGAACTCGGAGGGAGGCGGCTGGGCCCGTTGAACAGTTTGCCCACCCCCCGCGGCGACCCGCTCTCACTTGAACAGCTCGTCTGGATTAGGCGCCCGCCCCCGGGTCCGAGGCCCGGGACAGATGGCCGGAGGTTGGGGGGGGGGCAAACAAACCAGGGGTCCCCCACCCAACCCTAACCGCCCGCTGATGGCTCGTCTCGGGGCCTTGAAAAAAACGGGGACGGGGGGGGGGGGGGTCTGCTCGCTCTCGTCCGCGCGCTGACTCCTCAGGAACATGGAAAATCGGGCGAGCAAAATAGGCTGACAATGATCGCGCGGGGTGGGAAGGTGAAGCCAAAACGCAGGGGGAGCAAGGTGCGTCAATAAATGTGACGTGGAGCGGAAAAAAAAAAAAAAACAAGGGCTTGGAAAGTAAAAGACAAACGTGAAAGTATCCAAAAACCGCGACGTGGCACACGGAGAGCAAGACGATGAGGCCACGCGCAACACACCGGGCCTTCATCAGATACACTCGGGAAAAGTCCCGCGGCCGGACAGGAAGACGGCGTCCGATTGGTCGGGGCCGATTGGACGACGCGGGTGGAAAACGGAGCAGGTGCAAACGAATCTCGTTAACGATAGCAGACGCGACGGAAAGCGATCGGGAACAAGACGGCAGCAAAAAGCAAAAGTGAAAACGCACAAGAGAGGAGGGGGGGGGGGCGCGCTTGTGCTTTGACAGCGCCTTGACATGGTTATTTATTTGCTGTCGGCTTGCGGACGGAGGCGCGCTTCCTGGCCCGGCCGCTATCTGAGCCCGCGACGACCTTATCTGAGCCCATCACGCCTTTCCTCGCCTTGACGGCTACAGAACAAAAAAAAAAAAAAAAGGAAAATGCTTTTTGTGGCCTCCCCGTTCCAGTTCGCCTTCGGACCTAAACGGGAGGGGGCGTCTTTCATCGCAGCCCCTCTACCCCATTGCGCAAGGGCGGCCATCGGCGGCCCCGCGAAGGCCCAAAGAAAGACGCCGTGACGTCACTCGTCTCCTCCGGCGGGGGCGGGGGCGGGGCGAGAGGAGGACGGGGGACCGTCGGGTTCCGAGCGGCCCCATTGCGGACGCCGACGGGCGGCTGGGCGGACGCCGAGGGGGGCTGGGCTGTGCTGGGCGGGCGCCGCGCACCGGAGCGAGCCGACTGAGCGCGCTCGCCCCCGCGGAGCCATGGAGCCGGAGCCGGAGCCGGAGCCGGGGCGCGCGCGCTTCCAGAGGAGAAAACAAGCCAACCCGCGCAGGAAAAGCGGTAAGGCGCGCACGCGGAACTCGCGCGCCGCCGCCGAAAGTTGCCAAAAGTTGCCAAGGCGCCTCAACGAACGCCTGCCTGCCCGCCTGCCCGCCTGCCTGCCGGCCGGCCGGCCGGCCGGCCTGCCGGGGAGCCATCCGCCGTTTTGCTATCTCGGCCGGCTACGACGCCCTGATCTGGTTGCCGGCCGATGCTCACCCTGATTGGGCCGCCTGAATCGCACTTGCGCGTTGCGCGCGCCAGAGGGCAAGACGGAGGCCGAAACGCTCGCCTTTCGAGTTGCTTGCCGAGATGAGGCGCGATCGGGAGCGGCAAAGGCTTTTTGGCGCAGGGGCCACGGGGAGGGAGGACGATCCGCTCGGCCGTCGCGATCTTTCACTTCCGGACATGAAAATTTCCGTTTTTCCACAAATTGAATGCACCTTTGCTTTGCTGAATATTCCTTTCCCCGATCGGCCAGCAGGAGGGTCCGCATTTCCCGTTGCCCGTAGCTATAACAACCCCCCCCCCCCCCCCCCCCCCCCCCCCATTATTAACACTCGTGAAAAATCAACCCCGCCTCCAGCCGGCCGGTCCATGAGACCGGGCGCGCGTGTTGACCCGCACCCTCGCCCTCCTTTCTCTTTTGGTGAAATTTGGGCAAGCGGGCGCACGTAGCCGCATTAGCGCGCCAACGGTGCCACGGGCGGGCAGAAGCGGGTCGATCGATCGCGGCGACGGCAAGGTCTCCCGTCGGCCCGCGGGGCCCCTTCTTGTTGCTTCCTCGGCATTTCCGCGTCAGCTCCCGCCGCCGTCCGCAAATCCGGGCGGGGCGAGTGAGACTGCCGCGCCTCAACGACCTCTAGTTGAGCGTTCTTCATTTGTCCTGCGCGCGTCGGTCCGCGAACGCCGTCGGAAGGCTGGCGCTTTGGCTTGAGTTTGCCAGAACGAAGCGGAGAGCTACTGTAACCGAAACTGAAAATGCAAACCGAAGATGCCCCCCCCCCCCCCCCCATTGTGCACAAAAAGTCGTCGTCGCACTTGAGCTCTGGGTCGTCGACTTTAAAAGTATCGTACTTAGTAGTAGTCGTACTTGAACGTTCCCCGAAGGATTGGAAAAGCGGCCAATCCTTAGCAACGGCGAACGCGCCCTTCCGAGGGAGCCGCTCGGGGGCTCCGTGCCGCGGGCGGAGCCCGACGGGAAGTTGATGACTTGAACATGTTTCCCCTTCCTGCGTCGAGCGCTTTCGCTTCTGCAAACCTTCCCGGAACCTGTGCGCGCCTGCGTATCGCACGTGCGCGGGCGCCTGTGCGCGCGGGCACGTGCGCGTACGTGACGCCCAGCCGTCCTCATCAAAAAAAAAACACACAAAAAAAAAACACTACAGCAGCGCGGCCGCAGAGCCGCAGCGATGTGGTTTTTGATCGTAAAGGAGCCCCTCCCCCCACAGTGTCGGACGATGACCCCGCGACGTCGCAAGGGAGGCGAGAAGAAAGCGGGGGCGACGGCCGGCGGACGTTGGGTGAGTCCCCTTCGCGACGCCCCGGGCCGCCGCCGTTACACGTTTCGCAACACCCGCGCGGCAAAAATGCGCCCCGGGCACCGCTGCCGCCTCGGCGGAACGCCCCGCGCCCGCGAGCGGCCGTCCCGTCGGTACGATATGGCGAGCCGACAAAGGGACGGGGCCTCCTCGCGTCTATTTGGCCGAGCGGATCGGGCCCCGGTCCGGACGCTCCGGCTCGCCCGACTGCCGCGGCGCGGCGCGGCGCAGCGCCGGCGTGAAACCCGCTGGCTTTTGACCTTTCAGGCCCGTGGGTACGCCGGTACCTTTGGCGCGGCGGCGCGTCCCTCATCTGCCCGGGGGACTTCGACGAGGGGGCGGCGCCGGCGGACCCCGACGGCCCGGGCGCGGCCCCGGAAAGCGGCGGGACTGCGCGCAAGCCGATCGGAGTTCAGGTGCGCGCTCGCCCCTGCGCCGCCGCCCGCGCCGCGAGCGTCCGGGCTATCGTTCTGCCGCTCTCGCTAATGCCGCCGAAGCCACCCGCGCCGAAAGGCCTCGTTGCGCGTGCAAAATCGGCGGCGCAACTCCGACCGACGTGACTCTCGCTTGTAGCGCTAGGGCCTCTGACTTCAACGGCCCGAGAGCACCGCGTGGCGCTTTTGCCGCCGTCGCATTGTGGCAAACTCTTGAAATCACCCGAAACACACTCGCTCACTCACTCACACGCACTCACTCACACGCGTCGCTCGCGTCTGATCGGGCCGCTGAAGTTTTGCCGTGGTATCCTTCTTCTTCTTCCCGGCATGCGCCGCAGCCCAAGGACGGCGGCGCCTGCCGGAAGTTCAAGTGCGGCGAGTGCGGGAAAGCCTTCAAGTACAAACATCATCTGAAGGAGCATCTGCGCATCCACAGCGGTAGGCGGCGCCGGCGCGTCTGGGTCACAAAGGGGGGGGCGTGCGCGCGTCGAGAGCGGGAGACCTTTGCGGAGCTGCGGTAGAATGCGCACTCGCCACGAAAAGATGCGTGCGGGCGGGAAGGAGCGGAAGTGGAAGTTGTTGAAGGTGGAAGGGCAGGAAAGGGAGAGGAGGTCACAGGCGGGCCACCTCTAACGCGCGTTCTCTTTGCGCGGCCGGCTTTGCAGGTGAAAAACCCTACGAGTGCTCCAACTGCAACAAGCGCTTCTCCCACTCGGGCTCGTACAGTTCCCACATCAGCGGCGAGAAGTGCGCCGGGCCGGCGGGTCCCCGCGGACGTCCGGAAAGGACGGGGTCCGCCGTCCGCCGCTCCGCGTGGTCGCCCGGCGAGGCGGGCCCGGCCCGCCTCCGTCTCGAGCCGGAAAACGGCATCGGATACGAGGCCGCCGACCTCGGCCCGGGACACGGGCGGAGGACGGCCTCTTCGCATCGGGTCGGGAGCCCCGGGGGACCGAAGGGACCCGGGCTCTACGCCGACGGGTTCGTGGACTTCCTTCTGGCGGAGACCCCCGAGAGCCCCGGCGAGGGCCGCGGGATGCGCCGACCGAAGGCGGACGGGAGCCCGGAGGGGTTTTCCCGACCCGCGGCTCACGCGAACGAGCTCGGGGACCGGACGGAGCAGCGGAACCTCTGCGGCGGCCCCGTTCGGAGCCTCGCCGACGACGCCCCGGAACGGGTGGGCCGGGCAACATTCGAGGCGGACCGCAACAGAGAGCGCAAAACGAGACGGGCGAACCCGCCCGCGTTCGGTCCGGAGACCTCAGACCGGCTCCCGTCGGCCGAGGAGCTCCGCGCCGGCCCTTTCGCGGCTCGGGCGTCGGTCACGCGGAGTAACTGGGCCGTGACCGCGGAACCCGACCTCGGAGGAACTGGTCAAGATCTCGCTGGCCGTGGGCCTCCCGCGAGAGTTTGTTCGGGACTGGTTCGCTCGGCTAAATCCCGACGGCGGCGGATCGGAACCGCGCCCGGCCGTCGGACGCTCGCCGCCGCCGTCGAACCGCGACGCCCCCCCGGGTCGGTTGTCCACAAAAAGTCAAGGGGCCGGAACGCCCGTCTCTTTGGACCCCGATCGTCGGTCCCCGTTGAACTTGTCGTTCTCGAAACACTCGCAGAGTAGCTCCTTCGCGCCGGACGGCCTGGACATCTGCGCTGACGCGCCGCTGGATCTTTCTGTGCCCAAACACCCGGCGGGCGTATTTGCCGGGAAGAACAAGTTCGGCGCGACCGAACCGGAGCCCGGCGGCAATCCGGGCCGGGCCGCGGGAGCCCTACATCTGCTCGGCCTCAACAGAGAGCTCCTGGGCTCCGAGGGCGGCGGGAACTGCCACGGGGAGGAGCAAAGTCCCGTGTTGGGATCGACCCTTTAACTGCGAGTCCGCTCTACTTGTCCGCGCTTCCGGGCGGCAGTTTTCCCTCCGCCCGACTTGGCGTCTCCCGCCCACTGCTCGGCGCTGGACCCCATGAGCTTTGCGCCCCGATTGGCGTACGCCTACGCTGGCGGGGCGGCCGCCTCGGACGGCTTAGCGCACGCCGGAACAAAACTATGGAAAACAAGCTTCACGGTAACTTTGCCAGCTTGGTGTACGGTAGGAGAGCGTGAGCGTGTGGGTGTTTCTTCCGTCTTTGTATCTTGCCGTTTCGCACGAGATGATAGTCGGGATCTCTAAATGGGTTAGTTGCAGGGTGGGGAGGTGTGTGTGTGTGTGGGGGGGGGGGGGGGGGGGGGGGGGGGTTGTTTTTTTTATTTCTTTCTTTTACTTGGTCTGCAGACCTAAGCTCTGTCCAGACTCAGGATCATAGCGGGTGGCTGGGGGACATGGGGGCAGGGGGTTCCAGAAGGTGTCTCCTAATCAACAGGTGTGGGATTATCACCATGTGCGTGTGTGTGCGTGCGTGTGTGCGTGGGTGTGTGTGTTGTGCGCGCGCTCTAGAGGGGGCTGTTTGACGCGCCTTCCGACTACCTGTCGGGTGCGGGGCAGCTGACAGAAAGCGAGTCCAAGGGGACGACGGCGAGCGGCGCTGTCAATGGGACATACGCCTGCGACTTGTGCAAGAAAACATTCCAGAAGACCAGTTCCCTCCTCAGACACAAATATGAGCACACAGGTATATTTCACACTTTTCAAACAGCGGCGTTCACAAGCGCGATTACCGAGTGCGTGCGTGCGTGCGTGCGTACGTGTATGCCTAAGTACGTACATACGGACTTGGGCCACGGTCGGAGCCGGGACAAAAGTGAAGAAGACGACGGCGCCGGCGGTTCTCTAGCGCATGGCTTGCCCAAAGGCGCTTTTGCTTCTGCCGTGGCCTTACGGGTACCCGCGCGCGTCCCCACGCAGGCAAGCGTCCCCACCGGTGCCCGGTCTGCCAGAAGGCCTTCAAGCACAAGCACCACCTGATCGAGCACTCGCGCCTGCACTCGGGGGAGAAACCCTACCGCTGCGACAAGTGCGGCAAGCGCTTCTCGCACTCGGGCTCGTACTCGCAGCACATGAACCACCGCTACTCGTACTGCGGGAGGGAGGCCCGGGACCCGGGGACGCCGCCGGACCCGCGCCGCCCCGTCCCGCTCCCTCTCTCGGACCGCGCTCCTCCGCCCGCGTCCCGACCGGAGGAGGGGCTCGGGCCCCGGCGTCGGCTTCCGCGGGGGTTCGCCGAGTGCGCCGCCCGATTCGGACGCCCGATCGATTGGACGACGACGACGACGTAGATGGATGAATATTTCGCCAACGGGTCCAATTTTGGGCGCTGGAGCCCTCCCAAAGTAAAGTGAAGAAAAGTACAGCTCCCAAGACTTGATCGAATGTATGCGTTTTGAACAAACAGGTGTGGACTTGAGCGCGATACGGGAGCCCTCCCCCCTTGCCTCGTAGTTAGTACGTCCCTGTCACCTTTTTCTTTTTTAATCTTTTTTGAATAAAATGATGGACTTTCAAGCGTTGACAACGGCTTGTTAATCACGTGCAACAGACGATGTGTTTTTTGAAGCTGTCAACGATGAAATTAAACGCACCTCTGACTCGCAGTGTGTAGCTGTGGTTATTATGAGACGAGTTGGCTTGGATCGTGTATTGATACGGAGCAGTAAAAAACAAACAAAAAACAAAACAGACCCAAAAGATCAATGCGCCGCCCTCATCGGCGTCGCGATAGGAGACGGCGCCGTGACGTCATACGAGCCGCCGGACGCGACCGCGTCGAGTCAATGGAGTCCCAGGTGCTTGAGACCGCGCGCGCGGGCGGCGCTTTGCCTTTGTTCGGATCGCCGGGGATGGCTCGATGAACAAACGGGCTCCCGGTCGGCCCCGTCAGCTGTTCTCTCCTCGGCCGGCCGGCCCGCTCGCTAGCAGGCTAGCTAGCTACCCTACCTCGGCCGGCCGGCTAGCTAGCTACCCTACCTCGGCCGGCCGGCTAGCTAGCTACCCTACCTCGGCCGGCCGGCTAGCTAGCTACCCTACCTCGGCCGGCCGGCTAGCTAGCTACCCTACCTCGGCCGGCCGGCTAGCTAGCTACCCTACCTCGGCCGGCCGGCTAGCTAGCTACCCTACCTCGGCCGGCCGGCTAGCTAGCTACCCTACCTCGGCCGGCCGGCTAGCTAGCTACCCTACCTCGGCCGGCCGGCTAGCTAGCTACCCTACCTCGGCCGGCCGGCTAGCTAGCTACCCTACCTCGGCCGGCCGGCTAGCTAGCTACCCTACCTCGGCCGGCCGGCTAGCTAGCTACCCTACCTCGGCCGGCCGGCTAGCTAGCTACCCTACCTCCGCCGGCCGGCTAGCTAGCTACCCTACCTCCGCCGGCCGAGGAGAAAGGCGCTTTTGCTAGCTGGCTAGCGGTCTGCCACACAGCTAGCTAGCCGAGCTAAACGACGTCAAGGCGACCGACGCAAACCGCCTCGACGACCGCCCGGAGTCGCCAACGCGCTACCGCTTTCTCGCGGTCGCTAACTTGTTGGACGAACGTTTCCCATTGCGCGGTGGCGAAGTGCGAAATCGGTTTGATGGGGCTTTCCCGTGACAAACGGACAAGGCGGCCCTTTCCGGCGAGCTTCGCCGCGCTGACTTGACAAGCTCGGATGCGAGCCTTGTCGCCGTCGTTTTGCCTGGAGCCCGAGTGTCCGAGGCCCCTCGGGTGACCTCACGCGACCTTGGCTCGAGCGGCGCGCCCGTGACGTCGATGTTATCTCCGGGCCGGCGAAGGACGCGCGCGGACTCTCATCGGGCGGCACAATGGGAGCCGTAATGGCCCCCCGACGGTCCACAATGCCCTCACGGCGCCCTCGTAATGCCCCGCGAGGCCGATTCATTTGCGTCCGCAGATAGGGCCGCCGCCGCAAATGGCTCCGCATTGTGCGTCCCCCTAATGGAGCGCGCCTGTCACTCAGCCCGCCTGTCACTCACCGGCGGTCTGCCTCGCCAGACCGCCGCCCCTCCCGCCCGGGTTCTGCTCCTGGAGCCCTTTTACGGCGGCTCCCACAAGCAGCTGCTGGACCTGCTGAGCGCCGACCTGGACTCGTGCGCGGCCTTCACCGCGCCCGCCAAGAAGTGGCACTGGCGGGCGCGCACGGCGGCGCTCTACTTCAGCCAAGTGGTGGCGCCCGACCCGGCGTACAGGTGGGTGGCCCCGTCTCTCGGAGAACTCCTTGGCCCCGGCCTCGTCCCAACGCTTCCCGTTTCGCGCGCGTCCCTTCTTTGGAAATCGGGTTCAAATTGCTGGAAGCGGACACGTTTCAATCGACGCTTCGATCCAAAACATCCGGCGGAGAGCGGACGGTCAGTTTGTTTTCCAAAGTTTGTTTCGGCTCGAAAAACCTCCTCCGACTTTCGAGCTTGCGTTTGGACGAGTCGCGGTTAAGCGAGGTCAGCCCCGTCGCGTCGCGGACGGCGAGACGCCGAGCGACCCCCCGTCCCCCGCCGGCCTCGGCAGGGTTCTGTTCTGCAGTTCGGTCCTGAACCTGTGCGAGCTGGCGGCCCTTCGGCCGGACCTGGCCCGTCTGAAGAAGGTGCTGTACTTCCACGAGAACCAGCTGGTGTACCCCGTGCGCGAGGAGCGCGAGCGGGACTTCCAGTACGGCTACAACCAGATCCTGTCGTGGTGAGCGCCGGCCGCGCGGGTCTCCGCCGGGCGGGCGGGCGCTGACGCGGGCGCTTTTGCGGGCAGCCTGGTGGCCGACGAGGTGGTCTTCAACTCGGCCTTCAACATGGAGTCCTTCTTGTCGTCCGTGGCGCCCTTCCTGAACAAGATCCCGGACGCTCGCCCCCCCCGGGACCTGGCTCGCGCCATCCGGCCCAAGTGTCGCGTTCTTCATTTCCCGCTGGACTTGGCGGCGGCGCGCAGGTGGGCGCCGATGCCGGGACATGTGCCGCGAGGTCTTATCCAAAGCCGCGTCCGTCCTCTTTGCTCGTTTGCGCTTTAATCAAAGAAGATCAAGTTTAATCGCAAAAACATCTGCTGAGCACCTTCATCCTCCTTAATCCCGTACCTCATCATGCGCGCGTGCGCGGGCGTCATCCTCATCCGTGGCGCGCGCGGACCGCTCGGGACAAGGTGTTGCGCACGCGCGCCCGCGCGCGGAGGCCTCGTACCAAACCGGCGGCGAGCATCCTCATCCTCCATTTTGGCATCCGCGTGGGCGCGCTCCCCCGAATTCTCGGCATTGCGCGTGCGGGACAAGGGTTAACAACAAGGGTTCTACCCCTACCCTAACCCTAACCCTGCTTGCCTTTGCCAGCGCCCCGATCGGCAAGAAGGCCGCGTCCAACAAAAATCCATAGTCGCTTCTTTATTCTCGGTGTGATGAAACGACGAATCGTGTCCTGACTCGGTACACTTGCGCTTGTTGCTTTTAGGCGGCGTCCCCAAGGCGGAGCGGCGACGGACTCGGACGGCGGCGACGCGGGCGGCGCCGAGCTCCGTCCAGACCCTCCCGGGAAGCCGCTGCACATCGTTTGGCCGCACCGCTGGTGAGACCGCACGCCCGTCCGTCGGCGCGGGGGCCGGAGTCGCGTCGGGCTTGGTCGGCCGCGTCGTGGGATCCCCGTTCGATGGCGTCGTTCGGACCGGGCGGGTCCCCCGGATGTTTTTCGGTCTCCCGGCCGCGACGGTGGGTCGGACGATCCGCAGGGAAGCCGGATAACCGTCCGGGTCGGTCGTACGTTAAAAAGCGGACCTCCGGGACTCCCCCGGTTTGGTGGTTTAGCAGCAGCTAGGGCGGGCTCCGGCGAGCGGGCTTCCCCGAGAGGCTCGTCCCGCCTCTTCCCGACGTTTTGCGACACGGCGTCCGGCCTCTTCCGTCGACAGGCCGGAGAAACGGGCGCGAAAGGCCTCTGGGGAAAGCCGGGCGGGTGACGGGTCGCACGAAAGAACGTCGCGGGCGTGTCCTCGGTTGTGCCCGGCGCACAAACCGAGTCGCCGCGGTTCCAAACTGCGCTCGGCCGCCCCGCGTCTTTTGCACGTTGGTGACGGAAACCGCGGCGAGGATGCTCGGCGAGGCGATGAAAAAATACATAGGCGTCCTCTTCCACTTGTTTGACATCTTCAGTGGTCCCTATTCTTCCCCGAGAAGAAAGGGCCGGGCGCAAGCGCAGAAGAAAAGCGCTGCGTGCGGCGGGGCGGGGCGGGGCGGGGCGGGGGGGCTTCCAGCTTTTACGTGTTAATGCGCGGGGATTTTGAGGGCACGTATCGCGCTCCGTTCCATGTCGGGCCGGAGCGCAAAGGTGAGCGATGCATTTGCCTCAATGAGCTTAGGGCGCGTTTTGTCTGCTGCGTTTTTGCCACGCTCTCATGTCAGCGACGCAGGCGGGGGCGCCCTAATCGGCTCTCAACTGAGCAAAACACAGCTGGATTACAGCTGCGCCGCCGCCGCCGCCGCTTTTATTGCGCTCAAATTAGGATTAGCCGCCGCCAGACTTCATCTTCTTCTCATCTTTGCCGCTAATCCGCTTGTGGCCTGGATACCGCCGTCCTCGCATAAACGCCGCCATTTTGGCGCTTGTTCGGCCCCCCCCGTCTCATCCGGGTCTTGTACAAAACGCCGACGCGTGCGCAGGGAACACGACAAGGATCCCGAGTTGTTCTTCGGCACCGTGTTGAAGCTGAAGGAAGAAGGACTGGACTTCCGGCTGTCCGTCCTCGGAGAAACGTTCTCCGAGGCGCCAGGTACACCCTCGCGGACGACAAGCGAGGCGCCGACGTGGGCGCCGGCTGATGTTTGGCCTTTTGTTTTTGGCCCGCTTTCAGAGGTGTTTGCGCGCTCCCGGCCCCTGCTGGACCCGCACGTGCTCCACTGGGGCTTCGCCGAGTCCCGAGAGAGCTACCTGCGCATTCTGGGCCGGGCCGACGTGGTGGTGTCCACCGCGCGCCACGAGTTCTTCGGCGTCGCCGTGTGAGAAGCGCGTACGAAGCGCCACTGGCGAAAAGCGACAATTTGCCAAAATGACTGACGCTGACGCGTGCGCGCGCAGGCTGGAGGCGGTGCACTGCGGCTGTTACCCGCTGTGCCCCAAGGCTTTAGTCTACCCGGAAATCTTCCCAGGTGGGACGAGCGAACGCGCGCGTCCGCCCGCACGAAAGCCACCTTTTCCGTTTTGTTCTCCCCCTCAGCGGAGTACCTGTACGCCACGCCCCGGCAGCTCCTCAAGAGGCTGCGCCACTTCTGCGCCCGGCCGAGACGCGTACGCCAACACGCCCTCAAGGTACGGGCTCGCCTCGAGGCCCGAGGTCTGGGCGAGGTCGCGGCCCCGCTTTCTTCTGGGGCGGGGCGAAGGGCGTGGCCGGAACATTTCGGGAGACCCTCGCCGGATGGGGGGTTCGGTTCCGGAGCGACGGGGACCAGCGTTTGGGGCGGGGCCGGGGAACTCTTTCGGCGATCGGCTCGGGCGTACGTAGCGAGCGACGCTGCGCCTTGCGTCTTCCCAGGTGGACACGTCCCGTTTCTCGTGGGACGTCCTCAAGGGGGCGTATCGAAGTTTGCTGAGCCCGTGAGGGGCGTCCCGCAGCGAACGCCAAACCGACCCGGGGGATATCGGCTGGTTTTCTCCTCCTTCCAAGTGTTCCCGCCGTCGGCCATTCCGCGCGTTTTGGCAGCAAATACTGAAACGGAACACTTGAAACTCCAAAGTGCCAATTCGTTGTTTTGTCAGTCAAGTCAACTTGTCTGTATTGTATTCTTGTCAAATACATGTTTTTTATGATGGAAAAAGAAAGTCGTTTCCTTCAAGGCTCTTTCACCGCCCTAAAGCAAAGCGAGCCCAGAAACATCATGCAAATGGTCTTTTGGACCATTCGAATGAAATGGCAGCGTCGTCCGGCATTAAGGTGACGACGGCGAAGTTTTGCTTTCGGAGGATTTGCCTCTCATCAAAAACCATTTCCACTTGGCGCCTCAAAGAAGATTAAAGCGGAATTACGACCTCATCGCAAATAATCCCGGCAGCACGACAAGACGCGCGCGCGCCCCGCGCCGACGTCATGAAGGCGCGGGTCGAAGTTCATCGCGTGAACCCGGCGGAAGGCGAACCTTTCGGGTCGGCCCCGTTGTTTTCGTTTGACCAACGCGTCTTTCTCGGCGTTCCGTCCGAACGTAACGGCACGACGGCGGCCTCTGCTGGCGGCGCGGCGCGGCGCCGCTTGCATGTCGAAAAGCAAATTGACCGTCCAGTAACGCCGTATCTGACGTACTTTTCACATGACGCAAAATAGTATGGCGATAAACAGCCCCGGCGCCGAAATGGGCAGCTCTGGGCTGCCCGCTGCAAAACGTAACATCAAATGTTCAACGTTCAGCGATAAAGCAACGATAAAGGGGGCAAATTGCGTCTTTGCGGAAAGGATTTTATTTTGACAGGGAGGAGCCGGATGCGTGGCGTCACTTGCCGTCGCCCCGGGCCGGACCGCTCAGACTGTTGCGCCGCCATCCTCACGGTCGGACGGACGCTACGCCTGACCGGCCGAAGCTCCAAGCTTTTTGAGCGGCCGAAGCTCCAAGCTTTTTGACCGGTCGAAGCTCCAAGCTTTTGAACCGGCCGAAGCTCCAAGCTTTTTGAGCGGCCGAAGCTCCAAGCTTTTTGACCGGCCTCCGCCCGTCCATGGCGGCCGCCACGGGCGTCTTGGTCGCCGCGGCGGCGCTGGTCGCGCTCGCGGGGCCCGCGGGCTCCTTCAACCTGGACGCCGAGCGGCCTTCCGTCTACGACGGCCCCCCGGGCAGCTACTTCGGATTCTCGGTGGACTTCTTCAAAGCCCCGGACGGTCAACGGTAAGAAGCCGAGCCGCGCGCATGCGCCGGTCCCCGCCCCCGAGCCTTGCCCGGGCTTCCGCGACGCGGGAGGCCGCTTCGCCCCCTTCGCTCGCGGCTTGGATTCCGAACTCGAATCCGCGCTCCCCGTCGCAAGCAAAGGCCGCCCCGAGAAAAAGAGCTCGCCGAGCAAAGGGGGCGCCGGAAAAAGAGCTCGCCGAGCAAAGGGGGCGCCGGAAAAAGAGCTCGCCGAGCAAAGGGGGCGCCGGAAAAAGAGCTCGCCGAGCAAAGGGGGCGCCGGAAAAAGAGCTCGCTGAGCAAACGGGGCGCCGGAAAAAGAGCTCGCTAAACGAATGGGGCGCCGGAAAAAGGCTGTTGTGCCGCCGGATCGGAGCCAGTCAGGTGACGGGACAGCATTTTGGGCCGACAGTGCCAAACTCAAGGCCCGGGGGCCAGATCGCAACCGCCAGATTTCACGTGGCCTGCAAAACGTTTCTCACTCAAATACCACACGCCCAAAACGTCTATTACTCAAAAGACGTTTTGGGAAACAATATTTGTTTTCTCCCTTTTGAATGGCGTTTCCTTGAAACCGCCCTCTGATTTCAAGTCGAGGTACACGTCGAAAGATGGTACGGCGCGCCAAGAACGACTCGAGCGTCATAACGGACTTTGACACCCCTGGGTTAGGGTTTGCCGGCGCCAAATGCGGCTCCGGCTTGCGAATGGGGCGGGAGGGCTCCCTCCGAAAGAGGCGGGCCAATTTGCAGGGGAACGCCGGGCCCGCCGGCGCGAGCGCACGCTTTGGACGGGGGCCCGGGCGCCGTCGGCACGCTTGCGTTTCGCCGCCCGCAGAACCACGCGTTCGGCGCTTGCCGCGGTCCCGACTCGGCCGTCCGTCTAACGGCCGACCCGCGCTCAGGTCGGACGTCCTGATCGGAGCGCCGCGGGCCAACGCGTCGGGCGACGTGCTGGAGCGAGGCGCCGTCTACAGCTGCCCCTGGGCGGGCGCCGCCTCCTGCCGCCAGCTCCCCTTCGACTCGTCAGGTACGCCGTCGCCGGCTTCTCCCGTCTGCGCGAGGCCGCCGCGGGTACGGGGCAACGTCGGGAAGGCTGAGGTCGGCTCGGAACCCTAACCCCGACATTTGGGGAGGCGGCTCCCGTTTCTTGTTGGCCGGCGCACTCCACCGCGCCGCTTCTTTCTTGCGTTCGGCACCAAACGGCCAATCCAAAAGATCGAAGCGCTCACGTTTGGGCCGGCCGACGGGAGACGTCGAGGCCGCGTGACTCTGCCGCAAACCGGGGAGAAGAGAGCAAAGGATCGTGTGCGCGCGTGTCTCGGAAGAGGAATGACTCTTTGTCGCAAATGACGCCCGCGTGATTCGACACAATTCCGGGGGATTATCGGCGCTCGTAGAACAGGAAGCGAGCGGCTCGACACATGCGCCGTTCTCGGGCCTCCGACAGCTCGGACTTCCCGTTTGGAAGGCTGGCTCACGCCGGAACAAGTTAGTCCTTGACGGACGGCCGCAAATAGCAACGGCGACAAAACGCCTACAAAAGTGCTTTTCCTCGCTCGTCGGCCAAAGAAGGGCGCGCTCTTTGTATTTGCAGCCGACCGGAAGAACGCGGAGGGCGCTCCCATGGAGTTCAAATCCAAGCAGTGGTTCGGCGCCTCGGTGCGCTCGGACGGCGAGCACATCCTGGTAAGGCCCTCGCCGCCAAAGGCTTAAGACGGGGCCCGCCGACGCGGAGGAAGGCCGACCTTCCGAAGGGTCCGGCCGTTGTCGACGTTGTGGCGGTCGTCCCGCAGGCGTGCGCGCCGCTCTACCAGTGGTCCACCTTTGGCGTGTCGGAGCGCGAGCCGGTGGGAACGTGTTTCCTGATGAAAGACGACACGGTGGTGGAATACTCCCCCTGTCGATCCAGTGCGTTCCCGTCCGCCCGCCGCCGCCCGCCGCCGGCCGCTCACCCGCTTGCGTTTGTCACCGCGCAGGCGCCAACTCCCCGGAGGGACAGGGCTTCTGCCAAGCGGGCTTCAGCGCCGACTTCCTAAAGGTAGGCGCCGCTCGGTCGCCGCTCGGCCGGCCGCTCGCCGGGCGTTCCCGCCCGCCGGCTGACCGCCTCGTGTTGCAGATGGACAAGCGAGTGGTGGTGGGAGGACCGGGAAGCTTCTATTGGCAAGGTCGGCGCGCGCGCAGCGAACTCGGACCCGCCGCCGCCTTTCGCCCTTTGGTCCGGGCGCGGCCTCGGCTCAAAGGGCTCGGGAAGGGAGCCCCGGGAATAGCGTTTGTGGGACGCTAAGCCCCAACAAAACATGACCGAGCTCTTGGGTTTAGTCAAGAATGGCTTCCGAAGCCCGTGCGCCCGCCTCCGGTCGAGATGCCAACGGGCTTTGGCGCGCGGGAACGTCTGCGGGGCGTGCCCGAGTCGAGTCGGCGCTTGTCGGCCGGCCCGCCCGACAAAGAGGATCCGCGCCGAGTCGCGACAGGCGGGGGGAACGCGCCTGTCACAGGCGGGCGCCGCGCCGAAGGATGTTGATTGTCGCTGTATTTATTCGCCAGGCCAACTGATTTCAGACGACGTGTCGGAAATCTTCGCCCGGTTCGACAAGAGTTACATCAGCCCGTACGGAAACACGCTGTCCACGAAGTCGGCCGGCGCCCAGTACGACGACAGTTACCTGGGTAAGTGGGCAAAAACGGCAAAGGTAAAAGGCTGCCCCCCCCCCCCCCGCTCGCTCACGCCGCTTCTCCTTTTCCCGCCAGGTTATTCGGTGACGGTCGGGGACTTCAACGACGACGGGAAAGAAGGTAGCCGGCCTTTCCGCCCGCAGGAAAAAGCGTCTCGGAAGCATGAGCCGCGTCCGTGTCGTTGCAGATTACGTGACGGGCGTGCCGCGGGGGGACAAGGCGCTGGGTTACGTAAGTCCCGCCCGCTCGTCTTTGTCCTTTTGCGCCCGTTGACGCGCCCCGCCGCGTCTTTCAGGTCAACGTCTTCAACGGCCGCAACATGGAGTCCATGGTCAACTTCACGGGAAGTCAGGTGAGAGCCGCCTTTATCTGGCGGCCCAGCTCGGCCTCGCTTCCTTTTCCCGCCCGCCGCGCCGTCCGCTTCCTGCGATGTCTCGCTGAGGAAACGTCACTCATGCCCCCTTCCTGCCGGCGCCGCCGGGCGCTTCCTTCGATGTCTCGCTGAGGAAACGTCACTCATGCCCCCTTCCTGCCGGCGGCGCCGGGCGCTTCGCTTCTCCCGTGAGAGCTTTTGAATCGACGGAGCGGCTGGAAGAGCGCCGTCCAAATTTCCGAAAACCAAACGAGCGCTTTCGAGCGACGTGAGGAAGAAAAGCGCTCGCCTTCTCAACGCTGGTTTCGCGTTTAAGCCGGCCGCGTTTCCCAAATAGACTTGAGAAGCCAAGACCGCGCGACCGAAAACCGAGGCGTGCTCTTCGAATCCGAATGTAGGCCGGTTTCCCAAAAGGGGGCGGCGCGCGTGGGGTCAAAGGCCGACGGGAGATCGGCTTTGCCCACGCGCGGCCGTCCCCGCCGTCACCTCCTCTTTTTCCGTCCCTCCAAGATGGCCGCCTACTTCGGACACTCTGTCGCCGCCAGCGACGTCAACCAGGACGGGTGAGTCGCCCGCCCGCCCGCCCGCCCGCGCGCGCTCTCGCCCGCGCCGATGTTGCCCGACGTGCGCAGTTTGCCGGACCTGCTGGTGGGCGCGCCTCTCTTCATGGACCGAGGCTCGGACGGGAAGCTGCGCGAGGTCGGCCAGGTGGGCGCGCGTCGCTTTTTGCTCTGCGCCCGTACGGTCCCGCGGCTTTCCGCGCCGTTTGTTTGCCGACACCTCCCGCCGAACGGCCAGGTGTCCGTCTTTCTGGGCCGGGGAGGGTTCTCGTTCCGGCCTCCGCGGACGCTCACGGGCTCCGAAGTGTACGCCCGATACGGCTCGTCGGTGGCCGCGCTCGGGGACCTGGACATGGACGGCTACAACGGTAGGCGCGCCGGCCGCCCGACGCGCGCGGGGGAGCTCGTGGCGACGCCTCGTGCCTGTCTTCAGACGTGGCCGTCTCGGCGCCCTACGGGGGCCCGGAGCGCCTGGGCCTGGTGTACATCCACAACGGCGGTCCTCGGGGCCCGTCGCAGACCCCCTCGCAGGTAGCCCGACGCCAGCCGATGGCCGCGCTTCCGCTCAAAGACGCGCCTGCCGCGCAAATGGGGTTTCCGGTCCGCTTTCTTGATCGGCGAGCCCGATGTTTTGCGGGCAGGTTCTGCAGGGCAAATGGGCGTCCAGCTACATGCCCGCCAGCTTCGGCTACTCCATGACGGGAAACGCCGACATCGACCGCAACGGCTACCCGGGTACGCCGCGCGCGCGCTCCTTCCGCGTCTGCGCCGGGCGGTTGGCAGCATGTGTGTGTCTTCCAGATTTACTGGTGGGAGTGTTTGGAGCAGACAGGGCCGTTTTGTATAGGTAAGCGGCCGCACGCGCGCGCGCTCGCAATGAGCGCGCCCCTCACGCCGCTGCGTCCGCTTGCAGAGCGCGTCCCGTGATCAGCGTCAACGCCACGCTGGATGTCAGCCCTCAGATCATCAACCCGGATGAGAAGAGTTGCACGCTGCCCACGTCGGGCGCGCCAGTGTCCTGGTGAGCCGGCCGGCCTGGCCCTAACCCGCCCGCCGTCTTCCGCTCCTGACGCAGCCGCTCGCTTGCGCCGCAGCTTCAAGGTCAAGTACTGCCTGAAGGCCAGCGGGCCAGGGGCTCCCTCCTCCCTCAGTGAGTAGCGCTCCCTCCCGCCGCGCCCTCGCGCCCGCCCGCGCGCGTGACGCTCTCCTTTGCATTTTGTCCGGCAGCCTTCGGCGTGGAGGTGCTTCTGGACCGCCTCAAGCAGAAGGAAGCCGCCAAGCGCGTGCTCTTCCTGCACGGGCGAAGCGCCGCCTACGCCAAGAACATCACGCTGAGCAACGGCGGGGGGCCCGCCTGCGAGGAGCAAGACGTCTTCCTCCGGGTAGGACCGGCGCGGAGGGGACGTCCGCCGTCTTGCTTTTTTTGCCCCGTCCTTGTTTCCCGGTCTTGTTTCCTGATCGGGATCCCGTTTCGCGCCTCCGCCGTCTTTTTTTCGACGCCAATCCATTCGAATGAGCGCGCGCGCGCGACGGGAAAGCGGCGTCCCCGCGCCGGTCGTGAGCGCCTTTGTGGCGGCAGGACGACCACGACTTCCGCGACAAGATCACGCCCATCTCGGTGGTCCTGGAGTACGCCTTGGACTACGGACGCGCCGGAGACCCCAGCGGCCTGCTGCCCGTCCTGGACGCGGCCGCGCCGCCGAACGTCACCCGACAGGTGGGCGGGCCGGGCCGACCCCGCCTCGGGCCGAGCCCGTCTGACCGTCCCGCTCCCCCCGCCGCGTCCAGGCTCACATCCTGCTGGACTGCGGCGAGGACAACGTCTGCAAACCCGACCTGCGGCTGGCGGTCCGGAGGTGACTACGCCGGCGACCCGGGCGAAGCGCCGCGCGGTCTGTAAATCCCGCTCGCCCCCCGCCAGCGACCGCTCGGAGATGGCCATCGGCGACGACAACGCGGTGACGCTGGAGATCGCGGCGGAGAACCTCGGCGAGGGCGCCTACGAGGCCGAGCTGCACGTCTTCCCGCCGCAGCAGGCCGACTTCACCGGCGTGGTGCGCGGCCAGGTCAGAGGCGGCCGCGGCTCTCCTCCCGCGGTTTTCGAGCGGGGAAAAACCTTTGCTTCGCGCCGTCGACCCGCCTAGGCGCTGAGCCGGCTCTCGTGCGCCTACAAGAAGGAGAACCGGACCAAGATGGTGGTCTGCGACCTGGGCAACCCTATGAAGGGCGGGACCAAGGTCGGCGCCCCGCCTCCCCCGAGACGCGCCGGCTTCCGGATCGGGTCGGGCCGAGCGGTGGGTGGGCGGCGGTGACCTCGGCGGCTTTTTCGGCAGGTGCTGGCCGAGCTCCGCTTCGGCGTCCACCAGCTGTCGGAGGACGACGCCGACGTGCGCTTCGACCTGCAGGTGGTCAGGTGAGTCGGGCCCCGCCCCCCCCCCCCCAAGCGGCGCAAAAAGCGACGGCCCTCCGTGTCTTCGCAGCTCCAACCAGTTCAACAACACCAGCGCCAGAGTGTCCAGCATCACCAAGCTGATCGTGGTGGCGCAAGTTTCCATCCGAGGGTAGTCGGCGTTTCCGCCGGACTTTAGAAGGCGTGGCGCGGGCGCTCACGCCGCGGGCGCTCACGCCACCTGCGCGGCGCGTTTGCAGCACCTCGTCTCCCGGCCAGCTCTTGCTTCCCGTCGCCGACTGGCGGGCCAAAGTCCCCCCGCTCGCGGCCGACGACATCGGCCCGCAAATCGTGCACGTCTACGAGGCACGTTACGCGGCTAACGTCGTCGTCTTTCTTCTTGCGCCGCAACCGCCGGGGCCCGGTCCTTTTGTCCTCGAGCCCCCTCTCCGTTCGCCGCCCGGGGTTTGACGGCGCCTGACCTTGTGCCCGGCAGCTGCTGAACAGCGGCCCCAGCACGCTGAGCCAAGCGGCGCTGGAGGTGGACTGGCCGTACGGCTACAACAACGCCACGCTCCTCTACGTCACGCACTTGGACACGGAGGGGCCGGTCAACTGCTCGGCCGACGTCCGGCTCAATGCGCGCAACGTCACGGTGAGAGCCGGGCGGGCGGGCGCCGCTCGTCATGTCCGTAGGCGGACCAAAAACGCCCATCGGCGTCTTTGCGGCCCGTCAGTTCCAGAGCTCCCCGGCGGGCGCGGCGGCGGCGCTGAGAAACGCCAGCGGCGGAGACGGACAGACGGAAGGGCGCCAGCGCCGCCGCAAGCGGGACCTGCTCCGCCCGGACGACGACCTCGTCAGGCTGGTGAGGAGCGGGCGGCGCGCCTCCCCGACGGACGCCTCCCTGACGGACGCCTCCCGCGCGCGTCGGCAGGACTGCGGCTCGGCGGCGTGCTTGAAGCTCCGCTGCCAGGTGGGCCGTTTGGAGAGGAAGAAGAACGCCATCGTCTTCGTCTATTCCCGACTGGACGTCGACAGCTTCATGCGAGTACGCACGCGCGCCGCGACGCGAGTCGGCGGCCCGGCCGTGACCCGGCGTTTCCGGCGCCCAGGCGGAGAACCGGAATCGTTCGTACGCGCTGGTGTCGGGAGCCTCCTTCAACGTGATCCGGATGCCCTACAAGAAGATCCCGGCCGCGCTGCCGTCCAACAGCACCGCCGTGCGTGGGACGCGCTCGGCGCCGCCGCGCGCCCTTCGCTCGCGGGCCTCTTCGCTCGCGGGCCTCTTCGCTCGCGGGCCTCTTCGCTCGCGGGCCTCTTCGCTCGCGGGCCTCTTCGCTCACGGGCCTCTGCCGGCAGGTGGCCGTGTCGGTGCTTTGGGTGGCGGACGCCCCCCAGCCGGTGCCGGGCTGGGTGGTGGCGCTGGCCGTGCTGGCCGGCTTGCTGCTGCTGGCGCTGCTCATCTTCGTCATGTACAAGGTCAGAACCTCGCCAAGTCGGCGGGCGGACGTACGAGTTGCCCGCCGAGTATTTGGAGCGCCCTCTTTTCGGAAGGGACGGCCGCGCGCCGTTGCCCCCGCCCTCCGTCGGATAGATGCCGGCCGCGCCTTCCCCTAAAGACCGCTTGAAACCTTTCCGCAGATGTTGTCCACTTGTTCAATGCCGCTTTTGTGTGTGTGTGTGTGTGTGCTTGCATCCAGCTGGGCTTCTTCAAGAGAGTGCGCCCCCCGCAGGAGGACTGCCTGGAGAAGGAGCAGCTGCAGCCCGAGGAGAACGGAAACACGGACACCTAGCCTAGCCCGGCCTAGCGTAGCGTAGCGTCGCGCGGGGCACGCCGTCACAGACTCTTTGCACTTTGTTGGCGTCCGCGCCAAACCGGCGGACGCCAATGACAACCTTCCGCCACATTTCTCCTCTAAGCGAGTCATTAAGAGGCTAGCTGATGCTCTTTGCTAACATCACTTTTACTGGTGGGGGGGTTTTTTCTCGTCGTAACAATTTAGAGTTGAGCTATAGGCCCAAATGGTACGCCTTTTTAGGCTTTTGTTTTGAATTTGCCGAACGATTGTTGTGGATGTGGACGATTCGCTGTCATCCCCATCAGATGATTTTTTTTTGTACTATTTGCTTGATTGCTCACGGATGCGCGTTTTGGCTTATGCCGGCACATGTAACATCTTGCTAATACCGAAAAATCACGTGGTTTAATATTTATTTTTCCAAAAATGTATTAGCGAGCTAGCGGACATCGAGCCGGCGCCCGCGCGGGTTGACGTTCGCATCGGGCGTTCCGGTTGCGGTTTGTTTGGCCTTTTCATTGCCGGACGGATGCGGAGTGGTTTTTGCTTGTCGCTTCACTTTGGAAATAAAGTCGTGCCTCAACGCGTCCCGGGTGCGGTCCCTCGCCGCCGACTTCCGGGCCTGATCAATGACGCTTATTGGCCAGCAGAGGGCGCGAATGCGAAACGCGGACGCTCGAGTCGGAGCGTTTTTCGTTGCGGCCAGCAGGAGGAGCCCGTGGCGGTGGAACCGATGTGGGCGTGTGCAACCCCCCCCCCCCCCCCCCCCCCCCCACCACACACCACCCTTTTTTTGAATTGTCGATTCGACAGTAGACCACTCTTTGTCTTCACGAATGGTGCACCCGCCTCCCTCAGAGTCAAAACTACAACCGAGGGGATGTCGCTCAATCGCGGAAGTACAGCAAGCGTGGCGGAACGGCAAATAAACAAACATGACCGCAAATTAAATGCCTCGTTGAGGTCACCTTCGAAGTATCGCTGAGATAGGAATGATGATATTCTGGTACGTCACATTTCATTACCAGACCCACGACTATATTGAAAAATGTACGCCTTTGCAAGTTTTTGAAATTTGGAGTCGTGTATTCCTTTTGAAAACATTGTCCCTTTAAGACTTAGCCCAACGTTACGAGATGGGTTCAAACGAGCTTTTAGCTGTCGTCGAGGAGACCTGTCCGGCCGCAAGAGAAAACTGCGTTGAAAAGAGGGTCCCCACCGAAGCCGTGAAGGAAGGGCTGCCATTTTTTTCCGTTAGGGGGGAGGGCTTCGCGTGCCCCCCGCCGCGCCGCGCCGCGCGCTTGCTCACAAGCCCTGGTCATGCGGACAAACCAACGCGTCATCGTCCTCTTCGCTTGTGAGTTGTGACTTTTTTTCATTTTTCTTTTTTCGTACGGGACCTGGTCATGCGGACAAACCAACGTGTCATCGTCCTCTTCGCCTGTAAGTTGCGTGACTTTTTTTTTTTGGTCAACTCTCAACACGTTACGCCTTAGCTGGTCTTAAGTCGCTTCGGCCTATCGGCAAACTGTGCGCGCGATGGGCGAGTCCCCCCCCCCCAATCGACGGCCGAGACCAAATCCAAGTCCGCAAATGAAAAACCCTTGCCGGGGTTTGCCTTTAGCCACAGGTGATGCGACCGGAGCTCGCGAGTTCGGTTTCTTCCGTTTGCAGCCCCCCCCCCCCCCCCCCCCCCCCCCCCCCCCCCCCCCCCCGGCTTGCGAGTCAAAGCGTGGCAGGCTTTGGACTTTGCGGACCCGCTTTTCCCAGTCCGAAACAAGCGAACTAACCCCGCCGGGCGCCGGGGGCCGGGCGCCGGGGGCCGGGCGCCGGGGGCCGGGCGCCGGGGGCCGGGCGCCGGGGGCCGGGCGCCGGGGGCCGGGCGCCGGGGGCCGGGCGCCGGGGGCCGGACGCTCGCCTCTCCGGCTCCGGACAAAAGCTGCCCGAGCGCGTGCGCGTGACAACTCCTGATCAACGCGGCACTCTGCTTTTTGCTCCCGATTTTGAATTAAGTCGGAGCGATGGCATTTCTCTCCAGTCTTGACTTCTCCCGGCGCCTCCGGCGCGGCGCCTCCGGCGTTTGCTCCGAACAATAAACACGTTGTACTCGCTTCATTTTCCAGCCTATTCATTCAATGAAGGACAAGGCGTGCTCTTGTTTGTTTATTTCGCTCGCAAGCCGCGGAGGGAGGCAGGCGGCGGGCAAGTTCCCCTCCTGGACGGTAGGGCGGCGCTCGCCCGATCCCGAGCTCGTCGCGTTTGCGCGATCGAAACACGGGGGACTAACCCTTCGTCAAAACGGCCCGGGACCGAGGCGGCTCGGCGCCGACCTTACCCGGCGCCGCCGACCTTACCCGGCGCCGCCCTTACCTGGCGCCGCTGACCTTACCTCGCGCCGGCGCTCAGCGTGGGCGTGGGCGGCGGCACCGGGAGCCCACCTCAACTTCAACGTGTGCATGTGGTGCGAGTCGAGCAGCCCCGCGTGCCGGGACGACGGCGTGTGCTTCTCCAACTGCTCCCTGTCCTCCTTCTGCTCGTCCCCGCGCGACGTCTGCGTGGCCCTCTGGTGAGCTTGTCGGCCAGCCGACACCTCGCGCGCGAGCCCCGCACGTGGCGCGCGCCCCTTTTTTTGCGCGCAGGCGGCCGAGCCTCTCGGGCGCGTCGCTGCGCACCATGTGTCACGATCCCGCTCTGCCGTTGGAGGGCGTCGAGGGGGCGGAGCTTCTACTCGACTCCGCCTCCCACGAGTGCCGCATGACCGGAGCGGCGCCCGCCGACGGCGGCCTCAAGGCCTGCGCTTGTCGCGGCCCCCACGAATGCAACGACAGACTGGTCTTCCGCCGACGCCCCGACGGTGAGCCGGCTGGCTACCTCGTAGCCCGGCGGGTCTCAGTGGAGGCTAGCGCGCAGGGATCCGCCGCGTCGCTTTCAGGGTCGTGGTGCGCGCGGGCCAAAGACGCCCTTCCGGCGGTCCTGGTCGGCCTGATCCCGCCCGTCCTGGCGCTCGTCGTCGCCGCCCTCTGCGGGGCCCGCCGGCGACTCGAAAACGCCTCGCCCGCGACGGACCGCGCGGGGACCACCGCTCCGGATGGCGCACCCGCGCAGGCCCCGCCCGGCGTGCCCGTTTCCCTGGAGGCGGCGGTGGGCGGCGGCGCCTTCGCGCGGGTGTGGCGGGCCCGGCCGCTCGCCGGGGGTCCAGAAGACGCCCCCTCGGCGGTGGCGGTGAAGGTTTTCCCGGCCGCGCGGGCGGCCTCGTGGAGGCACGAGGGCGCCATCTTGGCCGACGCCGCCGTGCGCCATCGCAACGTGGTCCGCTTCCTGGGGGCGCAGGTGACGTGCGCCTCGCTCGACGAGAACCGCGCGTCGGCCGTGCGAGTGTCCGCCCCGATGTCCGCCCGGCAGGTTAGGGGCGAGACCTACTGGCTGCTGCTAGCCTACCACGGGCTGGGCAACCTGCGAGACTTCCTGACGGCCGACGTGCTGGACTGGAAACGGCTGGTCACCATGGCGACCGGCCTGGCGCGCGGTCTGGCGCACCTGCACAGCGATACCCTGCGGCCGGCGGGGGCGCCCAAGGTATCGCCCGAGGCGGGCTCGGTGCGAGCACGCGCGCAACGTCGCGAGCCGGCTAAGGAAACTCGGGCGCGCCTTTCAGGTGCCGGTGGCTCACCGCGACGTGAAGAGCGACAACGTGCTGCTAAAGGACGACGGCGACGTGGCCCTCTGCGACTTCGGCCTGGCCGTGCGACTGCGCGGCCGGCCCGCCGGCGGGCAGGTAGCCCCAGCCCGGGCGACGCTTTCAATTTGCCTTTTCGAAAGGCGAGCGAGCCGCCCGATTTCCGCTTGCGAGCGTACGGCCGGAGGGAAGCCGCGTCCTCCGAATGGCCCGCCCGACTGAGGTCGCGTGCCGACGCGGGCTCTGCGTGCGCTCAGGTGGGCACTCCGCGCTACATGTCCCCGGAGGCGCTGGAGTCCCGCGTCAACCTGGAAGACGGCGGCGAGTCCTTCAAGCAGATGGACGTCTACTCCATGGCGCTGGTCCTGTGGGAGATGGCCTCGCGGTGCCGGGCCGTCGGAGGCGAGCGCGGGCGGCGGAGGCCGCGCCCGGGCCCGGCCCCGGCCGCCGCCGCTCACAGCCCCGCCCTTTGCGTTGCAGAGGTCGAGGCCTACGCGCCGCCCTTCGGCGGGGCGGTTCGGCCGGCACCCCCCGACGCCGACGAGATGCGCGACCTGGTCGTCGGGAGGCGGCGGCGCCCCGACATCCCGCCGGGATGGACGCGCCACCGGGTAGGCGGGGCGGCGCCCCGGGCCGACCGGCTAAGCGCGGCTAACGCGCCTGTCCCG
This sequence comes from Hippichthys cyanospilos, assembly GCF_059441005.1. Lineage (NCBI taxonomy): Eukaryota > Metazoa > Chordata > Actinopteri > Syngnathiformes > Syngnathidae > Hippichthys > Hippichthys cyanospilos. The sequence goes on from NC_142373.1 coordinate 7,920,892, forward strand.
CAGGGGATGAGCGACTACTGCCAGACGCTCACGGAGTGCTGGGACCAGGACCCCGAGGCGCGCCTCACGGCGCACTGCGTTCTCCGCCGGATGCGTGCGCTCCGGAAGCGCCGGGGGGAAGAAGACCGAGCCGGCCGGGGACCGCGCTGAGGGACGCCGGACGTTTCCGTTCCCGGAAGGCCGCGGCGCGGCTGAGGCCGCGTCTTGGGCTGGCGTCGTCAAAAAAGCGCGCCGCGCAAACGTCAGGGAATAAAATCGGACGAGACGAAGGACGAGCATGACGAGCGAGTCAATTTGAACGCGGTTGGAAAAAAATCATCCGTAAAAAAGGACGTCGGACGTGAAATATTAACGATGACGCTTCGGGGTCGGGCGACCGATTCGGTCCGGGCGCGGACGGGCTCAGGGAGGAAGACGTCAGGGAGGAAGACCCGAGCGGAGGACGCGGTGAAAGAGGACGCCGGGGGAGCTGGGACGGAGGCGATGGAGTGGCCGTGGCCCGAAGAAGAAGGAGGCCGAGCGTCAGGGGTTTTATTCCGAGTCTCTAAAAAGCGCGTGGAAAAAGAGGCCTCGTCGTCGTCGGCGAGGATCGGGACGCCGCGTTCTAGAAGGGCGGAGGAGTCCCTTGGAAGTCCCCGGACGCGTCCGCGTCCCTGATCCACACGAATCCCAGCTGCGTGCCAAAGTGGGCGCCGTCCCGCACGTGGGAGAAGAAGTCTCGCGGGTGGCAGGACGTGCAGGGCGCCACGCCGGGGTCGTCGGCGATGTGATGGGCCGGGATGCCCGCCTCCTCCAGTTGCAGCCTGCGGGAGGGCGGGGGACGCTCGGCGTCAAGGCGGGAGGGGGGGGCGGCGGAGCGAGGAGCGGCCGGGGAGCGGATGCCACCTGTTGGCCAGGCGCAAGTCCACGTTGGGCCTGCGCCCGGGCCGGCGCCGGACGCAGGCCGGGCGGAAGCGGGCGGCCTGCTCGGGCTCCAGCGAGAAGCAGCACGGACCCACGGAGGGGCCCAGGACCGCCAGGATGTCGGCGCGCCGGCAACCCAGCCGCTCGGTCATGGCCGACACGGCGGCGGCGGCCACGCCCAGCAGGGTCCCTCTCCAGCCTGAAAGCGGCGGCAAAGTCAAAGGGCCCGGGACGGGGTCGCTGCGACGGGCCCACCTGCGTGAGCGACTCCGACCGCCCCGGCCACGGGATCGGCGAAGAGCACGGGGACGCAGTCGGCGCCCGGCGCCGCCAGGACGGGCCCCGGCCGGTCCGTCACCGCCGCGTCGTAGCGCTCCGGCTCGGCGCTCCCCAGCACCCACACGCCGGCGGAATGGCCCACCTGCGTCGGGCGGACCGCCTGTCGGGCGGGGGGCGCGAGGGGGCCGGAGCCGGGCAAAGCCGGAAACCCACCTTGAGCACGTGCAGCGGGCGCGGGTGGAAGCCGGCGCCCAGCGCCAGCCGCCGCCGGTTCTCGCCGACCACGGCCGGCGAGTCCCGCCTCCGGGGGCTGCTGACCAGGTTGAGCGAGGACAGGGTGGGCGCAGCGCGACACGCCTCCGCCGCGCGTGCTGAAGCCGTGGCCGAAGCGGCCTGCGGGCGGGGACGCGGCAAAACGGAGCGTCGGTCTCGGTCGCCGGAAAAGCGCGAGTAGGGGCGCGTAGCCTCCGCCGGCCCCTAGGGGGCGCGCGGCCTCGAATCCCCCACAAGGCGCGCACGATGGACTTTGGGCTCACCCGGGATCAGCGGCGACGTCAGCAGGCGGACGGCCCCGCCCACCGACGGAAGCGCTCGCAGCATGGCGGCGACCTCGACCTCGACCTCGACCTCGACCTCGACCTCGACCTCGACCTCGGCCCCGGCCCCGGCCCCGGCCTCGGCCTCCCGCGGCCCGCCGGCGCCGCCTCCGCCGCAGCCCAGCCGGTACGTGAAGTCGTAGAGGGGCGTGAAGAGCTCGCGCCGGTAGGCTTGCAGGCGCGCGCGGCCCCGCGGGCTGGTGAGCACGCGCAGCGAGAGCGCGCCCGCCTCGTCCGCCGCCCGCTTGAGGCGGTAGGCGCAGGCGGCCGTGGCGCGCCACTCGGCCAGCACGCGCCCTCCGCCGGCGCCCCCCCCCCACCAGCCCAGCGCCGCCTCGGCCTCCGGGGACGGCCCCCCCGCGGCCGCGCACAGCACCAGCAGGTGCGCGTCGCGCCTCTCCTCGCGCAGGAGCCGCTCGGTGCAGCCGCAGCGGCACGCGTGCGCCAGGTCCAGCAGCACCGCCGTCATCGCGCGTCCAGTGCGGCGCGAGTGCGGGTGCGGTGGTGCGCGTCGAGTCCGGCGCGGTCCAACCTTCCGCTTCCGCTTTTGCCGCGCGAACGGGAAGCGAGAGCGAGGGCGAGGGCGAGAGCGAGAGCGAGAGCGAGCGAGCCAGAGGCTCGAGGAGGGAAAGGGGCGTGAACAAGCTTGTTCCGAGTCGGAGTCCGGCTGGCCCCGGCGAGCCCACTACCCCAAAACGGCCTCCGCCGGAGCAGAAGTAGAACGTACGCTTCCAAATTCAGGCAGAGAGAAACTATCTCTTCGGTCCCGCGCGGATCTCAGCGCGGCATCTTTTGCCCTTTTTGCGCGGAACGCATAGAAACGAGCCGGTGAGCTTTTTCGAGCGCACGAATAACGAGACGAAGTGACAGTAAAGTAAATGACAGCCGATCCAAACGTGCGAAGAGATCGACGTCGCTCCTTATTTTTCCTCCTTTCGCTCCTTCCGTTTTCGTTCCCGAGCAATATTTTTGCCATCCTAGCTCCTAGTCCGCGTTACGATGGAAAGCGCAACTGATTCAAACGATCAGCTCGTTAGGAGGCCCTGGGGGAACTTGAGAATGATCCTAATCAGGTCCGTTTAGGAGAGAAAACCTGCAGGATGCCGGCCCTCGAGGACTGGAGTTTGACACCTGTGACGTACAGGGACGTAAGCGGACTCTGGGTTATGGGTGTCTCGCGAAATCCACAGCGACCGAGCAAAGTGTCGCTTCCTTTCATTCGGGCCGCGCGAACGATCGCTTCCGTTCGAACGACGGGGCGCGTGGGCCGGGGTTCGGATCGGAGAGCTTTCCCGCATCGGAGAGCTTTCCCGCCGCTCACCCGCCTTCGCCCGCGCTTCGCCCCCTCCCGAGTCGCGGGAGGACGGCCCGATCGCGCGCCCGCGGGGACGCGCGCGCGTGCGCGCGCTCTCCGCCGCTCGCTTCGCCTGCGCCGTCGCCATCTTCGTCCCGGCCGAGGTAAGACGCCTTCGGTGATGGATCTTTGTTTGCTTCGGGGCGAGGCGAGGGGGCGGGCGAGTCGCTCGCTCGTCCCGGGGACTCAAGTCGCCCGCCGGGGGCGGCCGCGAGAACCGTCGCGGTAGCCTCGCCGAAAGCGCGTCGCAGGGAGGGACGGAGCGAAGAAGGGAGGGGGGAGGCCGAAAAGGAAGGAGGCTGGACGGAAGGAAGCAAGCCGGGGGGGGGGGGCTGCAAACGGAAGAAAGGAAGCGAGCAGGCCAGGAGGCCAACGAGGAAGCCGTTGGGAAGCGAAGGGAAGGGAAGGGAAGGAGGGAAGGGAAGAAGCTATGTAGGAAGGAAGCCAAAAAGGAAGGGGGGGTGAGTACGGAAGCCATGAAGTAAAGGAAGAGGGGAAGGAAGGAAAGGAGGGAGGGAGGGAGGGAGGAAGCCAAAAGGGAAGGGAATAAGGAAGGGGGCTGCGTAGGAAGCAAGCCAAGAAGGAAGGAAAGGCGGGAGGGAGGAAGCGAAAAAGGAAGGGAATAAGGAAGGGGTGGAAGGAAGATAGCCAAGAAGGAAGGAAAGGCGGGAGGGAGGAAGCGAAAAAGGAAGGGAATAAGGAAGGGGTGGTAGGAAGATAGCCAAGAAGGAAGGAAAGGCGGGAGGAAGGAAGCGAAAAAGGAAGGGAATAAGGAAGGAGGGAGGAAGCAAGCCAAGAAGGAAGAAAAGGAGGGAGGGAGGAAGCCGAGAAGGCGGTCAAGGAAGCGAGCGAGGCGAGGAGAGGCAGCAAAGAGCCGAGGAAGGAAGGGATGGCGGGCTTCAGTCGCTGCTTTTCAATGGCCCGTGACCTTTGCCCCCCCCCCCTCCCCAAAACAAAACGTTGTGCGCCTCCTGCTGAGTGCGTCCCGCTTTTTGCTTCTCTTTTCACTCATTTGTTGGGCCGCTGTGGCGCGCGTGCGTGCGTGTTGACGAGTGCCCCCCCCCCCCTCCCCCCCGGCCGCCGAGCAAGCGGCAACACAATGCGGCCGACCTTTTCGTCGTCCGCGTCAATCGGCAGGGCCTTTTTCCGCTCCCCGCGCTGTCGCCGGCATCCATCTTGTTCCTTTTTTTTTGTTTTGTTTTTTTCGCGGCGGAGCCTCCCCCGCCTCACATCTTGATCCATGCGCCTCATTGTGCGCGGCGGCACTGACGGATGGAGCGAGCCTCGAGCCGCGAGCCCGCCTCTCCATCACGGCGCGCGTGCGTGTGAGAGAGGGGAGGAGAGGAAGAGGGAGGGGAAGAGGGAGAGGAAGAGGGAGAGCTGCGCTTGCGATGCGGAAGAGGATGGCGTGATGACCTCATGGGAATCTGACGGACAAGGACAAAAGTATTGGGACGAATGAGATGAAGCAGAGAGATGCGATCCGACGCGCCGGCGCTCTTTGGCCCGTAATTCAGCGGAATAGCGCACGCGCTCGCCCCCCTCGCCTCCCCCGCGCAGCTGTCACGGGCCGAGATGAACGGCGAGGCGGCGGAGCGCGGCGCGGCGCGGCGCCTCTTGAAGCTAATGCTCGGCGACGGGAACAGCGGCGCGCCGCTTCCGCCCGTCAGCCGCCTCGCTCGCTCGTCAAGCGCAGCCCTCCCGCGCCCTCCCTCCCTCCCTCCCTCCCGCGTCCGTGTTCGCCGTACGGCGGGGACCTCCTGCGCTCGCGGGCCCCGCCTCCAGCTTTCGGGGGTCAAGGCTCGCTCCCTGCGGGGTTTGGGCCAAGCGTCGGTGGGATCGAGCCCTGCCGCCGCCTTACTGTTGCCCATTCCGGAGGGAGGAATCTCCCGCGGAGGGGGCGCCGTCGCGTTCCCCGCCGCGTGAAAGGGCTGCGTCCGCCCGGGCCCGCCGGGCCCGCCCGGGCCCCCGGGGCCCCGTCCCGCATTTCGAGCGCCTTCGGCAAACCTCCGGCGCTCGCGGCCGCGGGGCTAATCGCTGTCCAATCTCACGCTTGGGCGACTTTTCCTTCCCTTGGGCTAACCCGCCTTCTCCTTCTCCTCCTCCTCCTCCTCCTCCTCCTCCTCCTCCTCCTCCTCCTCCTCCTCGCATCGAGCGCGGCGAGGCGTTGATCGGCCGACGCCATGACATCACACGCAGGTAGGTTCCTTTTCCTTTTTGCCGCGCGTTGACCTCCGGCGCTCGGCCGCTCGCCGCTCCGGTTCGGTCGCTCGATGCGCGGCGACGGCGGAGGTCCGGCCCGGCGCCCGGGAAAGGCCGCGTGTCGGCCCGCCGCTCCTATTGTCACGGAACGCCCTCCCCGGCGCGGCTTTTCGCGCTCTTTTTTCAGCGTGTTAGCGGCGCCGACTTCATTCGGCAGGCTTCCGACGGGCGCCGAGCTCATGAATATTCAGCGCCGCTAACGAGGCCCCTCCCGAGCCGTCGCCGCCTCGCCGCACGTGTCAAAGCCGGCTAATTGGACGGGAAGGAGGAGAGGAAGGCGCCGGCTCCGAGGCCCGGGTGGCGCTAGGGAGAAAGGCGGCAGAGGCCCGCGGACCTTTCGGCCGGACGGCCGCAAGGGCTCGGAAAATTGGAGTAACGGCCCCATGTATTGAATTAGTTCTCGAGCTGACCTCTGCAACCCAAAGTTCCCTGAAAACTTGGATTTGAAACGGCCTCCTCCGCGGTCGGCGGAGATGAGGCGGCCGCGTTCCTCTCCCGCCGCCTAATTGAGCCGCCGGGGTTATCGGCCGGAGGTGCCGACGGAGCCCCCGCACCCCCGCTGGCGTTTTGCGGCCGGCTCGTCGTCATTAGCGGCGTTCCTCCCGCCGATCCCTCCGGGCCTCCTCGTTTATCTTCCCTCCGCCGCCCGTCGTCGCGCCTGTCGGGCGGCCTCGCGTTTATCTTGCCTTTTGCCCCCGCCGTTTTCCCGCCTTATCTGGGCTCGGGCCATTTTTCTCGCGGCGCCGGCCGGCGGGCCGAGCCTCATCTCGCGCAAAAGGCCCTTTGCGCATCCTTCGGGTCCAAAAAACGTCAGCCTTTTCCATCCGGTGCCGAAAAAGCTCGGAACGGTAATCCGACCGTGCCAAAGGAGGGGACGAGCGCGCCGAAAACGAGCCTCACGTATACGTAGATGCCGTATGCGCGCGGTCCGCACGTGCAGGCGCGTCTGTCTTTGACACGTAGTCCTTTGCGTTTGCACCGGTCGCCTTCCCTTGGGACAGCCTCGGCGCCGACGCCCGTCCCCAAGGAGATCGTCCGCCGCAAGGGCTGCACGCTCTTCCCGCAGAATCCGAGTAAGGCCGGTCCGGAGCGCCGCGTCTCAAAGGAGCGCCGGAGCTCTTTGGGTTTGCCGATAACGCGTAGACGGCGGCGACGCCCGCGTGCCGCAGACCTGCCCCCGCCGTCCACCCGGCCGCGCCCCCCCGGCTGCAAGACCGTCTTCGTGGGCGGGCTCCCGGAGAACGCCGGAGACGACGTCATCAGGGAAGTCTTCGCCCCCTGCGGTGACATCGTGGCCCTGCGCAAGAGCAAGAAGAACTTTTGCCACATCCGCTTCAGCCGCGAGTTCATGGTGGACCGAGCGCTCCGCCTGTCAGGTGACTCCCGCGCGCGTGAGCGCCCCTGCCCCGTCCCCAAAGGGGAGCGTCGGGGTCGAACCTCGGCGCCAACTCGCTTTCGATCGAGCGGCTAGAAAGTGGGGCTGAAGGACAGAGTCGGGGCTAAGGAGTTGCGCCGCACGAGGCGGCGGGCGGGCGGGTCCTTGCTATTCTAGCTTTCTAGAGGACTAGAGCGGAGGCGGCCAGGCGCCCTGGAATAGCTCCTTTCTCAAAGGCGGCAAGAAACAAAGGGGCGGCCGCGCGGGCGGGCGGGTCCTTGCTATTCTAGCTTTCTAGAGGACTAGAACGGAGGCGGCCAGGCGCCCTGGAGTAGCTCTTTTCTCAAAGGTGGCAAGAAACAGAGGGGCGGCCGCGCCCATCTTTGCGCGCCTTTTTCGCCTTGGTTTGCCTTCAAAACGAAGCTTGAGAAAGCACCCTCAGTTGCTTCTCTTGGTTGAGAAAAGGCCCACCCGTGCGGCGGAAACGTATCGAATCCCCCCGTCCTCGGAGCAGAGATAACAGGGCGTCACGCCGCGGGTGTTTTTCAGGCTACCGGCTTCGTCTGGGCTCCGGCGCGGACAAAAGGGACTCGGGCAAGATCCACGTGGACTTCGCCCAGGCTCGAGACGACCTGTACGAATGGGAGTGCAAACAGAGGCTGCTGGAGCGAGAAAGGCGCCCGGAGGGGGAGGACGCTCTCCTGCGGGGGGACGGGGCGCCGAGCCCCCGGACGCCGGACTCGCCGCCTCTCATGCCGCCCTTCTCGGAGGGCGAGGCGGCCTCCTTGGCCGAGTGCCTGAAAGGTGAGCCGGCGCCTCGGCGGGACCGTCCGCGTCGTAGTTGCGGGGCCGCCGAATCGGCCGTCCGAGGAGCTGGCCCAGACAGCGACTGGCGCGGGACCGACCGGAAGATCTCTTTGCCCTCGAGGAAATGCGGCGCGGGCGGGCCTGCGCATGTTGTGCTTTGTGCGCCGCGTTGTAAGGCCGTGCTAATCGCCGCTTTTCGAGCTGCGACGAGGCGGCGCGCGCCGTAAAGGCTTCTACGATGCCGGCTCCGCCTCGCTGCTCCTATTGTCATTGAAATGCGGCGGGGGAGGGCGGGGGAGGGCTGCCTGACGGGAGCATAAATAAGCGGCGCCTGCACGGGCCCCGTTCCGGGCCCCCTTTCGGGCCCCGTTGGACTCCCGTGAGGATCCGGCCCGGCTCCGGAACGGACAAAAGGCAAATAAAAGTCAGCACTCTGCCCTCGCGTCTTTCCCGACAGACAAGCATCGCTTCAGCTGGGCCGCCTCGGTGCTGTTGTGGTGGCTGGACGGCGGCCACGTCACCCGCGCCGGCGCCAACCACGTCTATGCGCTGATCCAGAGCGCCAACGCGCACGCCGGCCGACTGCGCCGCGAGGCCGCGCAGCAACGCGGGGCGCTGCGCAAAGCCCGGGCCGCCTTCCGCTGCGCCATGGCCGCCATACTTGTGCAGAGTAAGAGCACGCACGCATAGCAAAGAAAAACCGCACACACGCACGCACGCACGCACGCACGCACGCACGCACGGTGGAGAGTTTGCGGAAAGAGAGAGGCTTGACGTCCCAGACGTTCAAACGCCCTCAGCAAACTAAGAAAGTCTCCGGCGCGGAACGCGGGCGGACCTCGCGCGTCCCCCGGCCGCCAGTCCTAACGCGCGCACGGGAAGTGCGCGCACGTAAGTACGCAAGGTACGCGCGCGAGGACGGCCGTCCCTCGCAGAGCCCGGTAAAAGGATTGTGGATGTGTCGCCCCCTCCCCGTGTCCGCCGCCCAAGTGGAGCAGGTCTCGTCCGTCCTGCTGGCGTCGGGCCGACAAAAGTCTCGGGACCGCTTCTCCAAAGCTCAGCGCAAGAACATTGACCTGTGGACCAGGCAGTGTCAGGTTGGTACCCGGCCGGCCGGCTCGCCCGTCCCCGACACCCGCGGCCCCCGTTTCCCCGACCCCGCCTTTCCCCGCGTCCCCGACCCCCGTTCCCCCGGCAGTTCGACGGGCGGGCGCCGCCGACCACCTAAGCGAGGATGGGGACGTTAGTGACGAAAGCCACGACGGCGAAGAATGCGTCGAAGCCGGCGAAGACCAAAGCGGTGACGCCGAGGTGTTTGCAGGCGCGCGCCGGCGAGGTGTCGGGCCTGAGACGCGGGGCCGAGGAGGAGGACGAGGACGGAGACCGGGACGAGGGCGCCGGGGTTCCTTTCCGGAAGAGGACGAAGACGCTGCCCGACCGCGACGGCGAACCGCGTGCGCCGCCGGGCGCCGGGGCGTGGCCCCGTTTGGCTTCGGGGCACCCGAGCGAGGAGGCGGAGCGGCCGCCGGGGGAGGCTTCGCCCCGACTCGCGCCGGCGGAGCAGGTAGGCCGCGCCGCGGTCCCGGCCGCCCGCACGCCGGCCGCCTCCGCCCGCCCTCTCGTCGGCAGCGCGCGCGTGAGGCGTGGAGCCCGCGGGAGGAGCTGGCCGGCGAGGAGGCGGAGCCGCGGCGGGCCGAGGACGCCTCCCGCCCGCTCGGCGGCGAGAAGGTCAGAGCCCGACCCGGCGATCCGGCCGCGCCAGCCGGGGAGTGACGTGCGCGCCCCGCAGGTCAACGGCGTTTTGCGGCGGAGCTGCGCGGGCGGGGGCCCGGGAGGCGGGGGCCCGGGAGGCGGCCCGGAGGGTGTCCCGCTGTCGCACGAGGAGGCTCTGCTCCTGGGTGAGGCGTACGCGAAGGACGTGCCCGGCGCCGCGCCGGCGTCATCCCCTCCGTTCTCCCTTCGGGGACGGCCGAACGCCGGCGGCGACCCTTAGCGTTCAAGGGGCCCTTTGGAGCCGGTTTCAGGAAAAGGAGGCGGCGTACCGAAGCGAGGTCCCAATCCGTCCGGAGGCCGTTCATTAAGAGCGGAGACCTTCCGAAGACGGCGGACGCTGACTTTGGGGGTCCGCAGAAAAGTCCACTTTTTTGGGGTTTTTTCGGGCCGGAGCCTGGGAAATCTGGTGGCCGGAGAGAATTTCCAGCGTAAAGTTGTGGGGTCCGACTGGCCTTCCCGGCGCCGCTCATATAACCGCCGGCCGCCGCCGCCATGGACGGGAATGGACGGGATGACGCAAAAGATGGGCTCGGATGGTTTGGGACTGAAGCAGATATGTGTACCGCGGCAATACTTTATACGTTATAAATCTCGGGCGCTCACATACATACACCTGCGGGGAAAGTCGGAAATTTGGTGCACTTCGCCCTCGTGCGTGAAATCTGGAGTGAAATGATGGGGAATGTGAAAAAGGGACGCAGCGGCAGTACGTTTGAAATGCGAAACGATGGCCGCCGTGTCTGTCGTAGCGCGGGAAAATGGGAAAGTGTCCGTAATCTTACACGCTGTCTCTTGAAGTGACTTCCCCAATGTGGCACAGCGGGGTAAAAATTGCCTTGAGACGTACATGCGATTGTTTGAACACTTGACAATGAGGCGCGCGCGCGCGTGTGTGCGTGCGTGTGTGTGTGCGCGTGTGTGTGTGTGCGCGCGCGGCACGCAGGCGTGATGTCGGCTTTCCTGCACGTGCATCCCTTCGGAGCCAACTCGGAGTACCTTTGCTCCTACGTGCACACGCTGGACCCGCAGGTGGGGCGCGCGCTCGCGACGGCGCGACAGCTTGACGACTGACGAGGCGACGGCGGCGCGCGTCTCAGGTGTCGGCGGGCCAGCTGGAGCGGCTGATGGCGCGCCTGCCGCTCATGTTCCGCCAGGAGCTGAGCGGCGTGGGCGCCTCGCTGGAGAAGCGCTGGAAGTTCTGCGGCTTCGACGGGCTGCGGGCCCTGAGCGGCCGAGGGGCGCGCCCCCGCGCCGGGCCTCCGTCCCACTTGAAATGAGAAGAGCCGAGAGCCGAGAAGAAAGCGAAGCGGCCGCCCCGCCCCGCCCCGCCCCGCCCCGTCCCGCATCGCCCCGCCCCGCCCCGCCAGGGAACGTTGAACGTCGCCCACCCGTGGAAAAGTTGAGCTCATCGGTGGATGACTGCTTGCCGTTTGGAACAAATGTCGTTTCGTGCCGTCTTTTGCTGTCGTTTTGCGAGGGGGGCGGAGGAATATCCGCTTTGATTTCTCGGACGCCGCGCTACGCCCTCCGGTCCGCTAGACGGCGCCCGCGTCGTCAAGCGCCATTCGAAGGCGAAGAAGAGCGCCGAGCGAGCGGCAGAGAGACACTTGTTCGTTCCGCCGCCCTTCCTCCGAACCAAGTTCGTGTCCGGACAATGTTAGGGCTGCAAAGGACTTGACGGCGACCCTCGAGGCCGAGGGTTAGGGTGCGCTTTTGTTTGTTCGCTCTCTCACTGAAATAAAAAGGTGCAAAACAACAAACGCCGATCGGGAAGACGATCTTGCAGAGTAGCGAATGCAGTTTGAAATAATCCTCCTCCCAAATGCCGGTTAAATGCACGCGTCCCATCATACGAGCGAGAGAGAGCGAAGAACGCTCGAAAAGAGTTTGAAAAGTACCAAGTTAGTCCGGGAGTAAGGAAGCGCTTTATTGACGGAACAAGTTGAGCGAAAAGCAGAGGTGCGTTCCTCTTGTGGCCGCAAGCGGGAATCCGAGCGAGGTTTTGCCTTGCTTTCCGATTGGACTTCGCCGCGCGATGACGGGCGGTTTACTTTTTCGGACCGCGGCATAAAATGGAGCCGGAATCAAGCCTAAATTGCTCGATCGTTGGAGCGCGGCGCGGGAGAAGCCAAGGGACGCTTTGGGGCTCGAGACGACTGGAAACAACATGTCGCGGAGGAGAACAATTCCAAACGTCGTCATTCCAAAGTGCCAACGCGAGCTCGTAGTCGAGGACGATTGTGTCGCACCTTCCAAAAAGACCCGACCGTTTTTTTTTTGCTGGCTTTTTCAAATGTTGCCAGCGTCATCTAAGCGAGTTTGTTGGGAAAGGGCGCCCCCTTGCGTCTGCCTCGGCGGCTCCCTTTCTCAACGCCGCGTTCGAACGCTTTTCCACACACAAAGTTCCGGACTGAAGGGCGAGCGAGTTTGCGATAAGATGCACTCGAACTTATCGGGGAGAGCGGAAATAAAGCTGCTGCTGTGCTATGCTCAAGGGGAGGAGGTGGCTTTCAACCCCCGACAGCCTCAACGCTTTGTGTTACTTTGGAAAAAGCCAAAATGGGTTTTTAGCGAACGCCCCTGCCTGGCGGCTAAAACGCGAGTGGCAAAAGGGGCGCCGTTTGGCCGCCCCGCTCGCTCCAAAACCGCCGCGGGTCTCCAGCCGCTTCTTTTGCTTTGGGGTGCGGGCCGGCCCCGAGGCCCAAGCGGGGTCTCGCGTCCGGCCTTTTCCGGCGCGGCGCCGCTCCCGTTCTTTCCCCTTCTTTCCCCTTCTTTCCCCTTCTTTCCCCTTCTTTCCCGTTCTCTCCCCTTCTTTCCCGTTCTGCCGCCTTGGGATCCGGTCTTCAAAGTGCTTCTTTGCCTTTGGACGCCGCGGGGGACTTGTTTTTCCCTCCCTTGGTTTTGGAAAGGCGTACGGCGCGACCTCGCCATCTTGGTCGCCCGTAATGACGCGGTCTGGACAAGTCTTCCCGATTCCGGAGTCCGGCCAATTCGAGAGGGCCCTCCGGGATGCTTCGGGGCAGTCGCGTGCCATTTTCGGGCCGCGGGGTCGGTCGGGCCAACGCGAAGTGTCTCACGCGGGCAAACGGGGGTCCCCCTCCCCCGGCGCACGCGTGCCGGCACTGGGATGTGGGGGGGGGGGGGGGTCTGAGATTACAGATAGGAGCAGCTGTCAGGTGGAACCCTTGCATAAAGATCCCCCCCCCCCCCCGCTCCCCACGGCGAGGCCCACCAATGGGACGCGAGCCCCGCCTGACGTCACGGGTGCATATAACCCCCCGGCTCGGCCGCCGGCCCCTCTGAGCAGGGTCAGCGTTCCGGGTCCGGACGCCAACAAAACTACTCGCCGCCCAGGGCCGGTAGTTTTGTTTCGGGGGACTTTCCATTCCTTGGAGGAACTTCCGAGCGGAGGCACAAAGGACGCCCGTCCCCGGACCTCTGTCCCCCCCACCCCCCCCACCCCCATCACCCAGGCCGGCGCCCTTGCGCTCACAAGTAAGTAAGCAAGTAGGTAAGCCGGCCCGACCCGCCCCGGTCCGGTCCGGCCCGGTCCGGTCCGACCGTTCGGTGCGGCGGGCGGCCCGTCGGGCGCGGCGGCTGACGCCCGCTTCCCAGAATAGATAGGGAGCGCGATGGCTTTTTAAGGGAATGGCTCAGCGCACATGCCTCCCGTCCGTCAAGCTGGGGTGCGGTGGGGGGGGGGGGGGGGGGGGGGGGGGGGGGGGGGGGGTTATTTTTAGCGCCCGGTGTCCTGCGCAAAGGCACATCCCATTTGGACGGGACGCGACAGCTGCGGCGCCGTTTATTTTGGTACGGAAAGGAGAGCTGTTTCCAAACTTGCGGACTTGGCTTCAGGCTCCTGGCAACTGTCCTTTCCAAACTTAGCTCTAGAAAGACTCGAGCGTCCGTGCAATCGTTTGCTTGTTTTCCTATTGGAGATGCGCAATGACAAACGTTTATTCAAACTGACAGCGAAAGAATAAAGCAGATGAATTCTATGTTTGAAAACTCAGCGGGGATTCTTCCTCCTCACGTGCTGCGGCGGAGTCCGGGCCAAAGGCGAGCGCCGTTATCTGTCCCGATAAACGGCAAAGGCCATCGCCTCGGGGCTATTTTAAGGGCGGGGAGCGAGGCGCTCCTCGTCGAACCGAGCTCGGGCCCCGAGGGCCGAACGTCCTGGCCGCTAGTCCGCCCGCGCGATCCGGGCTCGGCCCGGGCCCGTCGCCGCTAAACCGTCTTTACCGAGCGCGCTCGGAGGGGAAACCTACGCGGGAGCCGGCCCGTCCGCTTGAGACAAGCGCAAGACGGCGAGGTGATTTGCATCTTACCGCCACGCGCCAGACGCCTCCTGAGCGGGACACGGAAGCCCCGGTTTCTCCCGGCGTCTCGACCGCCGGGGGCGGAAAAGGCTATTTTCCATTTTCCGCTATTTTTCTATATTGCCGCGCTTGCCCGGAGGCCTCTCCCGTCTTGCGGGACCGAGTGGGATCCGAGCGATCGGCGTCGACCTCGCCATTTTCCGCAGCCGAGAGAGACGGAGCTCCGGAAGGAAGGCGCGCCGTAGGTCCGGAGGGTCGGCTCTCGGAAGGAGAGCTTGGCCGTCGGTTTAATTTAGCCGAGCCCCCCGCGCCCGCCGATCGGCGATCTCCCTCGGAACGACGACGGATCTTTCGCCATCTTTCAGGGAGCCGAGCAAGCCAGCATGTCGACGCAAGCGCCGACTTTCACGCAGCCGCTTCAGAGCGTGGTGGCACTTGAGGGTAGTGCCGCCTCGTTCCAGGCGCAAGTGAGCGGTAAGCCCCGGCCGGCGCCGGCGAAACTCGGGCCCGGGCGCCTCGTGACCCCGCTCGCCATCCGCCCGCCAGGCGCTCCGGCGCCCGAGGTGTCGTGGTTCCGCGACGGCCAGGTCCTCTCGACCGCGCCCGGCGTCCGTGTCTCGTTCAGCGACGGCCGCGCTGTTCTGAGCATCGACGCCGTGGCCCCGGAGCACGGCGGCAGGTATTCCGTCCGCGCCACCAACGGCGCCGGGCAGGCCACCAGCACCGCCGAACTTCTCGTCACAGGTGAGTCCCCGTGTGTTCGGCCCGGACGAGCGCGCTTCGGCGGACGCCGCCTCGTAACCGACGGCCGTCCCGCAGCCGAGGCGGCGCCGCCCAACTTCCTGCAGAGGCTCCAGAGCGCCTCGGTGCGGCAGGGCAGCCAGGTGCGACTGAGCGCGCAGGTGACGGGCATCCCGCCGCCCGCCGTCAAGTTCTACCGCGAGGGGGCCGAGATCCAGAGCTCGGCCGACTTCCGCATCCTGCGCGACGGCGACCGCTACAGCCTGCTGATCGCCGAGGCCTTCCCGGAAGACTCGGGCACCTACTCGGTGACGGCCAGCAACGCCAGCGGCCGCGCCACGTCCACCGCCGAGCTGCTCGTCCAGGGAGAGGAGGCCGTCCCCGCCAAGAAGACCAAGACGGTCGCGGTCGTCGCCGCGGGCTCCCGGTCCGCGGTCCGCAAGGTGAGCCCCGTCCCCTCGGCGCTTGAACTCCATTTCTGGGCGCGCCGCCTTTCGATCGGGCGGAAGCGAGCGCGCTTTGAGGTGTCCTCCTCTCTCGCCGCGAAGATGGAGAGTAGCTTCCAGACCGGCGTGATGGAGATGCAGGTGGAAAGCGAGGTGATGACTCAGCACTTGGCTCACAGGACCCCCCCGAGGGTCCCCCCGAAACCCACGTCCAGATCGCCGCCTTCCTACTTGAGCAAAGTGACCGGCGGGCGCCAACAGTCCCCGTCGCCCGTCCGTCACGTCAAGGGTCCCGCCCCCGCGCCCGTCAGGTAGGGCCCGCTCCCCAAACTTGGCCCCTTTGATGGAGCGTCCGGGTCGGCCTCGACGCGACCTTGACGGAAACCGCCCCGTCCGCAGATCCGTGTCGCCCTCCGCCCGACTGTCCGTCTCGCCCATCAGACCTGTCAAGTCGCCCGCGGTCGCGCGCAAACTGGTGAGCGACCCGGGCCTGGCGCGCGGCGCGGCGCGGCGCGGCCCGGCGCCCGGGG
The DNA here is from genome assembly GCF_059441005.1 of Hippichthys cyanospilos. Classification (NCBI taxonomy): domain Eukaryota; kingdom Metazoa; phylum Chordata; class Actinopteri; order Syngnathiformes; family Syngnathidae; genus Hippichthys; species Hippichthys cyanospilos. The sequence continues at coordinate 7,936,277 of NC_142373.1, forward strand.
GCGTACCTCTGATGTTGCTCCGCGGTCGCAGGTGTCTGTGTCGCCGGAGGTCCCGCCCCCTTGGAAGCGGCAAGTCAGCTCGGGCGTCGCCGCCGTCACGCTGCAGGCGGAGCAGCAGATCGGCGTCGTCAGAGAGGTCGGCCTCCCCAAGGGAATCGCGTTGTCGCGCCCGGCCTATTGTGCTGTGTCCCAGCCAGCGAGAATTCCGGCGCGTTCGCCTCGTTCTCATTTCCGCTCACCAAAGAGTGTGCACACTTGTGCAAGCGCGTCATTACTGTTGCCCGCTTTTTTTTTTAAACCTCTCCGAAAGGTTACTTTTATTCGGCTTATACAAAAACGAAACATTGAAATCCTTTCGTTCGCTTGCGTCGCGTTCATCAGGCCGAGCAGCAAATCTCCCAGACGGGTCGCAGCGTCGCCGTGGCGACGGTGGTGGCCGCCGTGGATCAGGCCCGCGTCCGCCGGGGGCCGGCGGAACCCGCGGCCGAACAGGTAGCCGGATCGGCGCGTGGAGAAGAGTGCTTCCACCGGTGCGTTGGGATTTGCTCTCTCTCTAGAGCTTTGGAGGTTTGCGTCCGCAGGCGCAGGCCGGCGAGCAACCGGCGGCCGCGGAGGCCCTTCATGTGCCAGAGACGCCCAAGAGGGACGCCGTTGTGGTGGAGGTGAAGAAGCACATCGCCGCAGAGAAACCGCTGACAAAGCAGCCGCCCCAATCCGTCGCCGGCAAAGTCGAGACCGTCGAGACCGTCAAGACCGTCAAGACCGTCGAGACCGTCGAGACCGCGCAGGTCGGCCCGCCCGTTCAAGCGGCGCCGCGCGTCGCGGGTTCGCCGCGTAACTTGATCGGGTCCGTGGGCTCAGATGGCGTGGACGGCCACCTCCGCCCGGACGGATGCGGCCGCCCCCTCGGCCCCGCCTCCGCATTTCACCGTGGCCAAAGTGTCCATCCCGAAAACAGAAGTGACCCGCGAGGTAAGCGGGGCGGGGGGACGCCGCCGCCGCGCTCGCTCCCGCGTCGACTTTCGGTCTCGCAAAGGCGTAAGGGAAACGGCCGGTGGCCTGCCAGGGCCAGGGAACCCGCAGCGGAAACGTTGCCCCGGAATGACTCCGGGCCTGTCGCGGGCTAACCCCTTCATGCCGGGTGGGGGGCCAGCCGTGGCGCGTGCGGCTGACGGCTTGTTTCCGGGCCAGGTGTCGGTGTCGGTGTCGGGCTCGGCCATAGCCACCCTGCACAAGGAGTTGTCGTCGCCCTCCGCGACCAGAAAGGTCATCAAGCCCGTCCAGTCCCCCAGTCCGGTCCGCCGGAGCGCGACGATGGCGGCCGCCGAGGTGCGCGTGGCGCCGCCCTTCAAGACGTCCACCTATCAGACTCAGGTGGAGACGCGGGTGGTGGGGCTTCACGCTCAGGAGGAGTTCGAAGACTTGGAGCCTCAGGTTGGTGCCCCCACCCCAAAGCCGAAACTTCAGCCCTCCCTCAAACGACGAGTTGATCAATAAGCTTGAAAACGATCCTAACTGAATGGTCTGAATGGCGGCTCTCCGGGACGGCGCTTCGTCACCTCCCCTAGAAGCCTTTTGCGAACGAGCAAATGAGATAAAACGACTTTCGTTCCGCGCGTTGTTGTTTTTGGCTCAGGAGGCGGCGGCGGCGGCGCCCCCTAGTGACCAGCAGGAGGCGGCGGCGCCACCCACTCTGCTCGCGGTAAGTGCGGGAACCTCTCGGAACCAGGCCGACGTCTGCCGGTGAGCGTCGGTCGAGGGCCGGGGTCGGGTTGAAAACGGGCAAAGCGCCGTAGCCGGCCCCCTCAAATTTGTCGAATACGCGGGCGACCGGGGGTCGCCTCGAGCAGGCCCGCGTCTCGGCGTTTATCGAGCGCCGTCCGTCCCCTCAGGGCCTGAAGAACTCGACGGTGAGCGAAGGCGAGTCCGTGACCCTGGAGTGCCGGGTCGGCGGGCGGCCGGCCCCCGAGGTCACGTGGTTCCGAGAGGACTTCCAGCTGGAGAGCTCGGCGGACTTCCGGATCAGCTGCGAGGAGGGTCGCGCCCGGCTGCTGATCCGCGAGGCCTTCGCCGAGGACAGCGGACGCTTCACCTGCACGGCCGCCAACCGGGCCGGGACCGTCACCACTTCCTGCTACCTGCTGGTCAAAGGTGACCCCCCGAGCGGCTTCGACAAAACGGGGCGCCCTTCGTCTTCCCTCGTCGCTATGATTTTCCTCGCGTGCAATTGGACCGAGCGAGTTGGTCCGTTCGCTTGACGCGATTCGGAGACCGACCGGAAGACGGGCAAACGAGGCCATCTGGCGGCCGCAGTGCGACGGTGCAAAGGAAAACGGGATACAGTACCGTTAGCAACCCCGACGTGACGGCTTGCCGACGTGAAATGACTACATCGAAAGGCCACCACCATCCCGACTCAAAAATAACAGTCGGTTTGAGGGAATTCCTTCCTTCAGCCTAAGCCCGAGTAGCGCGTCGTTCGACTTAAAACAAACAAACAAACAAAGTAAAACATGTGACATCTCCAACGCAAGAAAAGCGCACCCGTTCCAACTCCTCAGAGCGCAAAGAAAAAACACGTCGGGAAGCGGCCTGCGGGGGGCGCACTCGGCCCTCACGGAATGATGGGCGGCCGGCCGGCCGCCGGCATTTCTCTTCCCCCAAACTTTATTCGACAGCAACGATGTACGCAAACAGTGCAGAACGCGGATGTCGAGTCCACTAGAACAATAATAGGAAAGCAAGAACGGGTAACATTAAGAAGACGGCGGGTAACGCAATCGTCGTAATATGCAAATAAGTACAATTACGTAAATACATTGCGCAAAGCAAATGTGCTTCAAAGAAAATCTTCCGCCATTCGGATGTATCACCGATAATACGTGCGGCATCCGGTCGTCGATTTCCAAATTTGAAACCGAAGCTTGACGACACATAGGGATCCCAGGCCAGTTTATCAGAATTCCACACGCAGGGGTGTATTATTATTATTATTATTATTATGTATTTATTTTTTTTTTACCGAGGCTTGGCTTTCACGCTCGAGCAAACGATTCGTCCAAGAGCTAGAAGTTCGGCCCCCAAACCGACGGGATGTCCAAGAGCTAGAAGTACGGCCCCCAAACCGACGGGATGTCGATTCACGACGAGCGCCCGTATGCTGTTTCTGCAGCGTGACACCTATCCCCAAAGAAACCTCTCACTTTCTTTCCGATTGGGCGTTTCCCAGGCAAAAGCCAAACTTTTTTTTCCGGTCTTCCGCTTAGTACGAATCGTTTCAGTCGGTAGCGCCGCAGGTGTGGAAACGCCATCCCTTTCGCAACAATTTGCGGCTCGCTCACATGACGGGAATGGAAATGCGTCAAGGCCTACAGTGCCAGCTCAAAGGCGCGGCGGAAGCCTTCGCTTCGTTATGGCGGCTAGGGATCCTCCTTCCCCGCTTTCAAATCACGGCCCGCAAAAGCCGGAGCGGGGTCGGGGCGGACGGCTCGGCCCGGCGAGCGGTCAAAGTGACCCGCGCGTCTCTCCCGTGTCCCGCAGTTTCCGAAGACGCCGAGAGCCGAGAGGAGACGGCGGACAAGACGTGAGCGCTCGCCGCCCGCGGGCTGGGCCGGGGCCGTCTGGAGCGCTTCGCCTCACCGCGAAACGCGCCGTCCCTCTCTCAGGGTCGCCGCCGAGGCGGAGACCGGCGAGGGCGCGGAGGCGGAGGCGGAGGCGGAGGCGGCCGCCCCTTTCTTCGTCTGCAAGCCCACCGTCCAGAAGCTGGTGGAGGGCGCCGCCGTGGCCTTCTGCTGCCAAGTGGGAGGGAACCCCAGACCTCACGTGGTCTGGAAGAAGAACGGCGTCCTCCTCACCACCGGATACAGGTGGAAACGCGCGTGGCTCGCCGCGCCGCGCCGGAGGGTCCGAAGCACGTTTGACCTTTGCTCCCGTTCAGATATAAAGTCAGCTACAAGAAAGAGACCGGCGAAAGCAAACTGGAGATCTCCATGACCTTCGCCGACGATGCCGGAGAATACTCCGTCTTTGCCAAGAACTCGCACGGGGAAGCCTCGGCCTCCATCAGCCTGCTGGAGGAAGGTAACGTCGGCCGGCCGCCGTCTCCCGCCGGCCGCGGCTGACCGGCGCCCTTTTCTTTGCCGCAGAGGAGTACGAAGCCTACGTGAGGCTGCACGACGCCTCCTATAGAACCCAAGTGACGACGGCCGCCGTCGCCGCGGCGGAGGAAGTCTCGTCTGCCGCGCTCGCGAGCGGCTACCAGACGCTGTACAAGAGGGGAGCCACCCCGATGAGCTTCGTCTCAGAAACGGTACCCCGCCCGCAATTTGGGCGCGCAAGCGCCATGCGACGTAGGGAAATCGTAGCGAAGTCGGGCCGGCGCGCGCTTCGATCGGAACCCCCGAGGACTACGGAGGACCGTTTAGAAAGGTTCGCGGGACAAAGGTGGAAAATACGCGGGCCGAAGCCGCGCCGAATGAGCGACGAGGCGCTAGGCCGACCGGCCGGGGCGGCGGCCCTCGGGCCGTCTTTGGTCTCGCGGGATTGCCCCGAAAGGAGCTCGTGAGACCCGGAGCGCGTCAAGAGTGAATTCGGACCCGCCACAGGTCGGGGCCGACCGCCGTAAACGTTCCGTCCCGTCGGCTCGCCGTTTCTCAGCCAAAACCTTCGCCCGGGCGCTCTCGCGGCCCGCTCCGAACGGCGAGAGGTCGGGCGCTCCCGCCTCGGGAACGGAACGCGGGTCTCTCGAGTCTCCTCGGCGGTGACTGAGCGCCGGCTGTTTTTCGCTCGTCCCGCCCGCAGGAGTTCCTCATTTCGGCCTTTGAAGAGCGCATCATCCAGGAGATCGAGATCCGCATCCTGAGGATCACGTACGCGGAACTGCTTCGGGAGGACGGCGAGCAGATGGTGAGCGCGCCGGAGCGCGAGGCCATGCCGCCCACTTTTGAAACGCTGGTGAAGAACTACCGCATCGTGGAGGGAATGGGCGTCACCTTCCATTGCAAGATGGCCGGCGCGCCTTTGCCCAAGGTGAGGAGGCGTCCGACCACGAGCTCTCCGCACGCCACGGCCAGCGGAATGTCCGTTCGTGCCCGCCGTGGCCGTCCCCCGTCCGGAAGAATTGGCGTGGTTGTAATTGCCCTCGCTCGCGCTTCGGACGCTTTGGATACGCGGCCCGGTTTTGAGACTGCTGAAGTCTTTGCCCTAACCCTAACCCTAAACCCTTTGCGGGTCCTCTCAGATCGCTTGGTACAAAGACGGTCAGCGCATCCGCGCCGGCGGACGCTACCAGGTGGAGGTGCTCGAGGACGGACACGCCAGCCTGCGACTGGCCGCCGTTCTGCCCGAGGACGAGGGCGTGTACACCGCCTTCGGCAGCAACGTGAGGGGGAACGCCGTCAGCTCCGGGAAGCTCTACGTGGAACCCTCCGGAAGCGCGTCCCCTCAGAGATACACGCCGCAGCCGGCCGTGCAACGGATCCAGTACGCGGAGCGCGCTTTTCACCAAATGCGCTAGGACTTTTGAGAGGTCCCGTCCTTTTGACCGCCATGATCTTTGCTCCGTCTTGCTCGCGCTCAGGTCCGAATCCCCCGCCCGCTCGCCGAGCCGCTCGCCGGGCCGCTCCTCCAGCCGCTCGCCCAGCCGCTCCCCCGGACGGTCCCCCGCCCGGAGGCTGGACGACACGGACGAGGCCCAGCTGGAGAGGCTCTACAAGCCCGTCTTTGTCATGAAGCCCACCTCGCTCAAATGCTCCGAGGGCCAAACCGCCAGATTTGACCTGAAGGTGGTGGGCAGACCCATGCCGGACACCTACTGGTTCCACAACGGTGAGCGGACGATGGCCGCCCTTCCGTCCTTTTGTACCCGGCCAGGCTTCCGTGTGGAAAACAACAACGATAGGCGGAATACGGGCCGAACCCTTCCTCTTGCCTAAAAAAACCGAAATACGAACGCGCAGAGTACAAAACCCTTTTGACCGTCGGTTATAGCCCCTACCGTACCCAGCCCGACGAAGAAAAAAACCCTCATTTGAAAAAGTTCTAATTCGCCATCTCTTTTCCGAAATCCGCGACGTCACCATCTCCATGTCCCGGGTCGCCAAGACCTCAATCACTCCGGATCTCAACCCGCCGCAGTTGAGTCGCGCCGCCTCTCGGCCTTCGTTAAAACATTTGGAGCTTACTTTGACCCGGAGAGTAAAACGTACGATGTGTATTCGCCGCGCGGAGGTACAAAGAGTGCGAGGGGCCCAACGAAACAAGTGGAGTGTCGCGAGGAAGGCTTAGAACTGGGTTTGCTTGCAGGGCAACAAGTCATCAACGACTACACGCACAAGATAGTTATCAAGGAGGACGGCGTCCAATCCATGATCATCGTCCCGGCGATGCCCCAGGATTCCGGGGAGTGGACGGTCGTGGCTCACAACCGGGCCGGGCGCACCACCATCACGGTGACGCTGACGGTGGAAGGTAAGCTTCCCTGGCGCCTCGTCTCCCTCGCCCGTGTCCAGGCTTTGACCCTTTGGGACCTGTCCGCCCGCAGCCCGAGAAAGCATGACGCGTCCGCATTTCGTGGAGAAGCTGAGGAACATGACGGTCAAACAGGGAACGCTGGTGGAGTTGGCCGTCAAGGCCATCGGAAACCCGGTGCCGGACATCGTCTGGCTGAAAAACAGCGACATCGTCAGCCCGCATAAGCACCCTCAAATCAAGTAGGTGTCTCCAACGGTGGAGGCGTCCCGTGAGGACAGGACTCTTCCGGCGACATTTCACCCCCCAACGCAAAAGGCTGCTTCGGTTCCAAATTTTAGCCGTGGTCGTGCGGGGGTCGCTCTCGCGGAGCGCGACTCCATCCTTCGACGTAGCCGAAGGCCGCGAGACAATCTTTGCTGTCTGGCTGTCCTCGAGAAGAAGAGCCGTCAAACTCGACTTCGGTGGCGGCCGCCGGACACGGCATCCGGTCGCGTTTTACCGGGCGTTCCAAATAAGGGCGACTATCGCGGCGAATAACACTAACGGTTCTCGGGGACTGCAAAAAGCCCATAGCCGAAGCCGCCTTTTGGTGAAACGTCCTTCCGGCCGACTCCGATTTGAACGATTTAAACGATTTGCGGTTGCGGGGGCCCGTATGAGCGCGGCTCCACGCCGAGAGTGTCAGGAGCCGCTTCTCACTAAGATTCCTTGCTCGCATCGTCCGTCAGGATCGAGGGCGCCAAAGGAGAAGCCAAATTTCAGATCCCGTCGGCGACGGGTTCCGACAGCGCCTGGTACACGGCCACGGCCATCAACCGAGCCGGCAGGGACACCACGCGCTGCAGAGTCAACGTGGAGACGGACTACGCCGCTCCGCAAAGCGAGAGGAAGCTCGTCATCCCCAAAGGAACATACAAGGCCAAGGAGATCGCCCCTCCGGAGCTGGAGCCCCTGCATCTCCGCTACGGCCAAGAGCAGTGGGAGGAGGGGGACCTCTACGACAAGGAGAAGCAGCAGAAGCCGCAGTTCAAGAAGAAGCTGACCTCCGTCCGGATGAAGAAGTTCGGCCCCGCCCATTTCGAGTGCAGGCTGACCCCCATCGGCGACCCCACCATGGTGGTGGAGTGGCTCCACGACGGCAAGCCCCTGGAGGCCGCCAACCGGCTGCGCATGATCAACGAATTCGGCTACTGCAGTCTGGACTACGAGGTGGCCTACGCGCGAGACAGCGGCGTCATCACCTGCAGGGCCACCAACAAGTTCGGGGTGGACCAGAACTCGGCCACCCTCATCGTCAAGGACGAGAAGGGCCTGGTGGAGGAGAGCCAGCTGCCCGAGGGCAGGATCGGCGCGCACAGGATCGAGGAGATGGAGCGCATGGCTCACGAGGGCGCGCCGGCGGGGGTGAGCGCCGACGAGGGGACGGAAAAGAGCAAACCCGAAATCGTCCTGCTTCCCGAGCCGGCCCGGGCGCTGGAAGGCGACGTCGCCCGATTCCGCTGCAGGGTGACGGGCTACCCCGCGCCCAAGGTCAACTGGTACCTCAACGGGCAACTCATCCGCAAGAGCAAGCGCTACAGACTCCGTTACGACGGGATCTACTACCTGGAGATCGTGGACGTCAAATCTTACGACACCGGCGAAGTCCGGCTGGTCGCCGATAACCCTCTGGGAACGACAGAGCACGTCGTCAAACTGGAGGTCACCCAGAGGGAGGACTTTAGGTCGGTCCTACGTCGCGCTCCGGAAGCCAAGGCGGCCGAGCCCCCGCACGAGTCCGGCAGAGTGGGCTTCGACGTGGTCAAGGTGGACCAAGCTGCCGAGATCGCCCGAGACAAAGAGGTGGTGAAACTCAGGAAGACGCAGAGGATCGTTCGCGAGAAAACCTCGGAGGAGTCGGAGGAGCTGAAGAGCAAGTTCAAGCGCAGGACGGAAGAAGGCTTCTACGAGTCCATCTCCGCGGTGGAATTTAAGTCTCACAGGAGGGACGAGTCCTATGAGGATTTGCTGAAGAAGACCAAGGATGAGCTGCTCCACCACCTGAAAGAGAAAGAGGAAGCGGAAAGGAAGAAGCTGGAGGAGCAGGGCAAGATCACCGTCCCGGCAATCAAACCCGAGAGGATCCAGTTATCCCCCAGTATGGAAGCCCCCAAGATCCTGGAACGCATCACCAGCAAGACGGTGAGCCCGACGGACGAGGTTCGCTTCCGACTCCGAGTGGTGGGGCGCCCCGAGCCCGAGTGCCTGTGGTTCAAGAACGGCGTGGAACTGGAAAAGTCGGAGCGCGTCTACTGGTACTGGCCCGAAGACCATCTTTGCGAGCTGGTCATCCGCGACGTCATCCCCGAAGATTCGGCCAGCATCATGGTCAAAGCCGTCAACGTTGCCGGCGAGGCCTCCAGCCACGCCTTCCTGCTAGTGCAAGGTAATCGGCACCTTTCTCTCTCTCTCTCTCTCTCTCTCTCTCTCTGCGGGCCGGCGTTCGGCAAGCTTGGCCAATGTCAAAATACGAGGCTTTTTCAAAAGCACCTTTCCCGGCGCTCGTAATTTTGCCTTGTTTTTGCAGCCAAGGCCGCCGTTACCTTTACCCAAAATCTGGAGGACGCCGCCGCCCGGGAGAAAGACACCATGGTGACCTTCGAGTGCGAAACCAGCGAACCTTTCGTCAAAGTCAAATGGCTGAGGGACAATGTGGAGATCTCCTCCGGGGACAAATACAGAATGCACTCCGACCGGAAGGTGCACTTCCTTTCCGTGCTGATGATCCAAATGAGCGACGACGCCGAGTACGCGTGCGTCGTCGCCGACGACGACGGCATCCGGACCGCGGCCAGGCTCGGCGTGGAAGGTGAGCCCCGATCGCGAGGGTCGGCGTCCGGGTCGGTTAAATGTTGACGCCGGCGCGCCCGACCTCAGGTGCCGCGCTGGAGCTCATCAAAGGTCTGGAGAACGCGGAGGTTCCCGAGAGCTACTCGGGAGAGTTCGAGGCGGAGTTGTCTCGCGAGGACGTCGAGGGCAGCTGGTTCTTCGGGGACAGGGAGCTGTCCGCCGGCAGCAAGTATGTCATGTCCTCCCGGCGGGGAAGGCACACCCTGACAGTCAAGGAAGTCAAGAAGGAGGACCAGGGGAAGTACACTTTCGTCTGTGGGGACCTAAAGACCAGCGCCTCACTCAGGATGAAACGTGAGCGGCTTTTTCATCCGGGCCCGCCGCCAACTCGCTTCTTTGCTTCGCCGCTATTCCGAAAGTGTCCGAGCGGCGCCGGGACTGCAATCAAATGCGGGCGTTTTTCCCGCCGAAACGCTCGCTGTAACTGATGAGCTTTGTGTCGGTCTCCAGTACGTCCGGTCACCCTGATGCAGCCTCTGGCCGACCTGACCGTCTGCGAGGGCGACATCGCCCAGCTGGAGGTCAGGTTCTCCCAGGAGAACGTGGAGGGGACCTGGATGAAAAACGGCCAGGCCGTCTCCGCCTCGGACCGCGTCCACATGGTGGTGGACAAAGCCGTCCACAAACTGCTGGTGGAGAACGCCGGGCCGGAAGACGCCGCCGCGTATTCCTTCGAAGTTCCCAGCCACTTTATCGGCACTTCCTGCAAACTCAACGTTCAGAGTAAGGCCGCCCCTCAGACCTCGTGTTGCCGGCGCCTCGCGTAAAAACATCCGACGGCATACCGGAGGGTCGGCCGGTACGTGTGCCAAGTAAATAGGTGGGCGGGTTCTTCGTTCCCCTGGGTCGATGAAATGAAGGGGGCGGCAAAGTCTTCGTACATGTGCACGCGTGTCAGATTGAATCAGTAAGAAAAAAGTGACCAGTGAAGAATTCAAGAAATTAAGTTGGATGATTGGCACGATGGTGAAGACGCGCAAGCACTAGGTAAGGGGCGGCGGCGCAGGCGGCAAAACTATGCGGTCGGTCGACTCGGCATCTGTTCACGATCGCCGGACCGAGGCGTTCTGCCGCCCGTTCGGATGTTTTTGCCAGCGGGGGAATAGTGCGCTCGGAGGAGAGCCTCCCGGTCATCAGGTGCGTGACAAAGTACGGAAACCAAGTTGATAGGAAGCAAAGTCAACATGTCACAAAGTAAGTCAATACGTAGTGAGCGAGTAAACGCGACGGCGGCGGCGCTCTGGACCGTGTCTCGACCGCACGCTGCAAAAGCTCGTCAAACCATTGCTTCGAGCGAGAGCCGGCGCGGCGAGGGCGAGACGCGAGACGCGCCGTTTCCGAGGCGACCCGGAACCCCGCGGCCGCCGGGCGGGCGTCTCGGAGCCCTGACCGTTTTTGTTTCCGCAGCCATCGAGATCGTGTCGCCGCTGAAAGACGTGAGCTCGGTGGAAGGCACCAAGGCGGTCTTGGAAGCCAAGATCTCAGCCCAGAACGTGGCCTCGGTCAAATGGTACCACGACGACAAGCCGGTGACGGCCAGCGAGCGCGTCCAGATCGTGGCCAAAGGCGCCAAGCAACGGCTGGCGTTCAGCAGAACCTTCGCCTCGGACCAAGGACACTACAAGCTGCTGGTGGGGAAGGTGTCCACCAGCTGCGATCTGACCGTGGAACGTAAGATCAACTCATTTCAACTTCTCAGAGGGTGACAGCAGACTCTTCTTTCAGCCGGGGTCGTCGCCATCCTCTTTATTGGCTAATGCGAGGGATTTGCCTTCAGTGTCATCGTAGTCCTCGAGCAAAAGAAAACCCACGTCGAGCCGTGCGCCGTTGCCCTCGCTCGTTCTTCAACGGGAGAGTTCACGCTTTGACAAATGTACAAGTCGCGTTTAAATGTACGAGTACGTCGGCTTTGAGCGAAATTAGATTCCTGCAAAGTTTTAGTTGGGCTCAGACGGATCCCGGGGAAGGTTTTAGCCAAGCTCGCACCGAGGGAGGCGTAGCTAAGTGGTCTCCGGCGGTGCACTTTGTATTTGTTTGGACGGCGAAGCGTCTCCGATAAGCGGAAAGGGAGTTCAGCTGCCAGCGACCTCGTCCTTGCCGCCCACGACCCCGCTGACGTCTGCGCTCGCGTTCTCGTGTCCGCAGCGGTTGAAATCGTCAAACACATGGAGGACAAAGTGTGCTCGGAATCCCAAAACGTCACCTTCCAAGTCCAAGTGTCCCACGCTGGCATTGACCCGCTCTGGACCTTCAGAAATCAGCCTCTTAAGCCCGGGCCCAAGTACAAGATGGACTCCAGGGACAAGACTCACTCCCTGACCGTCGTCGACACCATGAAGGACGAGGAGGGACGGTACGGCTTCCACGCCGGGCAGAAGACCTCCGGCGCGGAGCTCACCGTCTCCGGTACGTTCTGCGCTGTTTTGCGCAGGTTAAGTTCGATCTCTGGAAACCTACGGCCTTTGCTTGACTCGAGGTAGGTCCCCGGTAGGTTTTAGGTCACTTGGGTTTACGCGGGTCATCGCCGACCGATGTAAACAGTTCCGACTTCGGCTCGGCCACTTCCTCAGCATTTCGGCTCAGTGCACGCCCGCCGTCCGAAGCGCGGAGTCTGCGCGTAACGCGCTTCCTCCGGCTCCCCGCAGGCGGGGCCATCACCCGACCTCTGACGGACGTGACGGTGGCCGAGTCGCAGACGGCGGAACTGGAGTGCCAGGTGGCCAACGCGGAAGCCGAGGGCAAGTGGCTGAAGGACGGCAAGCCGCTGGACTTGAGCGAAAACGTGAAGAGCGTGACCAGGGGAGCCGTCCGACGCCTGGTCGTGGTCATCACGCGTCCGCAGGACGCCGCCGAGTACACCTACCAAGTGGCCAACTCCAAAACCTCAGCCAACCTGCGGGTGGAGGGTAGGTTTCAGCAGCGTCGAAGGGCCCAAACTATTGATCGCCCCTGTACTCAAGGCCCGCTTCAGACGCCGAGCGAGGACAGACTCGAATGCGCCGGATAAGTAGAAGTACTCGTTCAACGCTTGGCCTTAAGTCAAAGTCAAAAGGTAGAGTGCCGCCGATTGGGCTCTGAAGTGCAGGAACCGCGCCAACAAATCCGGACCGCAAAAAGCGCAAACGATTCTGGTTAAAGTAGTACCGATTCGGCTCCTGTTTTGACAACCCGAAATATGCACAGTACATCGTTCCTAAGCGCTCCCCTTCTGGACACGCGTAGAAGGAGCGATGCCCGAATGGTTCTGCCGCCGATTCCTGCCCGGCAACAAGACCGAAGGTGCAGATTGAGATGTAAAAACGGCGATTGCAAAAAGTAGAGCCTGAAATGCGCAAAAGTACAAACCCCGAAATAAAGGTAGCCCCCGACCCGACCGCGTATTTCCGTAAACGGAACGGCGGATACTTGCGGTCCCCGGGCGGCCAAAGGAAGTCAGTCGAGCGGGCGGGCAAAGGTGCATTGAGCTATTTGTGGCCTGTTTGGGGTGCAGCGGTGAAGATCAAGAAGACGCTGCGCAACCAGACGGTGACGGAGACGCAGGAGGCGCTCTTCACGCTGGAGCTGACTCACCGGGACGTCAAGGGCGCCCAGTGGCTCCGAAACGGCGTGGAAATCCGCCCCGGCGACAAGTACGGCGTCAGCGTGGACGGCGCCGTCCACGCGCTGCGCGTCCGCGCGTGCCGCTCGCAGGACGACGACGTTTACTCCTTCAAGCTGGGCAAGCTGACGGCCAGCGCTCGCCTCAACGTCGACAGTGAGTGGCCCCCCTACGCGACTTCTCGCCTAGGCGGGAATTGGGCCCCGGTTTTGAAAAACCGTTTTACCCCTTCCGGGACGCGCGAGGGGCGGTTGCGCGCGGGCGTCAGGCGAGGTGTCGCTCCTGGCCCTTAAGCGCGCGCGGCGTACGTTTGCGCGCAGCCATCAAGATCGTGAAGAAGATGAAGGACGTCACGTCTCTGGTGGGCGCCACGGCCTCCTTCGAGATGAGCCTGTCTCACGACAACGTCCCGGTCCGCTGGCTGTTCAACGGCGCCGAGCTGACCCCCGGCGACTCCTGCAAGATTCTGGTGGAGCGCAAAGCCCACAAGCTGGTTCTGCAGAACGTGGACAGCGCCAGCCAAGGGGAGTACACGGCTGTGGCGGGACATCTCCGCTGCAGCTCCAACCTCACCGTGCAAGGTGAGGAGACCCTTCGGCCCCCGCGGAGGGAAATACATACCTTTACCGGACAAACGGCGAAAGGGCCAAATGTGCGCGGCGCAGTCGGTGCGCGAGGTAGCGCGATCCGCTCGGTATTCCGCCAGTCGCCCCGCGCGCAGCATCGAATCGGGCGAGTTTGGAATCTCGTTTGGGGGAAAGCCGCTTTCGAAGGGCGGTGTAGGCCGTGCGTGTCGTTGACGGTGCGTGGAATTCTTTCGCCGGCTCGCCTTTCTAGCCCTGCGTGTGACCAAACCCCTGAAGAGCGTGACGGTGGCGGAGACTCAGTCGGCCACCTTCGAGTGCGAGGTGTCCCACTTCAACGTGCCGTCCACCTGGCTGAAAAACGGCGTGGAGATCGAGATGAGCGAGAAGTTCCGCATCGTGGTGCAGGGCAAACTCCACCAGCTGAAGATCATGAACACCAGCAGGACCGACGCGGCCGAGTACACCTTCGTGTGCGGCAACGACCGCGTGTCCGCCACGCTCACCGTCAGCCGTAAGAGCCCGAGCGGCGCTTCCCGTCCTTTCGCAAGTTGCCGCTTTGTCGGTCTCGGAGTCGATTCGGCGGCGGCGGCGCAAGTGGCGCTCGGCCCCCGGCCCGATCCGGCTCAGCGGTTCTACGGCGCTCGGCCTAACTCTAACCGTCGGTGTCCGCGCGCAGCCGTCCTGGTCACCTCCATGCTGAAGGACCTCAACGCTCAGGAGCGGGACACCATCACCTTCGAGGTCACCGTCAACCACGAGGGCATCACCTACAAATGGCTGAAGAACGGCGTGGAAATCAAGTCTTCGGAGAGGTGCCAGGTCCGCAGCCGGCAGCTGACGCACTCGCTGACCATTCGGAACGTGCACTTTGGCGACGGCGGCGAGTACCGCTTCGTGGCCGGATCCGCCGCCAGCGCCGCCAACCTTTTTGTGGAAGGTAAGCGGTCGCGGGCGGAACGCCGCACGGTCCTCCTTCTCCTCGGCCGTCCGTTTACGGGGGCCCGGAGAGCCGGAGGCCGCCGTCTTGACGGGGGCATTTCATTTTCCCCGCGGCCCACGCCCGCACGCCGTCCCTGCCCATACTCACGCGAACGGAACGTCGGAAGGTTCCCCTTTCTTAACCGGCCCCGTTCCTACGCGTCCTCGTTTATCTCCCGCTGCCGGGCGCCGGTACTTTTTTGGCCGCGCGCTTCGCTGAACGAATGTCCCCCGCTGTGCTTGCGTCCAGCTCGCGTCATCGAGTTCACCAAGAAAATCAAGGACATCAAGATCACAGAGAAGAAAAAGGCCATATTTGAATGCGAGGTGTCGGAGCCCAATGTCCAGGTGGTGTGGATGAAGGACGGCCTGGAGCTAGACACGTCGCAAGAGAGGTGAGGCCACGCGAGGTCCTCCGGCTTCGCTAGTGTCGAGCCGGCGGCGCTCCGAGATGAGAAAGGAGCCGCGATAGACAACCCTAACCCTAAACCGCCCGGGGCGCCGCCCGGGGCGCCGCCCGGGGTGAGCGGGCGCCAGGGTGGGCAGAAGGAAAGGAAGCTCAAATCGCCGCCGTGCCGCCGCAGGTTCTCGGTGACGGCCGAAAAGTACGTCCACCGCCTCATGATCCAGACGGTGCGCATGTCGGACGCCGGGGAATTTTCCGTGGTGGCCGGCTCCAGCGTGTCCAAGGCCCGACTCGCCGTGGAAGGACGCGACGTTCGCATCTCGGAGCCCGCCCAGCAATATGTCACGGTGAGCCGCCCCTTACCGGCCTCCGCGTCTCCGTACCCCCCCCCCCCCCCCCCCCCCCCCCTCCGTTCGCCGCAAGGAACATCGAAGCGACCGAGATCCGCCCCTTCCGCATTTCTCGGTCCGTTCCAAACATTTCGACCGTCCGGCCGGTTCGGGGAAGAGGAGGGTCGGATATTTTTCTCAAGCGGAACGCACGGGCGCATCTTCACGTCTGCTAGGTTCTGGAGAAACACCGCGCCACTTTTGAGTTTGAGGTGAACGAGGATGACGTGGAAGGGCGCTGGCTGAGGAACGGCGTGGAGATCCAGTTGTCGGCGGAGGAGCGCTTCAGCTACGCCGTCATCAGGAGGCTTCACCGCCTCACCATCTCGGAAACCTTCCGCAGCGACGCCGGCGAGTACGCCTTCGTCGCCGGGAAGAACAGGAGCGCCGTCACTTTGAGAGTTAACAGTGAGTGGAACCGTCGGCCGCCCCAAAAGTCACGGTGCGCCGACGGAATTTTCCGACAATGTCAAGCGCTCAGCGGGCAGCCCGCGTACATTTAGCACCCGCTCGACTCGCGGCCGCTTTTGTAGCTTAACTGCGCGGACGGGCGAGCCTCCCCGGCACTCAAGCGTCTTGTGTGTTGCCCCAGTCCCGGAGGCCCCTCAAATCCTGCGCCACATGGAGGCCCAGTCGGTGGAGGCGGGAAAGCCCGCGCGCTTCTCGGTGGCTGTGAGCGGCGTACCTCAACCTCAGGTCTTCTGGTACAAGGACTCTCAGGCGCTGTCGCCAAGCGTCAAGTGCAAGTTCCTGCGGGATGCCCAAGAGCACACGCTGCTGCTCATCGAGGTTTTCCCAGAGGACGCCGCCATTTACAACTGCGAGGCCAAAAATGACTACGGCGTGGCCACCAGTACCGCCACGCTCGCCGTGGAAGGTGAGAGCCGTACGACCCCGCCCCCTGCAACCCCGGCAGATAGTTCCCGCCCCTCGCCCGCTTCTGCGCAAGAAGCCGACGGGTGGAATAGCCTTTTGGTTCGGTCCGCCGGGCTTACATTTTCGACCGGATTTAGGCGTCCGAACCGGGCCCGGGGTTTTCCGAAGCGGTTTCGCGTCTTTCGCGGTTAAGGCTAAAGTCCGGCTCCCGGAGGTAGCGTGGATTTGATTACGATGTCTACCGAAGAGCCCGTACCGCCGTTTGCTCGCCCCGTACTTACGAAAGCCCCGCTGCGGGGGCGAAGGTTTGCGAGGGATGTGGCGCTGTCGTCGGCTTTGGTACAAAGTGTCAAACGCAGGTTGTGTGTTTGCGTCAGTGCCGGAGGTCGCCCTTCCAGACTCGGCCGCTTTTGTGGCGCCGCCCGCCGTCATCTCACCCGCGGCCAGCACCTCCACCTTCGAGGGACAGCCGGCTCGCTTCCAGTGCGCCGTCGGCGGAGACGGTAAAACTCGAACCGGCCGAACGCGGGCACGACCGCCGTCTCGCTCATGTCGACGGTCCTCGCGCAGACGTCAAGATCAGTTGGTTCCACAAGGGCAAAGAGATCAAGCGGTCCGAGTTCTTCAGAATGTCTCGGATCGGTGACGTCTGCCGGCTGGACATCTCCAAAGTTTACCCGGAGGACGAGGGCGAGTACACCTGTGTGGCCACCAACGGCGGCGGGACCGCTTCCTGCTCTGCCACCCTCACGCTTGATGGTAAAACTTCATTCCTTCACCCCAATCGTTATCCCAACCCAAAGAATCCGTTGCGCCGGTGCGGCAGTAACAAGCAAAGCTGGTCCTACTAAAAAAAAAAAAAAAAGAGCTTCGGTTTCGTGTCGTCGCCGGAAAAATGTACCGGCCTCAAAACGAAAGACGTCGTTCGACTTACATTCGCTAATGGCGCGAGACCGCAGTACGTTAGTGGCTGGGGGTGGGGGCATTCCGATCAAGATCAATCAGGAAAGGGGCGGGCGAAAAGAGCTCAACTCGGATTTGAGAAAAAGGTTGCCGTTTGCAGTCGGGGTGGCGGACGGACTCGCTCGGAGAACAAGTGCGCGGCGGCCGTCCCTGCCGGCAAGACGACCGACCGCAGGGAGATTCCTCTCAAATCGCTCCAAGGCAGAAATCGGTCCTAAGAGCTCCCAACGTGCTTCCTTTCAGGGCGGTCCCAATCGGCAGAACCTCCCGGCCGGCGGGTCGTCCCCGCCGCGCCCGGCGGTAGGGAGAAAGCCGCCCCTGGCCGGCGACCGGTTTTTCTGCGGCCCATCGCCGGCTGCTCGGCGGCGCACGGAGAGGTGGCCCGCTTTCACGCGCGCGTGTCCGGCACCCCCACGCCGGAGATAAGCTGGTTCCACAACCGGCAGCCGGTGCAGCCCGGCAAGAACGTGGTGTTCCATTACGAGGAGGCGACGGGCGTGGCCACCCTCATCGTGGTGGACGCCTTCCCCGAGCACGCCGGCCAGTACACCTGCCGGGCCAGCAATCCCGCGGGAGACGCGGCCTGCTCGGCCGCGCTCCGCGTCGCCGAAGAAGCGTGCCCGGAAGAAGAAGGTAACCTCCGGAAAGCAGCCTCCTCCACGAACCCGTTTAGCGCGGGAAGCCTGCTCTCACTCACTCGGGACCTTGGGCGCCTGCTCCTCTTCCGCCGCATTCCATCTTAACGCCCTTTGGGGGTACCATGGTCATTCCTCTTCCGCTTTTGGGGGAGGACCTCTTCATTTCACCCACTTCCAGCCCCACCCTCTCCCAGTCAAAGCCACTAACGATCCGCGGGAGTCAGCGCGGCCTCTTTTCGCAAACATCCCCGATTTGCCGGCTCACCTCTTGACCGCTGCCTTTTCCCACGGGTCGGCGTCAGCCTCATTTGTGTTGACCCGGTCTGACGTGGCTCTTTTTGTCCACAGTGACCGAAGAGCGGGAGGAGATCGAAGCCGTCTTTGAGCAGGAGGTGCAAGGTAAGGCGGTGCTCGTCACGCCCCGCGCCCAAGGCGCTCTCGCGGTCGGCCGCTCGCTCCTTTATGAGGCGTCGCGATGGGGGAGGGCGGACGTGGCTGTTGCCCGCTCGCATCCCGCGGTCGCGTTCACTTTCTGGCATGGGCTTTCTTTGCGATCTCGGCGCTGGCGCGCGCCCGGTGCGCCGTCGAGATCCATTGGGACAGAAATGGATACTTCTGATCCTGGCTTGCAGATAGCGAGGATGTGACGCCTGCGCTTTGCAGTCAATAACCCCCGCATACTATATTAGTTCGAATAAACGCCAAATTGAGCGCTCGGGTCGCTATGCTAACGCTTGGCTTACGGACCCTTCACTCCTCTTGCTGTCAAGGACTAGAAAGGGCGTTTATTCTCGTGTCTGCAAGTCAGGTAGGAAGTACTCCACCAAAAAGTGATTTTAGCAGCCCCCACTTGCAATTTTGCTTTTCCTTTCTTTCTTTTTGATTTGAAGTCTCCTAAGTAATAATTTGTCTTCAAGAAATTTCCACAGAAGAAGGATCAAATCTTCCTGCAGGTTTCTAATAAAAAGGTTCAAGTCTTGCGTTTATTCGAACAAATATGGTGAGTGCAATTATTTCTTCTGGCATTGTGATGGCATGCATTTCATTTTTTTCCCCCATTAATGAATCATTCATGAAAATACATTTGAGGGTTTTTGCGCCGCCGGCTCAGTCCTTACCTTCTTCCCGCAGGGTCGGGCTGGCCGGGCACGGGGCCGCCCCTCGCGGCAGCCCTCTCCGACACCGGGGACCGCCTCGACCGCGGGTCGGCGCCCGCCGAGCGCCGCTCCGGAGGGACCTCCTCCGTCGGCTCCCGGGCGGACAACGTGAAACCGGCGTTCACCAAGAAAATCAAGTTCCAGTCAGTCCTGGAGGGGGAGCCGGCCGTGTTCGAGTGTAAACTCCTGGCTCGCCCTCCGCCCGCTATCCTTTGGTTTCGTAACAATCGGTCTGTACCCAACGGCAGCAGGCGCGGGATCTGCACTGAGAGCGCGGCGCACATCCACACAAGCAGCTTGCTTATCGATAGCGTCGGAGAAAAGGATTCCGGCAGCTATAAGGTCATGGCCATAAACTCGGAAGGTTCCGCCGAATGCACAGCCTCTCTTTTGGTCTCGCCGAGGGAAGAAGGGTCGGCCAACTACCTAGGCTTCGTCCGCCGTTCGGCAGAGGGCCACAAAAGTGTCGAGGGTATGGCAGAGCGGAGGAAGATTAGGGTAGACCTCAGACACGTAGGATCTCCGTTTGATAAGCGGTCCGAGGTCCACCGGCGGCGGTCTCGGTCCAAGACCGCCCTGATGCGGAGCGTGGTCTTCCGCTCGTGTTCGTATTGGCGTGGGAAAGAGTACGGCGAAGGGTCTAAGTGTCTGGAGACGGCCTCGGAGCGCGCCCCGTCCCCGCAGCCCATGTTTGTTCGGCCCGATCGCTTTAGCGACAGATTCAGCGACGTCTACTGCGACCGGCGCACGGGCGCTTGCTTCAGTGATAAGTTTAGCGACCGCTGCAGCGATGGTTACAGCGAAAGGTTTAGTGACACCGAGAGCCTTCGCGACGAGGTCAGAACCAAACTCGGCGCGCTGCAAAAAGCTGTCCGTCAAAGAAAGAGGCTTTCTATCTCCACCGTGTCTTCTTCTGAATTTGAGTGCGAGTCGGCAGCCAGCGATTCCAGCTACGCGGACTACACGGAGCGACTCCGGGCGAAGCCTCCCTCTCTGCCGAACGTTCAGCATTTTAAGAGAGAGTTTGACCTGGGCGAGCTTCGGAGGGAGTGTAAAAGCACGGGGATGAGCAAGGAGACCCCTCTTGTCAGACACTCGTTTGAGCCGCAGTCTCGAAGCAGAGCCATTCAGATCATGAGAGGCGAGCCGGTCCGCGCGGAGGTTCCGCAAAGTCGGTATGGAATGGAGGAAGGTGATGATGAGCTTGAACCAAAGGAATCGGGAGATTTGGATGAGTTGAAGGAAGAACTGAGTGAGCTTCACATCAGGGTCGGAGACTACAGAGTGCAGTGTGTGGGAGATGAGGTAGACCCATTGCTCCCTGATCCCGCATGCCTCCCTAAAACTCCAAAGCAACCTGAATCCCTGTATAAGCCTGAACCTACATGGCGGCACGACCCCCGACACACCTCTGAATCCGCATATCACGAGGATCCCCCGCGCCGCCCTGAACCCACATTCAGTCAACCCGAAACGACATACCTCCATGCAACCCCGTACCACCGTGAGCCCCCGCACCTCTTCCCCGATACCCTGTACCCTGAACCACTAGCATATGAGGAAGCGTGCACAATCACTGCCATCAGGGAACCTGCATTAACCGAGCGTGCTACCAATGATTTTTCACCGCCAGAACCCCCTCAAAAGCGCAATTCACTTGGGTCTACTATGTACCACGTCTCTCCTGACGAATGGGAACAGACTGCAACAGCAGAAGGGAATGAACCGTCCAATAAGGTCCCGGATCAAAGGCTGGATAGTAAATATCTGGAACGTGACATAAAAGGTCGACACCTTCAGGTCAGGAAATGCAGTAAGATGTCGGAGGATGAAGCCTTTAAACCCCAAACTGGCATACCAAAGCGCAGAGAGACTCCCAAAGAGGACATTTACACCCAACAAGAAGCGAAAGGAATGAGTCCCTTGGAGCCCAAAGCCGTCTGCTCTTTTCACAAATCCCAAGGAACTCACCCTGAAGCTGCAGCGGTTTCAACGCATCAATTGCCAGAACTGGAAGTCAGAGCAGAGAAGAGAGAGAGAGAAGATGATGAAGTTCCCTTGGGGCCGCAGACATTTCCTGGAGTCAAAGGACGAAGCGAGGCACGCCTCGAAACTAAAGGGAGAGGAGAAGTTGAGCGGGACGACTATGCCGGAGAGCCGCAATCCGAAACGAGGCTGAAGGCTGAGCGTATCGAGAGTGAGGAAAAACTCTCGGCCCTGCAAAAAGGGAAAGGGCAGCAAGTTACGCAAATGCAACAGAAGGAAGCGTCTCAACCTGACACAGGCCTGACAAAGCAAGAGGAAATATTATACTTGATGCCAGAAGAGCCGATCTACACTACGGGAGTTGTAACTCCTGGAGAAAGCGAAGCCATTTCCGACCTTCACAGATATACCAGGATGAAGTCGAAACAAACGTCCCCTAAAGCCGCGGCACTTTCAACTCAGGAAGTCTTACAAATAGGGGTCACGCCAGAGGAAATAGAAGACGACAGACTAGTCACGCTCCCACAGGTGTTGCCTCAAGTCAAAGCACAAACAGAACAACGCCTTGAAACTAAAGACAGAGGAGAGGCATCGACAGAAGTTGAGGCTTCTGAGAATAAATGGTGTGGAGAGTCCTTGAGGGAACAGTACGTGAGGGGCCTAGAAGCTGAGCGTGTAGACTGTGAGGAAAAACTCTTGGCCCTACGAATCAGGAAGTGGCAGCAAGGTTGCCTGACACAAGAAGAGTCGGAAGAGGAAACATTTGAATCTGAAACTGGCATGGCAAATCCCGGAGAGACGGAACCCTATACAGACCCTGAAAAACACATTCACAACCAACGGGAAGGAAGACAAGTAACTCCTGAAGAGACCAAATCCATGCCTCGTTGCACCCGTTCTCCCAAAACGAAGGCCGAGGAAACTGCTACTGAAACTGCGACAGTTCCGACACGTAAATTGCCCAAGGTCATAGCAGATGATTGGGAAGACAGTGGACTGTTAGTGCGCCAACAGATGTCCCCGCCAGCCAAAGAAGACAATGGGGCAGGCCCAAAAACAAACGCGAACGAAGAGGCCGCAGAAAGAAGTCAGACTGCCGAAGGTAAAGGTTCTGGCAACTGGGAGCGGTATGAGAAAAGTTTGAAAGCTGAGAATATTGAGCGTGTGGAAAAACCCCTGGCCCTAAGTATCAAGAAGGGGCAGAAAAGTACACAGCGGAGACAGGAGGAAACATCTCGACCTGAAACTGACACGCCTAAAGCAACGCCACACATGGAGCCAGAGAAGCACATTTTCATCCGGCGTGAAGAGAGCGAAGTCAAACGCGAATGTCCTAACACCACGTCCCCAGGTTTTTACAAACACACTAGACTGGCGCTCATGGAAAGTGACCTTGAAGGTGCACCGCCAGCAACCGATGCATTCCCCGAAGTAGAAGTCAAGCAGCCAATGAAATCTCCCAGAGTCAAAAAGCAAACCGCCACATGCGCTAAACCTGAACCCGAAATAATCGATCTAGCCAAGAACAAGCAGTCTGGAGGGGTATTGGGCGAGCATTATGAGAAGAGTCTGGAAGCTGAGCGTACTGAATGTGGGGAAAAATCTGTGGCTCTGCAACGCACTAAGTGGGAACAAGCAGAACAAAGGACAGAGGAGGAACTGTCTGAACTTGAAACTCACCTACTCATCCCGGAAAAAGCACCATACCTGGACCCAGAGGAGTGTATTTCCACCCAGCCCGCAGAGAGTGGAGCTGTTAATGAGTCCAAAGACATGTCCCCGTCTTTCCGCAAATCTCCAAGATTGAAGGTCATGGAAACCGATCGTGACGCTGTAAAAACTCTACCTTGTGGATTTCCACGAGCAATAGGTGGAGCAGAGGAAATAGTAGACGGGGGCCTCCCTGCGCAACTGCAGACGTCCCCCCGGATTAAAGTACAAACTGAAGCAAGTCCTGAATTTAAAGGCGGCGGAGACGCAGCGAAAATAGGCGAGTCAGAGGAATACATGAGGAATAGGACTCTTGAAAGGCCCGAAGCCATCTTCCCACCCTTACGCAAACCTGCGAGAACGAAGGCGATGGAAACCCATCATGAATGGAAACGCCTTTCAACAGATGAATTAGCTGACGTTAAAGCGGAAGATACGAAAGATGGGTCGTTTCGACGGCCGCAGATGTCGCCTCGATTTAACGTACGATATGGGGCACGGTCTGAAGCTATAGGAATAGGAGAGGCCGCGGAGGAGGTTGAGCCAGGCGACGGCAAATGGTCTGGAGAGCGCTTGGGAGAGCGGCGCGAGAAAAGCCCCGAAGTTGAGCAAAGTCAATGCGTACGAATCGAGCGGTGGCGAAAAGGGAAACCAGCCCAACCTGCAACCGTACTGTCTGGAGGGCCGGTTTACATTGAGAATAAGCAGGAACCGGATAAAACCAACCAAAATCAACCCGCGACTGCGGTAACGCGCAAGGCCAATGAAGCAGCGACTCAACTAGAGCGGGATCAAACCCTCGCGCCGGTGCAGAAAGCCAGCCGAAAAATGCAGGAAAGGGGACTGCAAACTGGACCGTGCCCACAAATGACAATGCCATCCAGAAACACAGGAAACGAGGGAGAAGAGAAGTTTTTGTTTGAGAAAACAAGTGAGGAGCGAGAACTTCAGCTGTCAGTGGAGAATATCTCAGAGCTGAAGAAGTGCGAGCCCTTTGTGAGTGAAGAGGAGGCCCTGGCCCAGCGCATCATGAAATGGCAGCAAGGTGTCCTGATGGAGCACAAAGAGCCGGACAAGCCGGACTCGGAGTGGACACGTGCATATCCCCCTATTCGGGAAGAGAGGAGCAATGAGGTAGAGAAAGGAGTGCCGCCCGGAATAATCGCTGCAGAACCTCTTCCGCCCAGCAAGAAAACCACCATAGGAGGAATGTCCAATGAGAGGTTCTTCATGAGCCACTCGGCCTCCAATCATGGAGGTGAGGGCGACTCTTGTTCGCCTGATGGCGCGGGGCTAGTTGAGGACCGCGAGGTCGGACTGCCGAGGGACAGCCAGTACTCGGTCAGTGAGGAAGCGGCTCAGGCTCGGGCTCTCCCTAAATGCCCATCAGACGTGGTTGAATCCTTGGAAGTACCTGACCTGGAGTCTGACCGGGCTTTAGATTTACCAGTCAAACCCTTCCCTAATGATCTATCTCCTCCACCGCCACCTTTACCTGGTTGCGGAGAAAAATCTCAAAAGGAGCGCGTGACAGCAGATGAGGCCAAATCACACAAGACTCAATCGGTTCTTCTCCATGCTGATTATAAGCCGAGTCCCCTCTCGGGTCCTGCTTTGCCTCGTTCACTTTTATTCAGTCAGGACGAATCGATGACCGAAACAGAAGAAGATGCCGGCGACGCTTTGCCGTTTCGAACATACTCACCCTCTCAACCTTGCGCCATCCCTCCCGTAAGCTCTGGACTTAACTCTCAATTGCGGGCGCCTGATGAGGAGTCATTAATCAGTAGACATTCCTCAGTACAGTGCCTTCTGGGGAACGAGTCTCCGCTGAGTTTGACCACGGAGGAATGTAGTTCGTCCGTGTCTAGCAAGCGGCATATCCGGGAGGCACTGAAGGAGGAGAATAGCATGGAAGCATCTGTGGAAATCAACCGGAAGAAACCGTTCACACAACCGGTGACTGTGGGAACAGAGGAAGTCCGCGAGGAGTTCTCGACAGTCACGGATGAAAACCATAAGGATATGTCTGAGCACGGCGCCGTAGCAGAAATGGAGATGAGATGCCAAGAGCGGGAGATTTCCGTGGATGCTAACCCAACTCAGGCACCCATGTTGGTGAGGGAACCGACGGCAGACATTCGTCGTCCAACATTTGTGGAAGAAATATCCTCTCTTCAAGTGAGAGTCGGTGAGATGTCGGAGCTGAGCTGCCAGTTTCGAGGTGACCCGCTGCCTCAAGTCACATGGCTCAAGGATGGACAGCCGTTGGTTGACAACCCCGACTATGATATCACCATCAAGTTCAACAAGTCAACCCTGACCGTCTTCTATCCGACCACAGACCATGAAGGGACCTACGACTGCGTCATAAGTAATAGACATGGAAAATGTGTCTGCAGCGCAACTCTGGAGCTCTTGGAAACAAAGACTTTCTCACGGGGTGAGGCAAGAGCAGAGGAGTTTGGGAGTGGAGAGGAACCCCGCGGAGAAGTTTGCGTGGAAAAAAGCTGTCCACCAAACGGTAGCCTGGAGCTCGATACCTCACATGTGTATCGTTCATCTCCTGTGGAAGTCAGAGTTGAGGCCGCCTCCCCTGAACCTGCGACGACAGAGGAGCGAGGCGAGGATCGACCTCGGGATCGGCCGGAGTCGGCTACAGGCGAGCAAATCAGTCAAAAGGGCAAGCGCAAATGTAGTCACTCTTACGACGCGCTTCCTGAAAGCCCTCGTGTGCTCAAAGAGTTAGAGAGTCTCGGCTGCCCAGAAGGTGAAACTGTCCTTTTGGCATGTGTTCTCGCAGCTGAACCTTCCCCGGAGGTCTCGTGGTATCGCAACGATATTCCTCTTGAAACAACGTCGGAAAAATACAGGGCAGAGGTTGACGGTCAGGTGCACAAGCTCTACGTTACCTCTTTTACTCCGACCGACGCCGGCGCGTACAAATGTGTGGCCAAAAATGGGATGGGGGAGGTTTCGTGCACCTGCGATGTGTTCTGTCCTGGCGGAAAGCTTGCTGATGTCAAAGAAGACCGACGTGGCTCGGAAATGAGCGAGAAACACCCTCCGCCTCGGGTGCCGCCCAAATCCAGGGCGGGTGGACACAGGGAGCCTCTGCTCATTTCTGGATGCGGGCTACAACAGTCAGCCGCTGTGATAGACGTGCATCAGATGAAACAAGCTTTTGAGTCAGCCTCGGCGATGGCTCCTACCTTATCCCAGAAGCAGCAAGAGGATGCCACTTTTCCCTTAGAGTTCATAACTGCAGTGACTAGTCCCTGTGATGACGTGGAAAGGCACTCAGTCACACCCAAACATGGCAACGTCCATGCTGATACACCCGTGGTAACCAACACGCCAAGCCTAGCACTAAGTGTTCCTTCCGAAAGCAGCCCCCAGTCCGCTGCCTCGGTAGAGAATGTCCCTATAACCGATGCGACGTCCGGAAACATCGCGGAGGGAAATGTTGAACCATCTGGAAAAGTAGCTGGCGCTCCCCAACCCCTGACGGCAGGGCGAGTAGGGGTGGTGGATGAGGACAAAAGTTTGCAATTGTTTGACCAAAGCGGTAGCTTCATCCCTTTTCGGTCCGATAAACTTCCCGCAGTCAAGAACATAAAGCCGATCAGCCAAGCGGAGAAACCCGCAAGATTATCCGAATCGCTAAAGTCCGAAAAACTAAAGGAAGCCCCGAAGTCCGAAGGTACTCCCGAGGCGCGGGGTTATGTTGATGAGAAAAAGTCCATGGATGTTGTGAGAGAGCTGAAACAAGAAGTAAAGATAGGTAAGGGTGGGGCGTCTGAGCCGGAGACCGTTCTTCTCCCTCAGCCATCATCGGAGAGCGCTGTGTTTTTCAGTGGGCCGGCCTCCAAGGTCAGCGTGGCGCCAGCGGTGCACTTAACTGGCGGGGATGCAGTGGGGACTGAGAATGGTAATGATAAGTTTGATGTTGTGGGAAATCTGGAATCATTAATCGAACAAACGAACGCCGGAGGTCCTGAAGATGCGACGTCCCAGAGCCGTTACTCCGGAGCCTCTGGAAGCGGACAAGCAGGAGGAGCGGCGCTTGACGCAATGGAGGAGGAGGAGGTGACGTTTGGTGCGGTGTATGAGTATTACAACCCTCCGGAAGACTGGAGACGGCCACTGTCCCCTGAGTCTGAGATGTCGATAGATATTGGCAGCACGGTCAGCGAGGAGGGAGCAGAGGTCACCGAGGGCTTTTACACACCGAGTTTATCTGCAGAGGTGCTCAAGCCCACTTTCCACACGCCCAAGTCACCGAGTTCCTTCCGTACTTTCGATTCTCCCAGTTCCTTCCATACTCCTAGTTCTGACGGACCGGGCGATTTTTATACCCCTCAAGAGTTTGCCCCCTCCCCCACACAGAAGCGACCCCAGTCAGACTCAAGTGACAGGTTTCTCTCACCCGTCCAGTTCCTCGCGCCTCCTGTCGACGAGGACTCGGAAAGCGCAGCCGCCGAGATAAAGGTAGATGAGCAACGGTCGCTTTGCCCAAACGCAGGCTCACCCGGGCTGGGCTCTCATCAGGAGAAGTTCCATGGAATCCCACCTGCCTTCCTCAAACCTCTCACTAGGAAACGTGTCTTTGAAAATGGCTCTTTGGTCTTTCTAGCTGAGGTTTTTGGCCTCCCGACGCCAGAGGTGAAATGGTTCCGTAACAAAACCCGGCTATTTGCAGACGAGCGAATCATCACGGAGCGAGATGGAGACAGGATCTCCCTAACGATTCACCGTCTCACCAAAGGGGACGGGGGAGAATACATCTGCCAGGCCGTCAATGATGTCGGTGAGGCCCGAAGCGTCGCTTTAGTGGTGGTGGTGTCGCAGGAAGCGAGACCCCTGTGTGCCCCGCCCGCTGTTACCCATCAGCACGTGATGGAGTTTGATGTCGAGGAGGACGACTCTTCTCGCTCACCTTCGCCCCAGGAGATCCTGTTGGAAGTGGAACTGGATGAGAAGGAGGTGAAGGAATTTGAGAAACGGGTGAAAATCATCACCATTCCCGAGTACACAGCCGACAGCAAGAGCATGATCGTATCTCTGGACGTGATTCCGAGTGTTTACGAAGAGAGCGCTGTAGACTTTGTTACCCGGGAGCACGAAAACCTGAAAATAGCTTTCGAGGTGACCGAGATGCCCCCGAGGTTTGTCAGTCCCATCTGTGACGTGGAAAGCTCACAGGGTTCCACTGTCACCTTTGAGTGCTCACTGACGGGAATTCCGTCTCCCGTCGTGTCCTGGTTCAAAGGAGACAAAAGAATCCCTCACAATAACAGGCGCTACCTGCACTCGTCCGAGGGTGACAATCATTTCCTGAAGATCTGTAAAGTCACCGCTCAGGACGGCGGCACGTACACCTGCAGCGCCATCAACGTCGTCGGCGAAACCCTGTGCAGAGCCTCGTTGGCGGTGCTCGCTACGAAGGAATTCTCGGCTCGGAGCGGAGGCAGGGAGCTGACGGCCGTGTCGCTCGGCAGCGCCAAAGCGCAGCCGCAGGAGTTTGACTTGCTGGTGAGCAATTCGGCATCGGGCGGCGAGCGGGCGTCAGAGATCGAACTGGAGTTTGAGTTTCAGCAGGAGGCCGACGAGTCTCAGCGTGCCGTCCGGCTGGTGGCCAGCGCGGATGGGGGGATGAGCGAGGACCGCTACATGAGCATCAATTTTGATGTTTTTGCCGAGTCCGCCGAAGAAGACAAGGTGGAGTTCGAGGCGGGGTCCTCGGAGCTGTGCGGCTTCGAGTTCCAGGTGACAGAGATGGCTCCGAGGTGCGTCATCCCCTTGACGAACGTGACCGCCGCCGTCGGCGCGCCCGTCATCTTGCAATGCCTGGTTAGCGGGAAGCCAAATCCCACCGCCGAGTGGTACAGAGACGGCGAGCGCCTAACTGACGGCAGGTACATCATTCGGGAGAAAACGGCAGGCCACTTTAACCTTGTCATTACCAACGCCGGCGAGAGCGACGCCGGCGAGTACCGATGCCTGATCCAGAACACGGCCGGATGGATCGAAACTTCGGCTACGCTGAAGGTCTTTTAGGGGGATGTGGCCGTGCTCTGCGCGTTGTCCGTTATCCAGGTCATGTCCAGCGGAGGCGCCTGGAATGGCCGTTGTGGAAGATGTTTTGCCTCGAAACCCAAAAGGTTCTTCCTCTGCTTAGAAGGGGCCCCCGCAGTTAGGCATAGGTCGCTTCTTGCTTCTACACCTTCTACACCCCCCCGACACGTCACTTAAACTCGAAAGGCCTTCAACAGGAGTCCTTTGCGTATTCTAAATATAACCGGCAGATCGATATAGTGAAGCTTTGCGCAAGTTCCTCAAGTCGCCCACTTGAAGCGTTGTCACTTTTTCTTTAGCTTTGGGCCGTTAATGTTGGTTATTTTACTCAAGTTACCCAAAGGCAACACCCTTTAGTTGTTTGGACGTTCCAAATTGTAGCCGCTTGAGCCGAAAGCATGAAGGATAGTGGACTGGAACTAGATTGGAGCTGGTTTGGGAGCGTTGTTGGTGATCAGTCAAGGAAACTGATGCCATGTGTATAACGTCTTACCAAAACAGAAACTTTTTTTTTTTTGCATTTGTGCTGTAGTTATAAAACAGATTGAGAAAAATCGTTTTTTTTTTTTTTCCCCTAATGTCATGCCCCGCCCCCATAGTGCTTGCGTACTTGTAAATAAGCCCTCTCATGTCTGGGTTTGTGAGAGCAACAGAGATTTTTGATTTGTACAAATATGCCGTAAGAGTCGGTTCAATAAACTGAAGCTGAACTCCAGTACGAGTCTTGTTTTTCTGGTCCAGGCCCGGACCCGCGCTGTCTGGCAAAGCTTTCAGCGTTACTAACTCAAGGACGGGGTTATGCTGGGGAAGCTAGTGATTCTTGTAGCCCCCTTAAGCCCAGGGTACCCCTTACGCCATTTTTCTCATTTTTTCTTTCTGACATCTATTCAGTGTACCGAGTGTCAATGGGCAAACTCGACGAAGCTCTTACTCACCTTTCGATTTGCTGCCTGCGCCGATTCTACAACTACGTCTGCCACCGCCGGCTGGCACCGCTACCTATACAACGATAATAATAGCAATAATATTGATAGCGGCGGTATTTGATGATAATAATAACAAAAGGATGTCCGCAGACCCCCCAAACTCTTTATCGACCCAAAGAATTCGTTGAAATAAAAGACCAAAATCTGCCATTCAGACATATGAAGAAATTTGATGGATTACCTTTGAAAAGTTGGGGAAAAAAATTCGACAATCTTTTGCCCGCGACCACGATGAAATAAACGTGCCGACTTCTTTTATGCGGTGCGTCCCGTATGTCTCAAGAATGTTTGCGACATGTTAGTCATCTGCGGGGGGGGGGGGCTATCCACGGTAGCGCCGGGCAACGGTAGAAATAGAAATGTAAAAATATCAAAAAAGTACGTAAGCAAATGTCAAAGATGGAAAAATTAAGCTCAATACTGATATAGAGAAAAACCCTAACCCTAACCCACTTCCAGTAGTTCCATTTGTGGATTGGAGGCCTTGACGAGGCACCGGCTAACAACTTGGTCTTCAATATGACAAAGACTGCTCAGTATTCCTCTCATTTGGCTGAGAGCTCTTGTTCTTTTTTTCCCCTTCTTCGTCTTACTCAATGTTTTCCAACAGAACGTTCTCGCACCACTGTCACCACTGTGGAGGAGCAAGAGGAGACCTACTACACCGGCGTCCAGTTGCCTCACAAAACCAAAACACTTGAACTCATGCCGGAGCCCAAACGTTACGCTTCCACCGTAGAGAAGAAGAAAGAGAAACCGGTGTTTCTCAGCCAGCTGGCTCCAGTGGCAGTGAGCGCCGGGGAGAGGGCCACCTTTAGCGTCAGAGTGTCCGGCACGCCAAAGCCCACCGTTCAGTGGTCCCGCGACGGGAAAGTCATCAAGAGCTCTTCTGTGTACAAGCTGGTAGAGGAAAAGGAGGTGTTCACCTTAATCGTCACTCGTGTCACATCGGAGTACGAGGGCGAGTATTCCTGCACCGCCTCCAACAGGTTCGGCCAAAGCACGTGCACCACCTACCTGGAGGTGAAAAAGGAGGACCTTAGCCAGGCGGAGAAGTGGGTGGAGAAAATGTTTCAGTACACGGGTAAACCTCCGACCTTCTCCGCGCGGATCCAACCGACCAGCTGCTCGGAAGGGGCGGAGGTTCGTTTCCATTACAAAGTCTTTGGGGATCCGGTCCCCAAAGTCCAGTGGTTCAAGGGTACCTCCGAGATCCAGTCCGGTCCTAAGTGTGTCGTTGCAGCCAACCCGGACGGCTCTGGATCCATTACCATTAAAAATGTCAAACAGGAAGACTGTGGCATGTACACCTGCCGAGCTTCTAACCAGTTTGGGGAGGCGTCCAGCGGGGCGGAGCTCGTCGTGCTCAGGGAATCTCAGTCCGTGGTCCGCAAACAGCAGGTCGTGGTCCAGCAAAAAGGCTATAAGGTTTCCAAGACGGAACAGGCTACGGAATCTCGTTTGTACCAGGTCAGCCTGCCGGGCCAGGACAGGGCCGGCTCGGACCAGATGGTTTACACTATCGGCACCGAAGACCGGCAGGTTATTCCCAGTGAGCAAGTGGGATCCCTTACGGAGCTGGATATCTCCGCCGCCACGGTTCACCGCGAGCGGGTGACCCATCAGGCAGCGGTGCTTCAGTCTCTGGAGGTAGAGGAGAGAGTTTCGGAGGTGCCCACACGCCCGGCACGTGTTTCGGCCGTTTCTCAAAAGCAGCTCCACGCGGCGGCGTTCACCTCATCTGTTGAAGAGAGTCAGGACCTCACGGAGCAGCACTGCGACCGCATCCTGAGCCCCGAGATGATTGAGCTTCAGGCGAGGCGGGAGGAGAGGTCACAAGTGATGTCGGCTGTAGCCGAGGAGCTTGTGCCTCTTTCCACCGCCGGCGCCGAGCCGCTGACCGACAGAAAATCCGTGTCGGTAAAAGCGAGAATCGAGCCCAAGCATCTAGTCAGCGGGCATCAGGTGCAGTCACAGTTGGCGGTTCTGAAAGAACAGTCCCGTGAGCTTTCCGGGGCGCAGGAGCAGAAGGGTTACAAAGTGAAAGAGGGGGTGAAAATCTTGTACTCCGCCGAGTCTGCGGAGAAATACGTCATTCCAGAGGGTCACGCCGCTGAGCTAGCAACAGCCGACTCTGCCATGAAGACGTCTGTCAAGCAGGAGGAGCGGCGCCAAATTCTGGCCCCGGTTAGCGAATTCAAACACGCTCTGGCCAAGGAGACCGACATCTCCACGCGGACACCGGCGGAGGAGGCGGCCCTCCTCCGTAAGGACCGCCTGACCAAAGCAAGTCTAACGGCGGAGGAAGTGTTCCCGCTTCGGGCCGAGTCCTCTCAGCAATTGCCGTCTCTGGACAGCGCCACATCCATCCGGTCCCAGGTGGAAGGGGAGCAGCTGTTGCACGTGCAGGTTATCACCGATCAAGACCCGCTCCCCTCCGAATCGCGTTTCACTTGCGAGAAACCCGACACGGAGCAGGCGGGTACCAGGAAAAGTCCCACTTTGTTGCACTCGGTCAGCCAGGATGAGCAGAGGACAGTGGTTTGCGAGGACACTTCTGAGTTTGAGGCCAGGCTAAGTTCTGTTGCCGTTCAACCCAGTAAGGTGTCCCCTTCTCTGCTTCATCTTCAGTCCAGCCAGTCCGTGGAGGCGCTTCCCAAAGAAGGTATTCTAGCGACCGAGAAGCCCGAACGGCAGAAAGCTACGCGGAAAGCCGAAAAGGCCCGTAGTCACGCGGCTGTCTCGGAGGAGAAACTCCAGCTGACCGCCGAGCAGCACTCTGAGCTCAGTTCGTCTGTGGCCGGAGTCCAGTCCCAGCTTCGAACTGAGCCCAGGCCTCAGAGTATTCTCCAGCTGTCCTTCCAGCCCACGCAACTTCCCAAAGAGACGCCGATCACTTCTGACGTCAAGCATCAGCGAGCGTTGGTGCAGAAGGAGGATCGCTGGAATGTGGTGCACCTCAGCGGCGTGGCCGAGAGCCAGGCGATAGAGGCCGGACACGCGGAGGGCCTGGTAGACGTGGACAAAGCCACCTGCAAGATGGCCGTAGAGCCAAAGGTTCTCGCTGAGCCGGTCCAGGTTGAGGAGAAGGAGCGCTCCACCGAGAGCAGTGAAACTCTCGAGGCTGCGGAGCAGGACTTTGCGGTCCAAATCCAGGAAGGCCAGTCAGTCAGGCAGTCCATAATGATGGACGAGAAGCGAGTCCTGACCGGGGAGCGCTCTCAAGAGATCACCAAGTCCGAGTCTGCTCAAGTCACCGCCACCACGCAAGCCCAGCTGTCCATGCTCGCATCAGAATCCAAAGATAGCGTGACTCTTCCCAAAGAGATGACTTTTGTGCTTCAGATGCCAAAACCATCCACTGTCAGTGTGCGTCGCCAGCTCAGAAACGCTCTGCAGTCTGCGGTAGCCAGTGAGCAGCCCGTGTTGCTGGCGGATGTTGTGGGAAGGCTCCGGGCTGCGGAGGCACAGGAAGTCAAAGTCCAGAGAGAACCTAGGCACACACTCTTCACATATCTGATCACGTCGACGGGCGCGCCTTTGGAAATCACCCTGGCTTTCCAGGGCGAGTATCCTCGCACGGCTGACCTCAGAAGTGAACTTCGGGCGGCTTTCCACTCCATCCTACACCAGGAAGCTCATGTTCTGACTTCGGACCAGCCGGGCACAATGCAGCTGGACAAACCTCAGAGGGCACAGGTCTCCTCAGCCCGCTCGAAGCAAGTCAGTTCCTCCGTGGTGCAGACGGTGAGGGTGGCGGAGAGCTCGGTGGACTTAGCCAGAGTCGAAGCTCAAGCGGCGGCCCTTCGGACTGAGTCAAAAACCCCGGTGGAGTGCGCCTCGGCCCTGCAGCAGGTTGTCATCCAGGAGTCCAGGGAAGCGAGGGGGGCGGAGGCCGTCTCGTCGCGGGTCCAAGTTTCCACTGAGGCCCGTGTAGCTTTCGAGCAGTCTGTGATGGTGTCCAGACAAGAGGTGAAGTCAACAATGAAAGGCAAAGCTGAAGGGACCGCAGGGCTTACCGCCGCCCCGCCGCCCACAACAGCCCCCTCTGAACAGGCTCGAGGCGTTAGTGTCACAGATGATAGGATGGAACGGGTTATCAAAGAGGAGATAGCAGTTTCTAGGCCAGAACCGAGAGAACGTCCCCTCATAGTGGCCACTCTGGAAGATGTGACCGTCGAGGAAGCTGCCGATGTGACACTCAAAACCAGCATCAAGCATGTCAGCCAGGTGCGCTGGTTTTTCAATGGCCGGCGGGTGCAAACCGGCAATGAGTTCAAGTGTTTCACGGAGGTCGACGCGCACTCGCTGACGATCAGAAAAGTCGTCAAGGAGAAACACGAAGGGGAATACGTTTGCGAGGCTGAGAACGAAGCCGGCCGAGCCACAACGTCTTCCAGACTCACGGTGGTCTCAAGAGGTTTGACTTCGACCAAAATCAGTGTTCCGTCTTTTCATTCGTTCCCTTCAGTCACGCTTAACGCACTCAGACGTCTTTCGTTTGTCTTTCGAATGTTCACCTTTCGTTCTAACTCGCCTCATCTTGTGTTTGTGCACCAACTGTCTGAAAATCAGAACCGGCACCCCCCCCCCGGGTGCCCGGTGCTGAATTTCGGACAGTTTTCGTGATCTGTCGTTGTCGGTTCTCCACCTGTCTGCGTGCTCCCAAGTCTTCATCTTGGTGGTCGCTTCATTTTTTTACCCGTAGCCTGAACCCAAGCCCGACGGCAACCGCCTGAAAATTAGGTTTCGCGGTCCTAAAGCTTGGGTTCTTGCTCTCTGTTTTATTTTCCTGGCTAGAACTAACATCCGCCATCTGTCTCCTTTTTGACTGTGTTTTCCATCCCCGCCTTTGTCTGACTGACGTTTATCTTCTCTGTCGTCCAGCGCCGCCCGTCTTCAGGCAGAGAATCGCCCCTCTGGAAGTAAACGTGGGCAGCCACGCCAAGTTTGAGTGTGAGATCGAGGAGGCCCCGAGCGTGACCTTCAAGTGGTACAAGTCCGGTGTGGAGATCAAGCAAAGCGAGAAGTACCTGATCGCCAGCCGGCACAACGGATCTTCCCTGGAAGTCTTGAATCCTGTCAAAGCTGATAGCGGAGAGTTCACCTGCAAGGCCACCAACCAGTTTGGCGCCGCCAGCTGCGGTGCCTCTCTGGCAGTCACTGGTAAGGCTTCCTGTTGCAAGCATCTCTTGAGTGAGTGAGTGAGTGAGCGAGCGAGCGAGCGAGCGAGAGAGAGAGAGCGAGCGCGAGAGGGAGAGAGGCAGATTTGGCAACTTTGAATATGGCCTCCAAGGGATTCTCTAACTGCTTTCCGTAGAAATGTACCCGCCGCTTTTCGTATCGAAACCTGAGCCCATTACATCCTATGTGGGAAAAAGCGTCGCCTTCCAGTGCTCCCTCACTGGATCGGCGCCCATAGATGTGGTCTGGCACAAAGACAACATAGCCATCTCGCCCTCCGACCACTACGCCGCGAGGTGCGACAAGAACAAGTACTCGCTGCACATCTCCAAACTTGAGCCCATCCACCAGGGAGCGTACTTGTGCAAGGCGTCCAACAGCGTCGGCGCCGCTACTTTCAGCACGGAGCTCCGGGTTATCAACAAGCCCAAGTTCGTTAAGGGCTTTGAGCCGGTGTCGGCCGCCGTTGGCCAAATGCTCAGGCTGGAGTGCCGGGTGGATGAGGACACCGGCGTGACGGTGTCTTGGACCCGGGATGGTAAGAAGGTCCACCAGAGCCTGGAGTGCAAGCAGGCCTTTGACGACAAAGTGGCGGTTCTGGAAATCGCCAAGTCCAAAGTCAAGGACTCCGGCCTTTACGTTTGCACGGCCTCCAACGAGGCCGGGAGCTCTTCCTGCGAGGCTCCGGTGACCGTTCAAGGTAAGACTTCACTGACTCCTTAGGTTAACGCTTCCAGCTTAACGCTTTGCGTTGCGTCTCCTCTTCTTTGAAAATAACCGCTCCCCGCAGAGCCTCCAAGCTTTGTCAAGAAAATGGACCCTAGTATCACGTGGAAGCAAGGAATAGCCGCTCGCTTGCATTGCACCATCAAAGGTTCCCCGGAGCTCCGCATCCACTGGTTCTGGAACGAGCGGGAGCTGAGCCCCGGAGACAAACACAAAATGTCTTTCGCAAACGGCGCGGCCACGTTGGAGATCGTGAACCTTCTGGTCACGGACAGTGGCCGCTACACCTGCGAGGTGTCGAACGACGCCGGCAGTGAGAGCTGCGGCGCGGCCGTGTCCGTCAAAGGTCTGTCCATGGAGTTGTGGGGAGGGCGGGGGGGGGGACTTATCGCCGCGGCTCGGGAACGCGGACCGAAAATTCGCCATCCGCGATAGCGAGCGCTTACGCTCGTGACTTCTTGTGATACCAGAGCCGCCGTCCGTAAGGAAAGAGCTGCAGACGGTGGAGGCGGTGAAGGGCGCCAGCGCTCAGCTGGAGTGCGAAGTTGCAGGAAGTGCCCCTTTCGAGATCACTTGGTCCAAAAATAAGAGGACTATCGCTAGTGACCACAAATACAAGATCACTTCCCAAGAGTCCATGTTGAGGCTGGAGATCCAGCCCTTTGAGAGCGCGGATATCGGAGAATATCAGTGCATCGTTTCCAACGACGTGGGCAAGGTCACCACCAAGGGCATAGCCAAACTTAAAGGTCGGTGCAACTTTAAGCCCGTTTGACCTTCCCCCTCCGGGCTCCGGCTCAGTCCTCGGCGGCCTCGATCTTTCTGCAGAGCCGCCGACCTTCACCAAGAGAGTGGAAAGCGTGACGGCCGTGCTGGGAAGCGCGTTGAAGCTTCAGGGGACGGTGAAGGGTTCCGCCCCCATCACGGTCAAATGGATGAAAGACTCTGAGATCCTCAGGGACGACGACCCGAACGTCACCATGTCCTTTGAGAACAATGTGGCCGGCTTGTCCATCGGAGCCGTGGCCCTCAGCCACGCCGGCAAGTACCTGTGTCATGCCGAGAACCAAGCCGGCCAACAGAAATGCGAAGCGGCCCTGACAGTCCACGGTCAGATGACATCCGCCACGCGGCCGCCCCTTTGCTCTTTTTGCTCTTTTTGTTCGTCGTTTTGCGAGCGCTGAATGTCTCTCCTCGTGTACCGATCCTATCTCAGAACCCGCCAGGGTCGTTGAACCGGCAGAGTCCATCAGCGTGACGGCAGGCGATTCGGCCACGCTGGAGTGCACCGTCTCCGGAAGCCCGGACCTTAAGGTCAAATGGTTCAGAGACGGCAAGGAGATGATCGGCGGGCGCAAATATAAGATGAGCCAAAAGGACAACGTGGTCTCCTTGAAGATTCTCAAAGCGGAAAAAGGAGACACGTCCGTGTACAAGATGGAGGTCGCCAATAAAGTCGGGAAAGACCAGTGCACCTGCTCCGTGACAGTTTTAGGTTGGCTTTGCTCTGCCGCCATTTCCCAAGAGCGATATCGTGTTCGCGCGGGACTTTGATGTCCGGCCGATCAAATGCGAGATCAGATCAAACGCGATCTGACCTTCCGCACCCCTTTTCCAATCTACTGACACGCGCCGTACCTTGCTTTTCATACGCAGACCGTATAATGCCACCAGCTTTCACCAAGTCCCTCAAACGGGTTGACGGCAACGTGGGCGGCGACGTCTCGATGGAGTGTAAGGTGTCCGGGTCCCAGCCCATCACCGTTGCTTGGTTCAAAGATGAGCGGGAAATTGAGTCCGGAGCCAAATTCCGGCTGGACTTCAGGGAGAGCTCCGCCGTACTGAGCGTCACCCGGCTGGAAAAGGCTGACTCCGGAGTTTATAAATGCAGAGCCAGCAACTCGGCCGGCGCGAAAGAAACCAGCGGCATACTTTACGTCAAAGGTGCGAGGGCGTCCCGCGCCGCGCTTTTTATCCGTTTTTGGCCGCTGCTAAGCGTGTGTTTCTTCCCGCCCCGGGCCCCCAGAGCCGCCGGTATTCACGGTGACCCCCGCCGACCAGGACGTTATACCGGGAACTACCGTTTGCCTTGGGGCCGCTTTTACCGGAACCCCTCCTCTGTCTGTGAAGTGGTTCAGAGAGGACAGGGAAATGGTCAGCGGAGGCTCCTGCTTCATCAAGAAGGAAGCCTCCGCGAGCGCTCTGGAGCTTTCCTCCGTCAAGCCCGCCGACTCGGCTAAATATACGTGCCAGGTGTCAAATGACGCCGGCAAGGTGGACTGCACTGCGGTCCTCTTTGTAAAAGGTGCGCCTTACCCGACGCGCGAACGGCACCGTTGGACGCCGACTTAACTCCCGATCCTCATTAACCTCTTCTCCCAGAACCTCCCGCGTTTGTGCTGAAGCCCGAGGCCACCAAGCTGGTGGTCAGCGGCGACTCGCTCAAGTTGCCGTGCAAGGTGACGGGCAGTCCCGCCATCGCTTTTAGGTGGCTGAAGGATGGCGTGGAGATCAGCCGCGGTCCAAAATACTCAATGTCCTCGGGGGATTCGGTGGCCTGTCTCGAGATAGACAGGTGCGCCGTTGAGGACAGCGGAGATTACGTGTGCGTAGCGTCCAGCGAGGCTGGCAGCGACTCTTGCAGCAGCACGGTCACAATCAAAGGTTTGTCCGCCCAGCCCGGAGCCGGAGCCGCCGCTCCCCTCCGCGCCGCTCCCCTCCGCGCCGCTCCCCTCCGCGCCCCGGTGAAGTGCTCTGTCGATGCGGCGGGCAAGTCAACATCGGGTCTGCTAACGCGTTTTCTGCAATTGAATTCAGTGCGCCGACTGTGTTCCTCCAGAGCCCCCGGCGTTTGCGCGGGTGCTGGAGCCCAAAGATGTGGTCAAAGGTTCTGAGATGATGCTGGAGGCCCAAGTGTCTGGTTCGGCCCCGTTCGCTGTGTCGTTTTACAAAAACGCCAAGCTGGTGAGGAACGATAAGAGACACAGGATAACGGTAAAGGAGGACCTGGCCGCCCTTCAGGTGCTGGCTTTGGAAGCCGGAGACGTGGGCTTGTACCAGTGCGCGGTGGAGAATGAAGTGGGGAAAGCCACTTGCGAATGTCAAGTCACTCTTAAAGGTTAGTTGAGAAGCCCCGGCTTCGTTTTTGTGTTGGGGAGAGTCCTAGGACTCGGCTGTCATAGTCCCCGTTCTATCACCTAGCTCTCCAACTTTGTGACTATCTTGGACTATCGATGCGCTCTCGTCTCCTGTTTTTAATCGTGGCTTTTATTGTTTGAATGATCTAACGCAAGGCGCCAACGATGACTCTGTTGTAGAACCTCCTTCATTTTTGCAAAAGCCGGAGAATGCGAGTGCCTTGGTAGGCAGCGAGGTGTCCTTGCGGTGCACCCTGAAGGGCTCGGAGCCCATGACCGTCACCTGGTTGAAAGACAACTATGAGATGAAGGAAGCCGAAAATGTTCAGATTTCGTACGAGAGGCAGACGGCCCTGCTGCGCATCGCCGAGCTTCACGGCAAGCATGGGGGCAAATACTCGTGTCATGCCCAGAATCAGGCGGGGAGTCAGACCTGCTCTGCCGTCCTGACCGTGAAAGGTCAGTTGTCCTCCGGATCCAAATCCCCGCCCGAAGCTTCAAACGGGCTAGCCGGACCTCGTGTTGCCCGGCCGAACGCGTTTTCGCATCGGTTGCCATTCCGGAAAACCGTTCGGTCACCTCCTCGTGCCGCCGCTCGCATTACGCTCACGCTCGATGTACTCAGTTGCGGCGTGCGATTATGGAGGTACGTTGTTGCCTAAATTGCTAAGCTTCCCTTGATGGGAGAACCGATCGAAAGATTACCGGTAACAAAGTGAATCCGTCGCGGGAGCTTGACATCCGCTGCGAATTTTGTCACGGGTATCGAGCTGGAGAAACTTTGCTGACTTTTGTCCTTCGTGCGCTAGAACCGGCCAAGGTCACCGAGGAAGCAAAGTCCATCAGTGTGACTCAGGGGGATTTGGCCACCTTGGAAGCCGGGTTTTCGGGCACCAAGCCGCTTAAGGCGCGCTGGTTAAAGGCTGGCAAAGAGCTGGTCTCCGGCCAGAGGTACAAAGTACAAAGCGCGGACTCCGGCTCCGTGCTGAAAATCAATAAAACCGATAAAAGTGATGAAGGCGACTACACCTTTGAGGTTTCCAACGATGTCGGTAGCAGTCGGTGCAAGGCCACGCTCACCGTTTTGGGTCAGTTGACAACCCTACCCCCAGAACTCTCGTGGCGGGCTTCGCTTCGGATACAGGCGCTCCCGCTAACCTCTTTGTTTTTTTCCCCGCGTCAGATCAAATCATCGCGCCGACATTCACGAGGAGGCTGAAGCAAAGCGAAGGTATCAAAGGTTCCTTCGCGCATCTGGAGTGCGTCGTGTCGGGCTCGCTGCCCCTCACCGTCCAGTGGTATAAGGACGAGAACCAGATCCGCACGGGCGACAAGCACAAGTGCACTTTCTTTGAGAATGTAGCCTGCCTGGAAATCTCTGACCTGGACAGCAAGGATAGCGGGAGCTACACATGCATGGCTAAGAACAAGGCAGGGAGCGCCCAGTGCTCGGGCACCTTGTTTGTCAAAGGTTGGAAGGACTTTTCTCTTCAGATCGGGTTGAGAAACACGCTTAGCTCATTCGCGATGATGATCCATCCTCCGCTTTTCCAGAGCCCCCCTGCATCATCGAACCGCCACAATCTCTGAACGTTTTGCCCGGCTCCAAGGTCCATCTCGGCGCTTTGGTCTCGGGCACGCCGCCGCTCACCATAAAATGGTTCAAGAACCAGAAAGAGGTCTTGTCCAGCTCTGACTGCCTCGTGACAAAGGACAACACATCCACCTCTTTGGAGCTCTTCTTTGTCAAAACCTCAGACTCCGGCGACTACGTCTGCGAGGTTCACAACGATGTCGGCGCCGTCTCCGCCCAGGCCGCGCTCTTTGTCAAAGGTTCCTGGCCGGCGCCGCTTCTCGTCCCGTCCGTCCGTTCGCGCGCCGCTTAAGTGCTTCCAACAAAAGAGAACCGTTGAGTTAGAAACGACCGTTCCTAAAACACTCAAGCGGCGATAGGCTAAAGTGACAAACGTGAAACGCAAGCTCGAGTCTTCCCCTCCAGGTCTTTCTGACGGACGCGTGTGGTTCTTCCGCTCCGCAGAACCGCCCAAGTTCACGCGTACGCCGGCGCGTTTGTCCGTCATCCGGCCGGGTCAGAGTCAAACGTTTGAGTGCCAAGTGAGCGGCACGCCCGAGATAGACATCTACTGGTTCAGGGAGGGTTCCGAGATCGTCCCGGACAGTCGGCGCAGGGTGGCCTTCGTCAACTCCTTGGCCACCCTGGAACTGCGCGGCGCCGAGGTCGACGACAGCGGGACGTACTTCTGCGAAGCTCGCAACGAAGCGGGAAGCGAGAGCTGCAGCATGGAGCTACGGGTCAAAGGTGGGTTCGGTCGCGTCCCCGAGAAGTTGCCGTCTCGGTGTTTCTCCGATCCGCGGAGGATGACTGCGTCTCGTCGTCCCCGCGCCAGAGCCGCCCGCGTTTGTGCGGGAACTGACGCCGATCAGCGTGGTGACAGGCTCCGGCGCCTGCCTGGACTGCCAACTGGCCGGCACGCCGCCCTTTGACATCACGTGGCACAAAGACGGCAAAGAGCTGAAAGCCAGCGCCAAACACGGCCTCTCGGCGGTTGGCGACACGGTGGGCCTGGAGGTAAACAGATGCGACACGGGCGACGTTGGGGAATACCAGTGTACCGCCTCCAACGAGGTGGGGAGCTGTAGCTGTAAGGCCACGCTGAGCCTCAAAGGTCGGTGCCTTTGGATCTGAACTTGTTCTCCCTCGTGTTAGTCGGCCGCCAGAATTAACGGCCGCTTTCCTCAAACAGACCCGCCCACCTTTACCAAGAGAATGGAAAACGTGACCTGCGTCTTGAGCGAGACGGCGCTCTTTGAGTGCGCGCTGGCCGGCTCTCCGACCATTTCCGTGCAATGGCAAAAGGACGGCAACTGGATTTTGGAAGATCCAAAGATGGAGAGAACGTTTGACAACAACGTGGCCACGCTCAGGATCCCCGCATGCGAAGCGGCCCACAGCGGCTCTTACGCCTGTCAAGCTGCGAACGAGGCCGGACAGGACAAGTGCGTGGCCACCCTGGCCGTCCAAGGTACGCTCGCTCTTCGCCGAGCTCTCATTCGGCATCTGGCCCCGACGCCGTAACCTCGCGACTTTTCCCACTCGCAGAGCCCCCTCGTATCTCAGAGAAGCCCGAGTTGGTGAAGGTGACGGCCGGAGACCCGGTCTGCCTGGACTGTAAGGTGGAAGGCTCGCCGGAGCTCAAAGTGCGCTGGCTGAAGGAGGGCAAGGAGCTGCAGTCCATCAAGCAGTACAAGATGAGCTTTGAGAACAACGTCGGCAGCCTTAAGATTCAGTCGGCGCAGAGAGAGGACGAAGGCGACTACGTCTTCGAGGTTTCCAACCACATCAGCAGCTGCGCCTGCGCCGTCAAAGTGGTCGTGTCAGGTTGGTGTGAAAAGCTCAGAACTCCCCGACATCCGGACCGGATGGTCACTTTGCGTTTCTTCTCCCGGCCGCAGAACAAGTCGTCCCGCCGAGCTTCATCGCTCCCCTCAGAGACGTGCAGGAGATCCTGGGCTCTTTTGTTCAGCTGGCTTGCAAGATATCCGGCTCCGTTCCCATCTCTGTGGAATGGCAGAAAGATGGCGCAAAGATCTCCAGCGGCGTTAAACACAAACTGATTCAGCAAGACAACTCCGTGTGCGTGGAGATTGAGCACTTGGAGGTTTCTGACGCGGGTTCCTACTCCTGCAAGCTCAGCAACTCCGCAGGAAGCTGCCATTGCACCGGAAGCCTGAAAGTCAAAGGTGGAAGCCGCTTTTGGATCGGCGACTCGATCTCTCGGCTTGAAGGTCCGCTTTTCTAACCCGCTCCGTTCCCTTGCTCGTAGAACCTCCTAGCTTCGTCGCCCGCCCCGAGTCCCAGGCCACCGTGCCCAACGCAACGGTGCGTTTCAAAGGGACGTTCAAGGGGACGCCGCCCTTCAGCGTTAAGTGGTTCAAGGATGATTCGGAGCTGATGACGGGTCCGACTTGTCTCATGGGGCTGGAGGGGCCGTCCTGCCTGCTGGAGCTTT
Source organism: Hippichthys cyanospilos (assembly GCF_059441005.1). Classification (NCBI taxonomy): domain Eukaryota; kingdom Metazoa; phylum Chordata; class Actinopteri; order Syngnathiformes; family Syngnathidae; genus Hippichthys; species Hippichthys cyanospilos. Next base: position 7,979,067 of record NC_142373.1, read on the forward strand.
ACTCAGTGGGCGTCACCCAGAGCGGCGTCTACTCATGCCAAGTCAGCAACGATGCCGGCTCCGCCCGCGCCAGCGCAGACTTGACGGTTAAAGGTGGGACGCTCGTCTTATGTCGCCGCGTGCTGCGCGGCTTCGTCGGCGTTGGCTTTCTTGTCGTCTTTTCGCTCTTTCGCCGCGGCCGAGGGGCGGCTTTCTTCGTTTCTTCAACGGAGAGGCCCCCGTCCTCCAAACGGTAGCCGGTCGGTCGTCGCACCGACGAAGCTTTTGTCCGAAGGCGTCGTCAAGTCTGACGATCCAGAGTCCGATCGCCCGCGCTGAACTTTTACGTATGGCCGTCGTCCGGATGACCGTAATCTTTCCGTCTTCCCAGAACCACCGGAGTTTGTGCTGAAACTCCCGGCTGACAAGTGTGTGAAGAGGGGCGACGCGCTCCGCCTGGAGTGCAGGGTCGGCGGTACCGGACCCATCACCGTCACCTGGTACAAGCAGGACGCCAAGCTGAAGGACGGCGGCAATTGCGGCACCTCCTTTGTTGGTTCCGTGGCCGCGCTCGAGCTGCGCGACGCCGGCTTTGACGACGACGGAGTTTACACATGCGAAGCCCATAGCGACGCCGGCGGCGTCAGCTGCAGCACCACCCTTACTGTGAAAGGTCGGGTTTTTTTCATTCTCACCTCTTAAATTGAGGTAACGTATATGTGCAATGTGGAAGGAAGGCATAATACCTGGAGAAAACCGCACGCTTGGGAAACTTTGCACACAAAAAGCCCAGTTTTTTAACCCAGAACCCCAGAGCCAAGAGGCGGACGTTCTCGCCGCTCGTCCCCCGTGCGTTGACCCCTTTCCGAATTTCAAAAAGACCAAATTCTCACAAAGGCGGAGGGAACGAGAAGATTGACAGTTTTCCGGAATTCGGCCGCAGGCTCCCCGTTCCTCCGTGACAATGCGCCGGTGTTCCCGCAGACCCGCCGTCGTTCATCAGAGTACCTGAGCCGGCAGAGGGGCTGATGGGCAAGGATGTGAGTCTCTACTGCGAGATGAGTGGCACGGCCCCATTCCAGACCAACTGGTTCAAGGAGGGCAAGCCCCTGATGGAGAGCAGAAAGTACAAGATGTTGAGCGAGGGCAGCTCGGCCACCCTGCACGTCACGGGGCTGGAGTCTGCCGACGCCGGCAGCTACGAGTGCAAGGCGTCCAACGCCGTGGGCAGCGACACTTGCCGCACGTCGGTCAAACTCAGAGGTGGGTTGACTTCAAGGCGTCGGGTGCGGCGCCCCGGTTAGATTCCTTCGCCTCTCTGACTGGTTCCTCGCTCTCCGCCAGAGCCCCCGTCCTTCCTGGAGAAACTGCGCAATGCCACGGCGGTTCTGGGACAGGAGGTGACCCTGGCGGCCGCCGTCAGCGGCTCCGAGCCCATGGAGGCGTCCTGGCTCCTGGGCAAGGACCACGTTCTCAGGGACGGCGACAACCGAAAAATCAGCTTTGAGAACCGGCGGGTCTCGCTTCGAGTTTTCGCGGCCGACGCGGCGGCGGCCGGCCGCTATACCTGTCAGCTGCGAAACGACGCCGGAAGTACCGAGTGTTCCGCAAACTTGACCGTGCTGGGTCGGTAACCGAACAATTGTCTTTTTCGTCCTTCCCCGAGCCGCTAACTCAGTTGCGGTTTTAAACACCCGGCGGTCTCCGTGTGTCGCTTGCAGAACCTGCCAAGATCGTGGATAAGCCCGACGCGCTGAGCGTGACGGCTGGCGACGCGGCCGCTCTGGAAGTCAAAGTGTGCGGCACCCCGGAGCTGGTGCCCAAATGGTTCAAGGACGGCGTGGAGCTGGCCTCCGGCAGGAAATACAACATTTCCTTCTGCCGGATGATCTCCAGCCTGAATGTGCTTGCGGCGGAAAGAGCGGATTCTGGAGAATACACCTTTCAGGTCGTGAACGAGGTCGGGAAGGACCTGAGCAAAATTACTCTCACGGTCCTAGGTTGGTGGCGCTTTCTCAAACATTTCAAGTCGCTTTGCCATGAAACCCGCGTGAGCGTCTTTGACTTTTCATCGGGTGTTCTTCGACGTTCGAACGACCTGACAGAAAGGAGTCCGCTTACTTTGACACGTTGAAAAGCCGTTGAGGATAAGAGAGAGAGAATCTCGCCATCGTACGGGCCCTCATTTCGCAAAAGACGTCGTGGCGTCTTTGTTTAAAACAGTGACGTGGCGAGGGAGCTGCGCGGCGACGTTTAAACTCGCCCCGCTTTTTTGTATTGCCGCGACCTTCTCTTGGGTCTCGCGGCAAACGCAAACAGAAAGCGTGAGAAGTGCGCGATCCGACCTTTGTGCCGTCTTCCCCACCCGACAGACAAAATCATCCCGCCTTCCTTCACGAGAAAACTGAAGGACCGCAACGCGGTCGTGGGCGACGGCGTCGAGCTGGAGTGTAAGGTGTCGGGCTCGACCCCTTTCGCCGTTTCCTGGTACCACGATGACGAGGAGATCGGCAGCGGGCCCGCCTACGACATCTCCTTCGGCGACAACAGCTGCACCCTCAGGGTGGCGACCCTCAAGCTGTCCGACTCGGGGCGCTACATGTGCCGAGCCGTCAACGCGGCGGGCTCCAGCGAGACGAGCGCCGCTTTGGTCGTCAAAGGTAAGCGGGGCGACGCGTGTATTCGGGCTTCCCGATTCCCTGTTCGTCGGAATGCCTGCGAACGAGTAACGTACCGCGCGACGCCCCATGCTACAGCTTGAACAACTTCCTGCGTCCGTTATCAAGGAAACACACCTGGAAAATGGCTGTGGGGTTCTTTCGCCGCCGTCATAATAAGATTTGTACCTTTAGTTTTACCAGGCGTTACGATTAACCGGACGGTGCAGTGGAGGAGGGCGCGTGCGTCCTTCTTTCTTTTTTCTTTTTTCTTTTCTGCCGCGACTGCCCATGCTTACGGTGTGGAACGTGTGGAGTATTTCCAGATCGGAGCGCCAGTCGTTACTCGCAAACATCTTGGGTTTTGGTGACAGTCCTCACCCGAGGGAGCAAAACCTCTTCGGTCCATTTACCGCCACGCTGACTCCTTGGTGTCCGCAGAGCCGCCGTCCTTCGCCGTTCCTCCGCAACCGGCCGAGGCCACGCCGGGCTCCGACGTCACCTTCTCGGCCATCGTGAGGGGCAGCGCCCCGCTCAGGGTGAAGTGGTTCAGGGGGGCGAAGGAACTGGAGGCCGGGCGGGACTGCGACTTCTCCCTGAAGGACAACCGGGCGCTCCTGCTTCTCCACCGGGTGGACAGGAGTCATGCCGGCGAGTACACCTGCCAGGTCATCAACGACGTGGGCAAGGAGAGCTGCCCCGTCAACCTCCTCCTCAAAGGTCAGCGGCCATCTGTGGACGGGGAATCTGCTGCGGTACAAAGAGTTTTGCGCTCGGGGGGACTTTTGGATGCGCCCGGTCATGTTGGAAAGGCACCGTCCGTGCGTTTGCGCCTGTCCTCTTGCGCTTTCAGTTAAGGGACTTGAGCATCATCCTCGCCTTCTTTGATGTATACTGCCGAGCTACGTAGGAAGCCTTTTGACCGAGCGTAGCGGCGCTGCTTTGTGCCCGCCGCCAGCAATTCCTAGAAGCCTTTGGACAAAGCGAACAATCCCGGGATAGTCTCCTCAAAGTCTTTACGCAGTAGGGCGCCGCGGCCTTATTTCTGCGCCGCGGGTTCGCCGTAGCCCAATCCAACGTTTCGAGCGCGTCTTCCCACGACGGTGAAGTTCGCGCTACGAAAGGCCGTCCCGCGTCCATATGCACGTCCGGTCGAGTCTCGCCGGCGCATCGTGACTGACAGCCGGCATCCGCTGGCGTTCCTCTTCCAGAGCCCGCTTTGTTTGTGAAGAAACTGAAGGACGTGTCTGTGGAAAAAGGCAAAGCCCTGAGGCTGGAGTGCACGTACTCCGGGACGCCCGAGATCTCGGTGAGCTGGTTCAAGGACGAGCAGCCGGTGTTTGCCTCTTACAAATACAACCTGAGCACTACGGAGAGCTCCTGCATCCTGGAGTGCCTGAGCACGGATGACAAGGACGCGGCCGGGACGTACGCCTGCCGCGTGGCCAACGACGCCGGCGAGGATGAATGCCGGGCCGCCGTCGCCATCCTGGGTGAGAAGGCCAGGCGCTCTCGAACTTTTGGAGGGGCCGGAAGTAGCGGCGCGAGCCCGGGTCGCTTGACTTGGCGGCCGCCTTTTTCTCCTCCCCGCAGAACCGCCGTACTTCCCGGAGCCCCTGGAGCCCATGGAAGTGACGTCCGGCGACGCCGTCTGCCTCAAGTGCCGCGTGGCGGGGACCCCCGAGATCAAAGTGTCCTGGTTCAAGGGCGACGGCAAGGTTCGCTCTAGCGCCGCCTGTCGGCTGGAGTACACCAAAGGCACGGCCTGCCTCAAACTCAGCAAAGCCACCAAGGCCGACACGGGCGAGTACACCTGCAAGGCCGAGAACAAGATCGGGACGGCCGCCTCTACGTGTCGCCTCAGCGTGCTAGGTGGGTCTCGCGCGCCGCTTCCACCGCGCCGTCCCGTCACTCTTTGACGTCAAAGATGCCCGTGGCTTCTCAATCGTCCTTAAGTAGATTGAACGATCGCAAAATGTTACCTTACTATTCCCGAGCGGCCGCTGGCGTCATGTCGGTGAGTGAGCGCGCGTACCGCCGGCGCTACTAGTCGTCCCCGAGAGCTTTGGAAACGCGAGCCGATCTAGTGAGCGATGGGCGTCTTTCCGTCGGCCGTCGGGGCTCTCTGACCGCCGCTCCCCTCCCTCGGTCAGAGGCCAAGACGCCGCCGAGCTTCCCGAAGAAGATCGCGAGCCTCCAGGAGACTTTGGGCTCCGCGGCGCGTTTCGAGTGCCGCGTGGCCGGCTCGTCCCCTCTGGAAATTTCCTGGCTCAAGGACGGCGAAGCGGTGCGGGACGGAAAGGACTTCTCGGCGCTGTACCACGACAACACGGCCACGCTCACCATTCACCGCAGCGAGATGAGACACGCCGGGGAATACGCCTGCGTGGCCACCAATAGCGTGGGCTCCGCGTCGTGCAGAGCCAAACTCGCTCTGCAAGGTTGGCGCCGGGAAAACGCCGCCCCCGAGAAAAATTTGCGCCGGTTCCAATCCCTTGTCTTTCCGCAGAGCCGCGATACCCGCCGGTCTTTGACAGGAAGTTGTCAGCGACGCAGGCGGTGACCGTGGGCGACGGCGTGGAGCTGGAGTGTCACCTGACCGGCTCGGCCCCCATGAAGGTGACCTGGTCCAAGGACCACAAGGACATCCGGAGCGGCGGGAACTACAGGATCCGCGCGGAAGGCGACGCGGCCCAGCTCACCATCGTCAAGGCCGACAAAGCTGACGCGGGACGATACTCCTGCCACGCCGCCAACGACGTCGGGAAGGACTCTTGCTCCTGCGATCTCACCGTCAAAGGTTTTGGTCCCGAATAGTTGCTCCCACGGCTCTTTGTTTTCCATCCCGCTTGTTTTTGTCTCGCTCCATCGTCCGAGTGAGCGGATCTTTCCGTCTCACCCGCGTTGCTTTGGCATCCCCCGCAGCCGGTTTTGGCCTCGCGTTCCGCAACCCCTGTTCTTTCCGCCCCGTCTTTCTGCCCCGTCTTCATCGTATTCTTTTGCCTTGGTCTTTGTGCGCTGTCCTCGGGTTTGCGTCCCCTCTTTGTCTCTTTCCCCTCAAACTTTGCATTCCGACCTCTGCTTGTGGCTCAGCCCGCCGATTTCTTTGCATCGCTCCTCTGTCCCTCCGGTTTTATCCTGTCCCCTCCCATAGCGTGCGTGCGTGGTGACTCATGGCCCCCGTCTCTTTCCTAGAGCGTAAGAACCCTCCCATATTCACCAAGAAGCCGTCCGAGGAAATGGAGGACACCGAGGGTCGCCCGGTCAAGATGGAGGCCCGCGTGTCCGGCTCCCAGCCCATGTCGGTCCTCTGGTTCAAGGACGGCGCCGACGTCTCGGCTTCCGACGATTACGACTTGAGCTTCAAGAGCAACGTGGCCGTGCTTTGCATCAAGAGCGGCCGGCATGAGCACAGCGGACGCTACAGCTGCAGAGCCGCCAACGAGGCGGGGAAGGCAGAGTGCGACGTGGTCCTCAAAATCTCCGGTCAGTGAGCCCCCGGCGCTGATATCGTCTCGGTCGCTCGTACGTTTGCCCGCGTGTTTTCGCCTGTGACCGTTTCTCTCCGGAGCTATTTCATATGTAGCAAGTTCAGCCAGCGTTTTGTAGTTGTCGTTTGTCGTTCCTTCCTGACCTCCTAAAACATAGCATGGCCAACCTTTTGAGCTTTGCCTCGTCCGTCCTTTGTTAGCGTGGCAACTTTACTTTTGCCGTAGCTATTTCATATGTAGCAAGTTCAGCCAGCGTTTTGTATTTGTCGCTTGTCGTTCCTTCCTGACCTCCTAAAACATAGCATGGCCAACCTTTTGAGCTTTGCCTCGTCCGTCCTTTGTTAGCGTGGCAACTTTACTTTTGTTAGCGCCGTTTGCAGTTGGGGTCCATATGTCATTCGCCTGCACGTTTGATAACTTGGCTAACGTTCAGTCATTGTTATCGTGATCGCGGTCGTTGACGCGGCCAATTTCGCTTGCCGGCGCCGTCAGGTAACAGCGTAGCAATCCTTGAGCTTCGTTAGCGTTCGCCACCCGTCAAATATATTTGCTAGCGCGCCGGCTGATGTTTTGGCGCCGGCATCTCGCGCAGAGCCCAAGTCCGCCCCGGTCTTCGACGTTCCTCTGAAGGCGGCGTCGGTGTCCGAGGGCGAGCGTCTGAGTCTGCGCTGCCACGTTCGCGGCTCGCCGCCCCTTCGGATCCAGTGGATGAAAGACCGAAAAGAGCTGGGGCCGTCCGCCGCCGCCGCCGTCAGCTTCTCTGACGGGACGGCCTGCCTGGAGGTGGCCTCCGTGACCCGTCACGACGCCGGCGACTACATCTGCAAGGCCACCAACGACGCCGGCAGCGAGCTGTGCCGCGCCAAAGTCACCGTCAAGGGTAAAAGCGGGGATTGTCTATTTTCTCAGACGTATACGACTCAAATAACACGTCCGCGGTACTGTTGAAAAGGATCGAACACGCTTGATGGTAGATGGAAATTGTTTGGCAAGGCGAGCGAGTCCCAGTCAGGCACCCGGCCGCCATTGATGGCGTTTGTGGTTTTTGTCATGGAAGGAAAAGAAGCCGCGCCCACGGACGTGGCTGCCGAGGTCGCGGCCGCCAAAAAGCTGGACCAGCTCTTCTTCATCCAGGAGCCCGGCAGCCTGCACGTCACCGAGAGTGAGACATCCGCCTTCTCCTTCCTCTCTCGGGGCCAGGACGTTGCAAGACGCTGGAGATGATCCGCAGTCGCGCGCGAGTGTATCAGAAATGTCCGGAACGTTCCTGAGAGTCGATGAGTGCCATTGACGCGCCTGCGTACGCACTAAATAAACCAATAAGCAAACAAGCGCAGCAACTCTTAGGGAGACAAGCGTCACGGGGGGGGGGGGGGCACTTGCGCACGCACGATAGAAGCAAACGGAAATGACCGTGAGGTGGTGTGCCCGCAGAGGGCGCCGCCACCTTCATTGCCAAGGTTGGCGGCGAGCCCATCCCCAGCGTCAAGTGGATGAAGGGCAAGTGGAGGCAGCTGACCCAGGGCGGCCGCGTCTCCATCGAGCAGAAGGGCCGGGAGTCCAAACTGGAGATCCGAGAGGTGACCAAGTCGGACTCCGGCCAGTACCGCTGCGTGGCCTCCAGCAAGCACGGCGAGATCGAGTGTGCCGCCGACCTCCACGTGGATGAGAAAAAGGCGGCCGCCCAGCTGGAAGGGGACCTGAGAGCCAAGCTCAAGAAGTTAGTCCGTGGGCAGGCGTGGGCAGAACAGGGACTGCGGCTCTTCAACCGGAATCTCCTTCCTGTCTTCAGGACGCCGTCCAAGCAGAAGAGTCCCGAGGCGGAGCAGGACATCGACATCGTGGAGCTGCTGAGGAACGTGGACCCCAAAGAGTACGAGAAGTACGCTCGCATGTATGGCATCACCGACTACCGGGGACTGCTCCAGGCCATCGAGCTGCTCAAGCAGGAGAGGGCGGAAGAAACCGGACGACAAGTGAGATACCCCCCCGCGCAGCCGCCGACAGCGCGGATCCGGTCTGCGTCCGATACCCATTCCGGCCCTTGCCGTCGGCAGGAATCGGAGCGGAGTGGACCCAGAGAGGTGGATGAGGACATGGCAAGGCTGGTGGCCGACCTGCAGAAGAGGATGGAGCGGACGGAGGTCGGTAGACGACGTGTCTTAGTTGGAATCCAAAGTATCGACAGTCCATAGAATATCGTGCCGGCCGGCGCTAGCTGCCGTGGTCCATCCGTAGTCGGCGGCCCATTGTCCGCGTTCCGCGCCTAAGTCGACCTGTTGTTTCCTCTAGCCCGTAACCGTGGTGAAGGACATCTGCGACCAGTCCGTCCTTGTCGGCGAGGAGGCTCTTTTTGAATGTGAGGTGAAGATCAACTACCCTGAAATCATGCTGTCCTGGTACAAGGGCACCCAGAAACTAGACACCGGCCCCAAGTACGACATCGGTGTGAGCGGAGACCGCCACCTGCTGAAAATTAAGGGGTGCCAAGTCGCTGACCGGGGCAACTACCGAGTGGTGTGCGGGCCTCACATTTCCAGCGCCAAGCTCACCGTCACCGGTCAGTTCTGCGAAACGTCTTCATGAATAGTAGGGCAGCCGGGCAGTACTGTCAACAATGTAGTTCCGCGCCCTCCAACCCTTTGTTCGTACCGTGCCGTACGAGATCCGTAGCCCCTACGCGCCATAATCCACAGCCCGTCGCCAATAGTGTCCGGTGCGTAGTCCGTCCTTCATTTCGCATAGTCCGTAGTATGCGGTCCCCAGCCCGCTCTTAGTTATAGTTAATGATCCACGGGTAGAAGTTTGCTGTCCGTAGTCCGTAACACTAACGTAAGCCTCCACGGTTTGATTTTTCCAGAGGCCGTGGTGGAGACGCATCTTCAGGACACGTCGGGTAAGGAAGGCCAGGCGTGCTCATTGTCTTGTCAGTTGTCCATCCCCGATGTGGAGGCGCAGTGGTTTAAGGATGGCCAGAAGTTAGACACCAAGGGGGGCAGGTTCAAGTCCGAAGTCAAACACAAGCTCCAGAAGCTTTATATTAAGGACTTGAAGCCCGAAGACCAGGGCCGCTACACCTGCAGGTACCTGCACCTGCAATCCTCTGCGGACCTCTGGGTGGAAGGTTCGTACCTAGTTCGAAAACCTTCCGACCGATCCTTCACTAACCTCTTGTGCCCCCCCCCCCCCCCTCCCTCCCCCCAGTCATCGTTTTCATCACGCCTCCCCGGACTAATCCCAAACCTTTTGTCCACACTCTCTTTTTGACTTCCCGATAGAGGTTTACTTTCTCCTTAACTAGTCATCTATCCATCCCCTTGCCCGTCCTCCCTCTTGGACTCCGGGTCAGTCGTCACCCTCCCGCGGGTCCCCCGTAACCCCGGCGCCGATATCGTGCGCTTGGCTTGAAATCTGTCGGTCCATGGCACCGACAGCACTAAAAATCCTCATTGTCATCTCCGTCCCTTTTACGTCTTCCTTCTTGGACTCCTGTCAGTCCGCGGTACCTCCCGACCCCAGCATGGTCCGTCCGACGGTTCTCCCCTCCTAATACCGCAGCAGTCGTTGGCCCGCTCGCAACCCGCCCGGCATTCTCACCGTCGCCGCATCCTCCCCCCGACGGCCGCACCTGCTAACTTTCCGCTCGGCGACAGAATCCCTGTCAGAACCTCCTCGGTGCGGATGCCGTCCCTCGCCGGGACCCTCTCATCCAGCGCCGTCCGTCTTTGTCTCTCGTAGCCGAGCAAATTCATTTCACCAAGCGCATCCACAACGTGGAGGTGAACGAACGTCAAGCGGCCACCTTTGAGTGCGAGGTGTCTTTCGACAACGCGGTGGTGTCCTGGTACAAAGACACCTGGGAACTGAGAGAAAGTCCCAAGTACAAGTTCCGCAGCGAGGGCCGGAGACATTTTATGGTCATCCAAAACGTGAGCGTGGAGGACGAAGGTGCGTAGTAGCACTACGGCTGGGCTCCGCCGTCCCCGCGCCGCATTTGACCGATGACTCCTCTCACGTAGGCGTGTACTCGGTGATTGTGAGGTTGGAGCCCCGGGGCCAAGCTAAGAGCAGCGCTGAGCTCTATTTGTCTGGCAAAGGTACCGCGGCCGCGCCTTTGACCACCCTTGGACCGGCTCTCTTCTCCTGTTTAACGCTCCCTTCTTCTCCTCCTCCTCCTCCTCCTTCTTCTTCGCCCCCGTCTTTGGCAGAGATCCAATTAGCCGCCGTTCCCTTTGGTGAGTACTTTCTTTTCTCCGACGCGGAATGCTGGTCCCCGGCCGTCTTTCGGAGCGCTGGAAAAACGCGCGCTTCGCGTGTCGAAGTCACGCGGGCCGCAAACCGGGCTGGCCGTTCGGCCCCCCGCCGCTTGACACCTCGCGACCCGCGATGAGATGCGCGAGGCGTTCGCTGACCACGCCATACCCGGAGCGAGTGGCCCGAATGAACGAATGCCCTCTTAACGCACGGCGTCAATTGATTGGCGCCGCTCACCCAATGTGCGGTGAACTCCGGGCCACCCCGTCAATGAATGCGCCGTGAACATCGCGTCCCGAGAGAGCGAACGAGCCAACGGGCGGGCGGGCGGGCGAGCGAACGGGCGGGCGGGCGAGCGAGCGAGCGAGCGTGCTTCAAAGACGGAGCGGATGAATGGCTGAAATTCTCCCGACGCGGGACGAGGTACTAATCGTTCCAATTCCTTTGCGGTTTAGATGTCCAAGACGTTCCCGTGGAGAGGCCGGAAGCGCCTTCGTCGGTAGACGTTCAAGGTAAGAGCAAAGACGCCGGCCCGCCCTCGCGTATTTGCGAGTATCGGACCAAACGAGGGCGGCCGGATCAAAGGTTGGAGCTGAGAGGCTCCCCGTTTGCTTTGCCGGCGGCCCCAAATTGTCCAAATTGTTGTCCAAATGAATGAAAACATGCGCCGAGGAGACAGACTAAGTTGAGCTGCCGGAAAGTCGGCGTGCGCACGAGCCAACGGAATGATGACACATTTCTTTGCTCTTTCTTTCAAGAATCTGCTGAGTTTTATCATTACGAGGAAGAAATTGAGCAGACAGGTATTGGGGCTTTTCTTCTCCTCCCCGTCGTCATGGTCCGTCCTCCATTTTCACATCCTTTCCTCATCCGTAACACGTTCATACCCCGCGCCCTTGACGAGGCTTTGGACTAACCTCGAGCTAGGAGGAGTCCATCTTTGAAGGAGGCCGGCCCAAAAACAATTACAGTAGTTTTCAATGGCTACCTCTAAAGAGGAAGAAGAAGAGTGGCCTTCATGTTTGGAACGCGTCCTGAGCCTTTTTTGCCGATGGACTCCCTACTAACATCATTTGAAACCGGCATCCAGTGAGGAATTAAGATGGAAGGGAAGAGTGGTGGTCACCTGGTTGGGGGACTTAGCACGACAGGGGAGTGGCTCTGTTTGGTCCCCTGGCGGTTCCGTTTTTGATTTTTTTTTTCAAGTTAGGTTCTCCCTCTGAATGGACAAAAATGAGAAAATGAAAAACAAAACGTGTGTCTTTTCCAGTTACCGTCCAGGAGACGGCGGAAGGACGGGAAGCGGAAGCGAGAGAGGACGCGCGTTCCCGAGGTACCCGAGGAAATCTCGCGAGCGCCATCTTTGGTGTCTTCCGGCTAACTTGTTGAGTGTTTCCTTTCCAAGCGGCCGAAGCCCCGGAGGAAGAGCGCGTGGAGCCGGCCGCAAAGAAGGAAGGGGCGCCGCCCCCGCAAGGTAAGAAAGCCATTCTGCGGCCGGCTTCGCATCCACGGCGACTGACGTCGGCGTCCGTGTCACAGTGACCAAAGTGGAAGAGGAGGATCTCTCGGAGAGGAAGAAGAAAGTGCCGACCCCGTTTCGAGGTACTTTGTTTTGGTGGATTCCGAGGTCGCGACCGGTCGCTAACCGGCTTGAATTTCTCCAAAGAACCCGAGGAAGTCGAAGCCGGGCCGCCGCGGAAGCCAAAGAAAGGTAGCCCTTCCCGCTTCCTCTTGCCTCTCGCCTCTTGTTATCCTTTCGTCCTCTCTGTCGCCGACTTCCGTCCGAGCCGCATTTCTCAAATATATTTTGTCGCCCGCCCCCAAGACGAGCCCGAGCCTTCGGTAGAATCCGGAAAGCCCCCGCCCGAAGCGGAGCCGGCGGCGACGGCCCAGCCCGAGCCGAAGCCCAAAGTCAAGCCGGCGGCGAAGCCCGGGCCGGGAGCCGAGCCGACGGCCGGGGTCGAGCCGGTGGAAAAACTGGAGCCCGAACCGGGGCTTAAACTCAAGAGGGTGGCGAAGCCGGCGAAGAAGCCGGAGCAAGAACCCGAGGCCGAGCCAGGGTTTAAACTCAAGCCGGTCTTGAAGCCGGCGGTGAAGCCGGAGAAAGAGCCGGAGCCGGGTGTCAAACTCAAGCCGGTGCCGAAGCCGGCGCCCAAGCCGGCGGAGAAGCCCGAGCCCGAAGCCGAGCCCCAACCGAAGCCGAAAATCGAGCCGCCGGCGAAGCTCGAGCCTGAGCCCGAAGCCGAGCCGGCGGCCAAGCCGGAGGCGGGGCCCCAAGTCAAAGCAAAGGCCGAGCCGGAAGCCCAAGCCAAGCCTGTGGTGTTGAAGGAGCCGACCGCGCCTCCTTCCAAAGGTACTTTTCGCCTTCTTTTCCCGCCGCTCCTCGTACGTGTGCCTTTGTACGCGTGCTGCTTTGTTTGCGCGGAAGCCTATCTTTGAGTGTCGAACGTGTCACTTTAAGTCTCTGGGGAACCAAAACCAGAACCTGTTGGAATCAAGTCCAAACCCGAGGTGGCAAAAACAGAGCCAGCCGCGGTCCCCGAACCAGAGCCCGCGGGGGTACCCGAACCAGAGGCGAGACCCAGACGAGAACCCGTGTCGATACCTACGCCGCCCGAACCGGAGCCTGCGGGGGTACCCGAACCAGAGGCGAGACCCAAACGAGAACCCGTGTCGATACCTACGCCGCCCGAACCGGAGCCTGCGGCGGGGCCCAAACCGCCCACGCCTGAGCCCCCGGCGGAAAGTAAACCTCCCCGACCGGAGTCTGTAGTGGCACCCGAAACCCCCAAACTGGAGCCCTTGGCGAAAAAAGCTGAAGTAGCGGGGCCCAAGGTGCAGAAAGTAGAACCTCCGAAGGCCAAAGAACTAAAGGAACCTGCCAAAAAAGGTACACGTCTTCCACCTGTGGGCTTTTCCACAACTTCTTAAATCACAAGGCGGTGAAAAGCTCTTGGTTCGTCAATAAATTCAGCGTAGCTATTGACCTTGTCTCAAAGTGATCGAGAAGCCAGTGACGGAGGCTGCTGCGGAAAGGCGGGAGCCCCCCGGCAAAGAAGAAACAAAAACCAAGACGCCCGCGGTCAGCGAAGGTATCCCGAGCTCGGCCACAAGTCTTCGGTCTTGTCGTCTTCTTAACTTTTACGCGCGCTTCACGACGTGGCCTCGTTGGGCACGTGGCGTGTCCCCTTCTCGGCATGCGCTGTCCGCGCTTGTCAAACGCGCGTCTCGGGCCGCGCTTCGTCAATCCTGTTTCGTTGTTTGTCTTTGGCTTGTCGAGCCCGGTGTCGTTTGGTGAGTTTGGCTCCTCGTCTCCGGCCCTCGGCGAGCGGCTCTTCGTCTGCGGCGTGTCACACGTATTTGTCTAAATTTGTCTTACCCTGTTTTTCACCCGTGGTTCTTCACGCGTGGTTTGGTTGGCGGCTCTCGCCATCTTCTTCTTTCTTTATTCTAATTCATCACGTCGCGTTTGTCTCTTCGCGAAGAATTCCCCGTGTCTCGTTTCGAACTTGTACATATTTCTTCACGTGTCGTTCGTCACGTCCGTTTGTATGGAATGTTTCTTGACGCGTTTTCAGCGGAGGTCTTTTTGTGCCGCTTCTTCCAAGTTCCTGTGCCGGAGAAGATAGCGGGTGAACCGAAACCAGCAAAGGAAGCCCAACCCGTTCTGCTCCCTCCCAAGCAAGAGCCGGCAGAGGCAAAAAGAGGTACTTTGAAGTTTGCCCGCGGGGGGTAGCGGCGCTGCCTTCCAGGCCGCCTGTGCAAAAAGCCTTCCGTTTTAGCAGCGTAACCGCACGGCGTAACCTGTGTGTGCGCCAGCACATTGTCGTGTTCTTAACGTGACCCGCGTGTCGCTGTCTCACGCTTTTTCAAGCTCGGAAAGCTGATCTTGTAGTCCAAGACCGGCGCACGCTGGCCAAAGGGTCTCGGGAGAGGCCCCGTGAGGTTGTCTGGTCACAGAGTCCTCCACCCGAGTCTCTCCAGGGTACGACTCGGGCGAGGCTACCGGAGAAAACTGAAACGGTGGCAGAAAAAGTGGCTAAGGTGCCTCCTGATAAGCCTCGTCACATAAGAGAAAATGTGGCGGATTTGTTTCATGATGGGCCTCTCAAAGTACCGGGAACGCTTCCCGGTATACTTGATAATGTACCAGTGAAAGAACCTGAGAGGATTCATGCTAAACCCGAGGAAGTATCGGAGAAAGTACCCGAAGTAGTGGCGGAGAAACCTCTCGGTAAGCCTGACGAGGTCCCGGTGAAAGTACCGCAGAAGTCGAATGATAAAAGTGATCAAAAGAAAGGGAAGGTTTTTGGTACACGGGATAAAGTATTCGGAAAGCTTCCTGGCATGCCTGATGAAGTACCAGAGAAAGTGTCAGAAAGCTTTCATGATAAACCTGATGGAGAGCCAGAAAAAGTGCCAGAAAAAGTGGACGAGAGGCTCCTCGGTTTGTCTGATACAGTACCGGAGAAAGTACCAAAGAATTTTTTTGTTAGACCCGATGATAAAAAAACAGCGAAAGAAGGTCTTCCCGCCAATCCCGATAATGTGCCCGAGAACGCGCCGGAAACATTGTCGGAGGAGCTTCCCGGTAAGCCCGATGAAGTACCGGTGAAAACGCAAGCGACACTTGATGGAAAAGCTGATGAATTGAGCTTGAAGCTTTCCAGCGCGCCCGACAAAGTGTCGGACAGGCTTCACGATGAACCCGATGACTTACCGGAGATCGTGACGGCCGAGTCTCAATATGAACTTGAGCACATACAAGCGAAGCTTCCCGGCATGCCTGATAAATTACCGGGGAAAGCGTCGCAAAGGCTTCATGATAAAACTCATAAAGAGCCAGAGAAAGCACCAGAAAAGGTTCCAGAGAAGCTCATTGGCATGCCCGATAAAATACCAGAAAAAGTACCAAAGAAACGTCGTGACAAACCTGACAAAGCGCCGGGGGAACCTCCCGAGATTCATGATATAGTATCAGAGAAAGCGTCGGAAAGGCTTTGTGATAAAACCCATAAAGAGACAGAGAAAGTACCGGAGGAAGTGGCTGGGAAACTGCCCGATAAAATGCCGGCAAAAGTACCGGAGAGACCTTGTGATCAACCTGACAAAGTGCCAGGGAAACCTCCCGGGATTGGTGACGTAGTACAAGAGAACCAGAGAAAGCCTCATGAAGAACCCCGTAAGGTGCCAGAGGAAGGACATGAAAAAGCGGCAGAGGATCTTGCTAAGAATGATGAACTGCCATGGAAAATACCAGAAAAGCTGTATGATAACCATGACCGAGTAGCCGAAAAGTGTCCTGGTATAGCCGAAAGAGTGCCAGAAATGCCACCCGATGAACCTGATCATTTACCAGAAAAGCCTCATGTCAAACCTGTGAAAGTACAGATAAAACCTCCCGATAAACCACGTAAGAAAGTGCCGGTGAAACCCCATGATAAACATAAGAGCGTACCAGAGTCCTTTCCTAAAAGCGCTGGTGAAGAAGGACTCGAGGAGGCTGATCGAGTCGCGGGGAAGCTTCATAACTTGCGCGTGAAAGCTCCAGCCTGGGGCCCCGATAAACCACGTGAAAAAATAGGAGATAAGAGTCCGACAAAAACGTGCGAGAAATTACCAGACGCGCCTGAAAAGGTACCCGAGAAGCTCCCCGCTAAACCGCATGAGAAAGCACCAGACGAGCTCACTGATAAACCCTGGGACAAAGTGCCGCAGGGAGTTCCCGACAGAACGTTGGATAGTGTACCAGAGAAGCTTTGTGAAAACACCCATGGGAAGATACCTGATCAAGTCTTTCAGGTACCACATGAAAGACCTACTAAGGCGCCAGAGAAACTCCGCGATGAAGCTCGTGAGGGACGGCCGGAGGCGCTTCCCGACACGGCCGACAGAGTGCCGGAGGAGCTTCGCTTAAAAACGCACGAGAAGGTGCCCCAGATACGTTCTGAAAAGCCATGCGAATTAGTACGAGAGAAGCTCCCCGGGAAAACGAATGAGAAAGCGCCAGTAAAAGCTCACGATAAACCCGATCGAATACCAGAGAGCTTTCCCGATAAACCTCGCGACAAAGTTCCGGAGAAGCTTCCCGACACGGCCGACAGCGCGCCGGAGAAGCTTCCTTCAAAACCGCACGAGAACGTGCCCGAGATACGTTCTGAAAAGCCATGCGAATTCATACGGGAGAAGCTCCCCGGGAAAACAAACGAGAAAGCGCCAGTAAAAGCTCACGAGAAACCCGATCAAATACCAGAGAGCTTTCCCGATAAAGCTCGCGACAAAGTACCGGAGAAGCTTTCTGATGAAATGTTTGCAAAGGTACGCGAGCATCTTACGGATATAGCTGATACCTTACCAGAGAAGCCTGCAAATGAAAAACCCGACAAAGTGCCAGAGAAGCTTCACGACACGCTTGAAAATGTGTCAGAGAAGGTACCCGGGAGATATCCTGATAAACCTGGAAAACCTCCGGGAAAGCCTCATAAAGTCAAAGGGAAACTTCCCGATAAACTTCGGGAAATAACACTTAAACCTGATCCGGTATTAGAAAGCCTTCCCGATGATGCTCAGAAAGTACCTGGGAAGCCTGACAAAGTGCCAGAGAAGCATGCTGAGAAGCACGGGAACGCACCGGAGACGCTTCCCGGCCAACCTCAGAAAGTAGCCGAACCTTGTGCCAATAAAAGCTACGAGGAAATACCAGATGAGGTTCCTCAGATGGCGGGGAAAGTTCTCCCGCAACCAGAAGTCCCGGTTGCGAAGGACACCGAGAAACGTCCGGCAAAACCGCTAGACGAGAGAGGTCTTGACAAAAAGCCCGCTCCCGCTCCGCAGAGAGCTTCTAAAGACGCTAGGGTCCCTCTCCTGACACCCGAGAAGGTTGCAGAAGAGTCAGTAGACGAAATGTTTTCTGGGGCTGTCTGTGTTCACAAAGAAGTAGCTGAAGATTCTGCCACAGGTACAAGGGAAAACCTCCTCATCTGCTTTTTCTTCTTCTTCTTCTTCTTCCTTCTTGCTACCTCTGCACGCATGCACATTTGGAAGAGCCGCCGTCCGGTAGAAAGTGCTGCCCTTTAGAAACTTTTGCAGACTCGCCTCTCCTTTGCGCTCATTTGTTTTTGTCTAATCGACTGTCTCTTCTCTTTCTTTATTTTTTTGCAAACCCCTTGGATGACAAACCCGAAGGTTTAGAAACCGAGAAGGTTGTCAAGAAGCCACCTTTAGAGGTTGAACCGGGGAAGAAAGTCTCTCCTCCGGAAAAAGGTATCGGGGCAGCTTCAAAACACCCCGAGGCACCTTTTGTTGTTTTTGTCATTGTTGTTGTTTCACTCTTGATTGTCTTTGTGTTTTGTCGTCACTTCTTGGCGCCGCCATATGACGCCCACTCTTGGTGCCTCAGCGTGGCCAATCGGGCTCGAGCCGCGACGGGAAGTACATCACGCGACAGAGATGGCTTTTTTCACAGAGGAAGCTCGGTCTTACGAAGCCGAGTCGGAGGATCGAGTTCAAGTTACGTATGAGGAGGCCTCGGGCCCGGCAGGCGACGTGAACATTTCCTCGACTGGGACCCGGATGAAACCCTCCGAACCTAGAGGCCAGATATCTGTGACCGAAAGGAAGACGAGTGCCACGATAACCGAGGAACCGGAAAAGGCTCAAAAAGAGCCGAACGCTAGCGACGTTGGAGGTGAAGGACAAGATGAGAAGCAGGCGGTTAGGAGAGAAAGCAGAAGCGTCACCCGCAAAGGAACCCGGGAGTCCACCGTCAAATCCTCCACGGTAATACGGGAAATAGGTGTCGGGGCGCGCGACAAAGACAGCCTTGATATCTCCGCGTCTTTTGCCGGAGACCAAAAAAGCAGCCGTCCGGAAGACCGGGTCATTGAATCGGTCAGAGTTGTAGCTAAAGAAAAGTCGGCGGCGAGCCAGCAGATAGCCGAGGAAGCGCAAGAAAAGGCTGGACCGAGCGAAGAAAAGAGTCACGCAGAAGCAGACGTGTCTCCGCAAATCCTTCCCAAGGTCTCTCTTGAAAAAAAAGAAAACAAGGACTCCAGTCTTCCGCTCGGAACGACGCCAAAACGTCAAGAGAAAGAGGACAAAGCTGCAGCCGGAGGTACGCCCGGGGCTGATCCGTATCGCTCTTTTTTTCATCGTCCTCTTTTGTCAAAATTCTTTTTTCCTCTGAATCCTAACCTCTCGCATTTAACTCTTGTTTCTCAAAGAAGCCGACGAGTTTCCCGTCATTATGAAGATACCGGGGAAACAGTCTGAGAGAGGTAGAGGCAGCAGTTGGTCTGACCAATTAGCGCTTGTCATTTCTGTGCATTCTAACCCAGATGTCTGTGTTGTCCGGTCCTAATCTCTTGGCGCCGCATAATGGCGCTCGCGCTCAACTATTCCCGCAATCCTCCGCCTCCCACCCGTAGCGTCAGAGGAAGGAAAGCCGAGGGAGGCGCTATCCAGCGGCTCTCTGTCCGTGGAAATCATCCAAGGAGAAGAGCGCATAGAAGAGAGCAAAGATGCCGACGCGATCTCTAAATCCAGGGCTTGGAAATCTGTTACTGAAGGTTCAGAAAGCCCGGGCCTTCGAGAAAGTTCTGTTTCCAGCCAGGGTTCAGGAGACCATTCTCAGCCAAAACCTCCGCAGGCAGCCGGCATGGCGGATACGATTAGACAAGACAGACCTGAAGTTAAAGCGGCCGAGGCGGCCGTTAGTCAGTCGCAAGATAAAGGTCCGCCGGCAGAGCAGGATGCGACCGTCGCTGTTGCGCGGGGAGATGAAGAACCTCGGAAGACACAAAGACGATCTGAAATGGAGCGTAAGGGAGTGCCTGGCGAGAAGAGAGAGGTTTTACTAGTATGGAGTTCCGAAGAGGCGGAGGTTGCAGACCTTCCGCGTCAGAAAGTTCCGAAACAACCTGAAGGGGACGGAGGGCGCCCGGAGACCTCCGAGGGACCTGCGAGGAAATCGGCCGTGTCCGCCCATTTAGGGATACCCCTCAAGGCGAAGGCCTTAGATGTTACCGGAAAGGAAGAACGGCGGTCCGCCGTGACATCGGAGCTGTTTCAGGTTGACATCATCCAGACGAGAAGCAAAGCTCTGGGTGACTTAATTCAACCAACGATTGGCACGAGTGACTCCCATAAATATATGGAAGGCGCGTCAAGTAAAGGTCTTGAAAGCTGGACCGTATTAGACAAATGTCAGGAAGAATCCAACACTGAGTCACAGAAAGTAAACATCAACCCTCTTAAAAATACAGAGGTGACTGCCCTGAAGGCAAAGACAGAAGTTCGAGACCATCAACAAATTGAACCGTCCAACTTTATGAAGCTTGACAGTTCAACACCTGAGAATGCGGCATCCCTTTTGTCGGCCGACACACTCACAAGAAAACCGAATCCTCGCGTCGTAGAATTCCAAAGGAGACCTGAGTCGGAACCAGTGCTGCGGCAGTCAGCGGAGCCCCTTGTTCCTTTGTCAGAAGAGGATGCGTATGGGTTTCACGCAGACTCGACTGCCTCCGACGAAGAGCCTCGGGCGTCAGCTGGAAGTGCAGATTTTGCCCCTGACCAACCTTCCCTCTTGGTGGTTTTAGGGAAAGAACAGTCCCCTGTTGAGAAAACGCTGAAGTCTGAAGCGCCAGCAGAAGAAGTTGTCCGCCCTCAGATCAAAGAATTCAAAACAGAACAGGAAGCGGTCGTTCCCGCTTTCATGACATCACCTGCAGAAGACGTCACACACCCTAAGTCCGTTTTTGCCGCGGGAATTCCAAGAGAGTATGCTGGACTTGAGATGCCCGAAGAGGCGCTGGACGAAGGTACACAGGCAGGCCAATCTGAAGGAAAGAAAAGAAGAAAGGAAAACAATGGAATAAAGAGCGCACCTTCGCTTACAGTAGGAAAGAACATGGACGGTTCACTTGCACTGCAGCAAGCCGTCGAGATACAGGGCCAAGCAGATCTAATAGCTGTCGAAAGAGCCCGAAAGAACCAACAGCTTTCCTCCGCGGGAATAAAAAGCTCCAAGTTCAAGAAGCGCAGGGCTGACCCGAGCAAAGATTGGGTAGTTCAGGCTCACGTTGAAGAGGCCAGCGGTCCTCTGGATGTGAAACAGGAACGAATGGAAAGAGGAGCAGCCGTGAAGCGGGTGGTCACTCCTCTATCTGGAGTTGTTGAGGGTGCAAGCGATAAACTAGAAAATTTGCAGAGATTTATAAGCCCTACTGTGACAACTGAGGAACATCAGCCAAAGCCCGAAATCCCCGAGCAGGGAGAGGTTTTTGAAATGACACAAGAGCTGGTGAGAACTACACCAGGGCGTGTCTCATCCAAGATATCAGCGGAAGACCACACAGGAGATGAAAAAGAGAGTCCCCTTACAGAGAAGGTATTTCAGTGTTTGGAAAACCTTCGGGATAGACCCGGTATATCTCAGACAAGTTCTTTACCCCTGGCAAACACTGATGTCCAATCCGCAGTGCCTCCCCAAACGCAGATGCTAAAAGCTGAGACACTAGACGAGGAACATGCTTCGGAACCAGCGGGGGACTCGGTGAAGAAAGGAGCTCCTGAACATAACCCGGCGTCATCCCAATTCAGACCGAAATCCCTGAAAGAGAAACGGCAAACTTTGAGCAAGGTCAAACACATTTCTGTAGAAGAAGGGCACGCTGATGACTCTGTGGTGCGGAGTAAAAACGATCACCTTTCTGAAAGACGACCAGAAAAAAACGACAGGGAACCTACAGCAGCTCCAGATGTTGACTCTACAGATCATCACACAGAGGTCCTTAAGTCCCGAGCTCTCCAAAGACCGCACGAATCGAAGACATTTTTAGACACGGAGAAGAATTTTGAGTCTGGAATTTCCGGCACTTTGCCTGAAGTAGCAGATGTTTCTAAGCCGAAAGCATATCTGTCTCAAAATGCTGAAAGTCATGTCACCGAGGATTCCCTGAGAAATCAACAGGGGAAACTTGGAAATCCAGCTCCCCCCGAAACTGCTACAGTCAAAGCCTCAGTCCAAGGTCATCCTCGGAGCTCGACGCCAGCAGAATTGAATCAGCGGATGGGAAGGAAGTCTTTGAAGACAACTGTGTCGGATGAATGTCAGAGAGGAGTGCTAGAAGGAGGAGGAACGCAGTTCGATACTTTGCTAAGTCAGAACACACCGGAAAGTGTCATCCGAGGTCACGGGTCACGGCAAGACCCGACCTCCGAAATCGGGGGACAAATGTTGGTCGAAGGGGAGCCACCAAAACATTTGTCCGTAGGGCCTCCGAACACTGGCGCAGTCCAAGTTTCTACCCGAAGCTTGACACGGGCAGAACTGAAACAACAGATGGAAATATCTTCCGAGATACCGGCGATGGACGCGGAAGTTAAGAGAGACCTGAGTAGCGAAGGAATAGGAACCCTTGAAAATCTCACCGGTTTCACATCCCGGGGAGTCCCAACCGCCTATGTCATAGGACAAAGATTAGATCAACCGGAACACCGGGGACTGGAATGTGTGTCCCTGGACAATCTAACAAAGGATAGACTTGGAGACTTCATGGTCGCTCAGCCTCAAACGCCTCACTGCTTACCGCAAGCAGGACTGAGGAACGCGAGACAAAGGACATCTAGGAAACCTTTGACGACGGGCTTTATCGGCGAGGGAGCGGCACACGAGAGTCTTGTTGAAGGTGGCGCATATCAGGGAGACTCAACTTCCAGCATCGAGAGACAAGAGTTAGCTCAAGTGGAGGAGCCGGAATGCGAGTCTCGAGTCGCACTGAAAACGGATACAACCGAAGGAGAGCCGCGTAGCGTGAGGAAAGCGGATCTCACGCGACCGATGGAAAGAAAGGATGTCGGCCATCAGGGAGAAGCGACCGAGAGTCGTTTTACATCCCGGGAAGACCGGCTTGCCAAAAGCGGAGGGCAAAAATGTGATCGAGTGGTGCGGAGATGCGCGTCGGCGCTTCTGAAACACGACACAGACCATACACTTCGGCAACCTCGAGTTCCCCATCGCTTGACTCGGACAGAATCGAAGCAGCCGACGGAAATAACCTCTTCCGAGACTCCCGTGGCAGATGTTATACGTTTCAATAGTAAAGTCATCAGAGAAGCAGGAGGAACGCAGTTTAATAGCAAAGAAAGTCTCCGCTCACCTGAGCCTCTTGTCCAAGATGCCACGTCGCAGGAAAACACAACTCTCAAAGTCATGGGACGGAAGGCAGATCAGCTGGGGCTGAAATGCAAGCCTACGGATGCCCAAACTACTGATGCCGTCAAAGATATTCCTCCTTGCCCCGTGCAAGAAGAAGCGAAGCAGCCAACGGAAAAAACACCTTCCAGGCCGACGTCGATGGGCGTCGTAACTCAGAGAGAGGTCATCGTCGGAGGAGCGACGCGGTCGGCGAGTCCTCGGCGCGCGCCCGAGAGTCTCGTCCAAAAGCTAGATCGAGCAGAGTGGGATGAGCCGAAACGCCAAGAATTAGCGGTCACGGGTACCGGAAAACAGGTAGATCCGAACCGCGCGGAGGGACTTGTCGCCGCCGAGATCGAAGCTGACGAAAAGGAAATACTCATACCAGCTTCCGTTGAAGCATTTAGACGAGATGAAAGATACGAAGGTGAAGTGGCAGCGGTAGACACGTTGCGGCAGCAGAGCATTTTTTCAGCCGAGGACATAGCTAAGGGAGATGACTCCGTCAGAGATCTTACTAAAAGGGGGAAACCCGAGTCGGTAAACCAAAGAAAAAAACAGTCCGGTGACAAAGCAACATCGATACGTCCAATTAGTTTGATGGCCTCAGTCCAAGAACCTTCAGTAACAGATGGATCCAAACCAGCCCCGGGGCAAAGCGCTCCCCCGCAGACGGAGGCCGGCGACGAAAACGGGCCTTCGTCTCAAAATGTCCGCAGAGGTATTGATAGAAGCGTGTGGCGTGTCACCAATGGTGTGTTTTATTTGTGAGCACAAGTCCCGTTTTACGGCACTTCGGCGTCGCGTCGGCGGACGCCGCTTAGGGATCTCACGTCATGGCACCCATTTTCCCCCGGACACAAACAAGCACCCTCCTGTCCGGCCGGCCATTTGAATGTGCCGGCCATGGCACCAAGCACTTTAACCTCTTCCGTCTCTGTCCGTCCGTTTGTGTTTCCCTTTGTCGTTGTCGGCGTAGCCCGTGCGGACGCTCTGACATTCTTTCCGTTTGATTTGCAACCTTCAGCGGACCGATTCCGAGCTCCTCTCAAGGAAGCGGCGGCCGAGCCTGCTGTTCCTCCAGAAGGTAGCGACGGTCCCTCTTTAAGCGTGGAAGAATACTGACTGCATTCTAGATGCGAATCGTTTTCTTGACTTCCTTTTACCCCTGTACTTGAAGAGCGCCGAGCACCTGTACCCGTTCAAGTCCAAAAGCCTGACGAGGGCGCGCAGCGGAAAAAAACAGTGACCGAGCCAGGTATCCCGGGCCTCTTTTAGTGCTCTCGTGACACGGAATCAATCCTATCGACTTGTCTGCGTGTCTTTGTCACCGGGTGTCACATTTTTCCCTTCTTTCTCTATTGATGCAATCGCCTCTTTCACCGCTGAAGCGCTAAAGCCCGTCGGAAAGGCTGAAGAGCCAACCAAGATGGTTGCGGGAGAAGGAATACCTGCGAAAGAGGCCCCTCCGGCAGGTAGTTTGTCAGACCAATAAAAAGGCTCCTCCTTTTATTGTGTACTCGTGACGTCGTCTGCGTCGTTGAAGTTCAGAACGCGTCCGGGTCCGCGATCAGCCATTTCCGCAATCGAATAATCTGACAGTGACCTTTCTTCCTTCTTTAGATGAAACCAAGGGACCTGTCCAAGCACCTGCAGGAGTCAAGAAAGGTAGGAATGACTTTCCATATTGACCATATTGAAAGTCAAAAGTCAAAGTCAAAGTCATTTGTTTTCTACTCGGTCTTTGCGTCTTGAGTCCACTGTCTGACATGTCATTTGTCTGAATTGACTTTTGGTAATGTGATCCTGTGCTGCCTCAGAACCAGCACAGCTAAAAAAAGGTAAAGTTCCCACGGAAGAGACGGGGACCTTTGAGCTTCCAACTCTGAGGAAAACCACCCCGGTCGCGAGGGAAGACGCGGTGCAAGAGTTGGAAAAAATACAACTCAAGAAGATCCCGTCAGTATCACCGAAAGAGGCCGAGAAGGAGCAGAAACCTCGAGAAGCCACCGGGACCGCACGAGTTGACATTATTGAGCTGGTGCATGAGGAACACGCTGCTGAGATGACGGTCATTACCAGGAGGTCTGCAGAGGAGATGACACCAAGAGAAAAGGCCGAGCTGGAGAAAAAGCAGCAAATTGCAGAGCCAAAACAAGAGTTGAAGAAAGACGATGCAAAGCCTAAATGGAGCAGTCAAAAACAACCCCCCAACGATGATAAACAAGAGGAAACCATTTCATGGGACAAAACACCCAAAGCTCAAAAGGAGGAAGAAGCAAGCCCTCCTGCAGCCGCCTTGAAAAAAGTGAAAAAGCTGACTACTGACAAAGAAGAACCGGAAGTCGTCAAACTAAAACCCTTTGAGAAACCAGGTAAAGCAACAGTGGAGCCAGAGAAAGCTAAAGAAGACACAAAAGTCAAGGACGCCGCGGCTTTCCAAAAGGGAACCATCCTCCCCGGCGAGGCCGAGGCCATTGCACCACTGAAGACGCCTCCGAAAATACCAGCGGAGGTAAAGGATCCCTCGTCAGAGATGGTAAAGCCAGTACGTAAGGAAAAACCGGAGGAGAAAGTAGCTAAAGAACCAGCAAAGTTAAAGACAACCCCGACCGTAGAGCCGAAGCCTGAGACGGAGAGGGCAAAGCTCAAGCCTTTCTCTCCACCTTCAGAAGAAGCTAGTGAAACGGCAGAGAAACCCGTGGAGCTTGAAGAGAAGAAAACAGAACTCGTTAGCCGTGAGGAAAAAAGGGAAGTGCCGGATACTACGCCAAAGAAAGCTGAAACTGCTCCAGCAGAGGAGGAAAAGGCGGAGAAGCTGAAGGACCCTGTGCCGGTCCCGGCAAAGAAGATTCCCCCTCAGGCTCCACCTTTACAGAAAGTGGACCGGATCACAGACCAGCCTAAACCGCTGCAGCTAAGGAAAGGAGTCACCCCCAAGGCTAAGGACCAAAAAGAGACGGCTTTGACGACTGTGGAACAGATTAAGAAAATTCGTCTGAAAAAGACACCGTCGCCGAAAGTGGAGAAGGCCCAAGAAACGGAAAAGAGCGCCGTTAAACTCAAAAAGACTCCCAAAGCAGCTTCACCCAAGGACTACCCAGAAGCGACCGCAGTACCCAAGGTACCCAAGACTCTCTCGCCGGAAGATCTAGATGCAGCCCAGGCTCCGAAAGACGTGATTCCCCTAGTCAAGGAAATTTCTCCCGGGGCCGTCGAGATTAAAAAGATGGCCACTCAGCCGGAGGAGGAGGTGTTCGAGGAGGATTTTAGGGTAGGCGATGAGGCAGAGCCGGAGGAGGATGAGGCCTGGGGCTGGGAGCTGGTTCCCGACGAAGACTGGGAAGGTGAAGGGGAAGAGGGCGCTCTGGAGGTGCCGGGGGCGACCAGGAGAGGTGAGAGGTCGGAGGCGGGACCACCTCGGACAGAGACGTCCTTCATGCACGGAATAATCTCAACTCATTGCCATGGTCATGCCTCCATCTTCACCCAGCTCACACGCCGCACCTCTCTTTGGTGACGCTCAACCCCTCCGGTCGCGGTCACATCATAACCGTCCACTCGTGTCCCGTCTTCATCTTCATGTCATCCTGATGTCGTACTTTATTCGACTGAACCAATTGACCGCGATACTCATTCCCACCCATTCCTCCGCGTCCCATTGGCCTGCACTGACAGCATATAAGATTTTGTTGTGCGCAAGGAGCTCACGCCTGATTTTTTTCCGAACAGAGGGACAACCGACGGAGGAAGCGGGACGAGGGAGAGGAAGGGGTCTTAAACGTGAGTTGCCGTTTTGAGTTTTTATGAATGTGGGAGCGCCCGTCCTGAAAGTCCCGCCCCTTCAACTTGTCTTTCAGCCAAGCTGACGCCTTCGCCCGGCGAGGGCAGGGGGCGCGGCCTCAGACCGGTGGGACGGGGCACCCCTCCACCTCCGGAGGAGCCTTTCGGAGGATTCAAGCTCAAAGCCGTGCCGCTGAAGTTCATCAAGAAGCTGGAGGACATCGTGCTGCAGGAGGCCGAGTCCATCGGCTCGTCTGCCGTGTTCGAGTGCCAGGTGTCGCCGTCCACCGCCGTCACGTCGTGGATGAAGGACGGCGGCAACCTGCGCGAGAGCCCCAAGCACAAGTTCACCTCGGACGGCAAAGATCGCAAGATGATGGTCAAAGACGTGCAGCTGTCCGACACCGGGGAGTACACCTGCGTCGCCAAGAACGCCGGCAAGGAAATCACCTGTACCGCAAAACTCATTGTCGAAGGTGCGCCGTCGCTCCGATGTTCGTCCGAGCAGGCCTCTTAACTTTGGCCCGACGCGGGAGTGCCGGGATTTCACCCGCCGTTTCCTTTCTCGTTTTCAGAGCTCCCTGTGAAATGGACCAAGGAGCTGGAGCCCGAGATGTCGGCCGTGAAGGGCCAGCCGCTCTACCTGTCCTGCGAGCTGAATAAGGAGAGGGATGTGATCTGGAAGAAGAACGGCGAGGTCTTGAAGAGACTGGAAAATAAGTTCCAGATCAACGTCATCGGCCTGGCGCACGCCGTGACCATCCAGAACACCATCGAGGACGATGCCGGTTGCTACTCGTGCGAGGTGGCCAATCAGAATGAGTTGAAGACGGCCACCAACGTGAAGGTGACCGGTGAGTATTTCCGCTTGATCCTAGAGGCTCGCAAACTGTCCGGACTACCCTCGATTCTGAAAGTCTGGTCTGGGTGAAACAGAGGTCATCAAGGATTGGCTAGTAAAGCCTCTGAGGGACCAGCACGTGAAACCCAAGGCAAGCGCCACATTTAAGGGCGAGCTGTTTAGAGACACGCCCAACTGGAAGTGGCTGAAAGGAGACAAGGAGCTGACGCCCTCCGACAAAGTGGAGATCAAGAAGGACGGAAAGGACCTGACGCTGACCATCAAGAACTGTCAGCCCGAAGACGTGTCAGACTACTCGGTAGAGGTGGAGGGACGTGTCTACGCTGCCAAACTGACGCTAGGAGGTTTGGATTCCGTTTGTTTGATCCGCCGCGTTTTGCTCTTATCTTGCTCTTATGCTCTCATGTCTTATTTCAGAGCGGGAGGCGGAGATCCTGAAGCCCCTCGCCAGCGTCGAGGTGTTTGAGAAGGAAGACGCTGCCTTTGAAACGGAAATATCCGAGGATGACGTTCCGGGGCAATGGAAGCTAAAAGGGGAGCCGCTGACCAGATCCCCGGTACGACGGGCTGGAAGAGTTTTTCCTTCTCTCTCTGTGTAGGTCCTCAGATAACGTAACATTTTCTCCTCTCCTGTAGACCTGCGACATCCAAATGGAGCGTGGCATACGCCATCTCAAGCTTAAAAAGTGTCAACTGGACCAGTCGGGCGAGGTGTCCTACCAGGCGCTGAATGCGGTCACGAGCGCAATGCTCACCGTGAAAGGTAAGCGCGTACTCGCCGAATCTCGGAGGCCGACCGCCGCAGGCGTGGCTCCTCCTTTTCCGGGAGTCGACGTTTTCGGTTCGGTTTTTCTACAAAGGGGGGGCCTCGAGTCAGGACTCAAATTGAGCCAGGTCCATCCGGGCTTTAGGACTTAGTTCCCAAGCTCGGCAGTTGTACGTACGTTACTTTCTGGAAGTGGGTGACGCCGCTACCCCGCGCGCACAAGCGGCGCCCTCTTGTTATCTTTGGTTCGTTTGTCGTTCCGCCTGACATCGGGCCCGTACGATGATAACTGTGGCGTATGTGGCGTGTGTGGCGTATGCGGCGGTGGAATGCCGGCACTATGCCCGTTGTCGTCCCTGTCACGTGTTTGACGTGTCTGCCTGTCGCATCCCATAGAAATCCCCATGGATTTTGTCGTACCGCTGAAGGACGTTAGCGTGCCGGAAAAGAAACAGGCCAAATTCGAATGCGAAATCACCAGGGATGTGCCCAAAGTGATGTGGTATAGGGGCAGCGACGTCATCACGCCAGACGCCAAATACGACATCATCGACGACGGCAAGAAGCACATGCTCGTCATCAACTGCTGCGAGTTTGACGACGAGGACGAATATAGGATCGAGGTTTTGGGCAGGGAGTCCAAGGCCAGACTCACCGTGGAGGGTAAGTCGGCCAGAGGGTGGCTTCTCCGTCACGCCGGCGTCAGGATCTGTGTCCTAACCGCTTTGGCGCTGCGCTCGGCTCGCAGGCGTCAGGCTCAAACTGATTTCGCCGCTCAAGGACCAAACGGTCAAAGAGGGCAGCACGGTTCGCTTCGAACTGGAGCTCTCTCACGAAGGGATCCCCGTCACCTGGTACAGAAACGAGGTCAAAATCCATCCGAGCCGGATGGTGCTCAAGCACGCGGATGGAAAGCGGCACGTGCTGGAGCTCAAGGACGTGACCCTGGATGATACTTGCCAGGTCAAGGCTGAGGCCAAAGGAGTTTCCTCCATGGCTAACTTGACCGTTATAGGTAACTCTTGCGTCCCGTGTCCGCGCGGGGCACACGCGGTCTTCTGTGCCCGCACGGCGTCTTGTCAGCCTCCTGGCTTTTGTGTCACGATTGTCCAAACGTACCCTTCCAGAGGGAGACGCCTACTTCACCGTCAAGCTGCAGGACTACACGGCAGTAGAGAAGGACAAGGTGGTCCTCGAATGTGAGCTCAACAAAGACGTGAAGGTGGTTTGGTACCGTAACGAGGAAGAGGTCAAGGCTTCTAAAGTAGTCGCCGTCAAGGCAGAAGGCAAGCGTAGAATGCTGCTCATCAGGAAAGTGGCGGACGTAGACAAAGGGCGGTACGTGTGCGACTGCGGGACGGACAAGACGACGGCGAACCTTCACATCGAAGGTAAAGTCCGCCACCGGTCGCGGATTCTCGTCAGCGCGCCTATAAAGCGTACCTGCTGCCGCGAAGTTCTTGCGCTGTCCCGTGGGGCTGGGCCCACCACTCGCACGTTCAGTCCCCGCCTCTTGCCGCGTCGTCTTCCTTTTCATCTCCATCTTAATGCTTCCTTCCGCGCCAGTACCTTTCGTGCCGCTGTCTTGCGAGTTTGTCGCTAAGTTGCGGACCGTCTTCAATGGTAGCGCGCCACATCAAAGTGCTGCGGCCGGTGTACGGAGTGGAGGTGTTTGAGGACGAAACGGCTCGATTCGAGGTGGAGCTGAGCGAGGACGACGTGCACAGCCAGTGGAAACTCAACGGTCAAGTCTTGAGTCCGTCTCCCGTATGTGAACCCCCGACATCTTCTTCTGCGCGGCTGCGTGCGTGGGTGTGTGGGTGCGTCCGAGCGTGCGTCCGAGCGTGCGTCCGAGCGTGCGTCCGAGCGTGCCTGCGTGCGTGCGTGTGCAAGCGGCGCTCCCCTCACCCCCATCTTGGCGTTGAAAAGCTTGTGGACGTCGGCAGGACGTGGAGATGGTGGAAGATGGAACCAAACACACTTTGGTGCTATACAACTGCAAGGTGCCTCAGACCGGCGAGGTCTCCTTTAGCGCCGCCGACGCCAAGTGCTCGGCCAATCTGAAAGTGAAGGGTGAGCGTCGGCGTTTCCTGCCCCGACGCTGCGATCGTCCCGCCATTAATCTTCCCCGTGTCCCCCGACAGAGATCCCCGTTTCGTTCATCACGCCCCTGGCTGACGTGCGCGTCTTTGAAAAGGACGATGCGAAGTTTGAGCTGGAGGTGTCCAGGGAGCCTAAAAGCTTCCGCTGGTTCAAAGGCTCGCAGACGCTGCAGAGCGACGACAAATACCAGCTGCTGCAAGACGGAAACAAACACGCTCTCGTGGTCAAATCTGCCAGATACGAAGACGAAGCCAAGTACCTGTTTGAGGCCGAAGACAAGAGAACGTCAGGGAAGCTGATTATTGAAGGTACCCGACCTCCGAAAAGGTGAACGGACGTGCTGCGGCCGGTCATAGTTGGCCTTTCCAGCTAAGTACTTCTATCACGCAACGTCGGCGGGTTCTTGCTGCGGTCACGCGCGCACGTGCGCCACTCGGGCGCAAGTATAAGGAAGGATCCAAGGAAGCAAATTCGTCCAAGCGCAAAGCCGGCTTTGCAAACTCTCGAGTCTTTCTCGGCGCGCCGGAAACAGGGGGGGAATTTCCCCCAAAGCGTCGCGGCCATTTAAAAGGACTGGAGCTCCAACTCTTTTGCCTCCGCGGGCTCACTCCTTCCGATCCCTTCTCTCGAAATGCGCTACTTCCGCGTTGGTTTCCGCAGACCGCTTCTGACCTGCACCCTAGCCGGAGTATCGACACTGTCTCTGTCTGTCAGGTATCCGCCTGGAGTTTCTCAAACCCATCAAGGACGTGACCGTGAAGGAGCGCGAGACGGCCGAGTTCAGCGTGGAGCTTTCCCACGAAAAAATCCCGGTGGTTTGGTATAAAAACGGCGTACGCCTGCACCCCAGCAAGGTGGTGCACATGTCAGAGGACGGCAGAGTCCACACGCTAGCCTTCAAGGAGGTCTCCATCGACGACACGTCCATGATCAAGGTGGAAGCCATGGACAAGACGGCCGAGGCCATGCTCACCGTGCTGGGTTAGTATGTCAGAAGCGCGGTCTTTGTGCTTCCGCGTGCCCTCGTCCTAACGGCGAACGGCGTTTGCGCATGGGTTCCGCTAACCTGCCGTCATCTCGCAGAGGGCGACCTCTACTTCACGCTCAAGCTCCAAAATTACACCGCCATCGAAAAGGACGAGGCCGTGCTGTCCTGCGAGCTGAGCAAAGCCGCCGGCGAGGTTCGCTGGTTCAAAGACGGCGACGAAATCTTTGCCTCCAAGAACGTTCTGCTGCAGTCCGACGGCAGGAAGCGCATCCTCTTCATTCGCAAGGTGGCCAAGAGCGACATGGGCGCTTTCGCCTGTGACTGTGGAACCGACAGAACCACGGCCCAGCTCAAAGTGGAAGGTAACCGGCGCGCCCTGAGACTTCTTGTCCCGTCTTTGGCGCGGTTGCGATTGCGGCGAGGTCTCAAAGCGCGTCAGAACTCTGTAAAGGCCGTAAGGACGGCGAGGTGGGAGCTCGAAGGTTCGGCGGTTCTTCCGACGTCCCCGGATCGTCACCGGCGCCGCGGCGAGAGGGACTCCTTCTTGTCCCTTTGTACTAACGCTAACGTCTTTCCGCGCGCCGCAGAGCGGGACATCAAGGTGGTGCGTCCGCTCTACAGCGTGGAAGTCACGGAGACCGAGACGGCCAAGTTTGAGACGGAGATCTCCGAGGAGGACCTCCACGCCACCTGGAAGCTGAAGGGCGAGACCCTGCACCCGTCTGCCGTGAGCTCCCCGGCACCCTCCGCCCACGTCCGAACTCGGGAGCGCCCTCTTGTGACGCAGGGTCGCTTCTCCTTGTCCCTCAGGATGTGGAGATAAAAGCGGAAGGCGTCAGGCACACCTTGATCCTCTTCAACTGTCGCAAGGACATGGCTGGAGGCGTGGACTTTGCCGTTGCCAATGCAAAATCATCCGCTCAGCTCCGCGTCAAAGGTGAATTCAAGTGTGGGTGGGTGCGTGTGTGCGGACGGGCGTGGTCCTTGACGTGGGTCGCGCAGTTTTGCGCTTGAGGTTGGATAGCTCCGGCCTCCCGCGCACATTTTTTTGGTTTGTTTGTTTCTTTCTTTTTCTTCATTCGTGGATATACGCGTGTCATGAGCGTTTTGCGCAAATGAAATAATACCCGCCTAGGAGCCGACGAGACATTCGAGCGTCACAAACATGTGGGGCTTGGGAAGTTGTGACGCTCGCACATTCGTCCTGTCCCGGAAGGTTGTCAGAAGGTGACTGACGGCAGCAGACTGGCGCCACACCCGCCCCAAGCGGGACTCGCGTGACATGACCCGCGTGGCATGCTAACGAGAGGAGGTGCCGAGCCGAGCGGCAGGGGGCTTGCCGGCAGCCGGCCCGCCCCGGGGACTCGGCTCTGAGGGCTTTTGTTTCGGGACGGACCCGGCGGGGCGGCTCTAACCGGGCACGTCTTCTTCTGTCCCCGAAGCTCGAGCGGTGGGCCTGACGCGACCGCTGAGCGACGTGACGGTGACGGCCGGCGACTCGGCCACCTTTGACTGCGAGCTGTCCTACGAGGACGTCCCCGTGGAGTGGTTCCTGGAGAGCTCCAAGCTGGAACCCGGCGAGCGGGTGAGTCCGCCTCTTTGCTTTTGCGCGCGCTTAGAAGTGGCCTCCGCTTTTGCCGAGCCGCCAACTTTTCAAGCGCACGTTATTCATGTCACAAGCATGCGATGGAAATGCAACCCGCGTCATTAGGAGACGTATAAAACAACGGGGCGATCCGCATATGATTAAAACCTTACGACACAAAATCGCCGCAGTAGAAGTGAGAGGGCTGTCAAAATTGCTCCGCAAGCGGCATACGAGACCCGGGTTCTCGCATTGGCCCGCAGGTGGTACTGAAGTCGGAGGGGAAAGTCTACAGCATGACCCTGAGGCACGTTCAGCTGAACGAAGCGGGACAAGTTCGACTCGCCACCAAAGACTGCCAGACCGAAGCCAGGCTCATCGTCAAAGGTGACGAGTCGAGAGCCGCCGGGCGGACCGCCGGTCGGTCCCGGCTTTATGCTGAAAGTCGCGCGCTGTCGCTTTTGCCCGTATAGAGCCGCCGGTGGAGTTCACCAAGCCCCTCGAGGACCAGACGGTGGAGGAGGAGGCCACCGCCACCCTGGAGTGCGAAGTGTCCCGGGACAACGCCGAAGTGCAGTGGTTCCGAGACGGACAGGAGATCCGCAAGACCAAAAAGTACGAGACGCTGACAGAGGGACGCAAAAGGACGTTGCTTATCCACGGGTGTGCCCTGGATGACTCCAAGACCTACTCCTGCGCTGCCAAAGAATTCAAGACCTCCTGCTTCCTCAATGTTGAACGTGAGCACCCGCATCCACTCCTGACAAATGCAAGCGACGAGAAACACTTTAGGACAATCCTTCCAATAAGTCGCTCCAAACCTAAAAGCTAGAGGGAGTTAGAGGTCAGTGGTGTAGGAGTTCCAGCAGATTTCACACGAGGATTTGGGTAACCCTCTTCGGGGTTTACCAGGAGGCTTTCGCAAACCTCTCAGTCAAAGGCCGAGCCGGTCTAACTTGCGGATCTCCGCCCGCAGCCCTCCGCGTGGAGTTTTCCAAGCCGCTCCATGACTTGGAAGTGCAAGAGAAGGAGTCTGCGAGCTTTGAGTGCGAAGTGTCCCGAGAGAATGTCAAGGTGAGCTCGTTCGCCGTCGTCGCGGCCCGCCTTCGCCCGATCGTCGCCGTCGCCGTTCGCGTCCAACCGGCGCTTTCCGTTTCCCCCCTTCCTCCTCACAGGTCCGCTGGTTCAAGGACGGGGCCGAAATCCGGAAAGGGAAGAAGTACGAAATTATCGCTCAGGGACGCCGACACGTGCTCGTCGTCCACAAGTCTGCGATGGACGACGAAGCCGAGTACGAGTGCGACGCCAGGACCGCCAAGACCTCCGGCATGCTTACTGTTATCGGTAAGAAGACTGACGCTAGTTTCTTCAGTTGTCAGACTTTTTTCCACCGAGCGCCCCCTCCGAACTTCGCAGTCGCGAGCGACTTTTAGGCGCGGCGAGTCTTGACGAAAACGGTAGACGTAGCGATGAGACGCGACATGGGACTCAAGCCGGTGGTGGTCTTTAACAGAGGAGGAGGCCAGGTTCACCAAGAACCTGTCCAACGTGGAGGGAACTGAGACGGACAGCGTCAAGCTCATCTGCGAAGTCTCCAAAGCTGATGCCGACGTCACCTGGTACAAAGGCGAGGAGGAGTTGCCGGAGGGTGGCCGCTATGAGCACATCGTGGACGGCAGGAGGCGGATCCTTCTCATTCAGGACCTGAAGATGGCGGACGCCGGCGAGTACAACTGCAGGCTTAGTCCCAGGGTCAGAACTTCAGGAAACCTCAGGATCAACGGTACTCTCGCTTCTTCTTCCCGTCTCGTGGCAGTTTTTCGAAGAATGCTTTGGCACCCCAAGCGCCGTTACTTCACCCTACCCTAAGATTTTCCGCTTTAAACTTGTCGTCCCCGTTGCTCTAGAACTGGCGGCCGAGTTTCTCTCCAGGCCGCGTAGCCTGGAGGTGATAGAGGGCGAAAAGGCCGAGTTCACCTGCACCGTATCCAAGGAGACCTTTGAGGTCAAATGGCAGAAGGACAACAAGGAGCTGGAGGCCGGAGACAAATACCAGATGATCAGCGATGGCAAGAGAAGGACTCTGGTCATCGGGGACTGCGCGCTGAGCGACGAGTGCAAGTACGTGGTCACGATCGGGACCACGAGAGCGAGTGCCCAGCTCACCGTGCTGGGTAAGCAACTACAAGCACTTTTGGGTTGTTGTTTTTTTTTTTTTTTGGGGGGGGGGGGACTTTCAGCTGAGTAACCATGTGCAGTTCCAAACGATGCCGCTCAGAGAAAGGCTTTCGGACCGCGACTCGATGCGCGGGAAAAACTTTGACGTGGCTCATTTAACCTGACCTCGCGGCCCGCAGAGAAACTGAAGATCGTCACGCCGCTCAAGGACACGGAGGTGGACGAAGGACAAGAAGCGGTTCTGATATGCGAGGTGAACAACGAGGGAGCCAAGGCCAAGTGGCTGAGGAACGAGGAGACCATTTTCGAAAGCGGCAAGTACGCCATGGCCCAGCGAGACAACATCTTCTCTCTGAGGATCCGAGATGCGCAGCGCGGCGACCGAGCCAACTACAGCGTCCACCTGAGCAATCACAGGGGAGAGCAGGCCAAGAGCTCCTGCGGGCTGCTAGTCAAGGGTGAGTCCTTCTGGCGCGCCTCCCGCCTTAACTTCCCTTGGCGCGCTGGCCCGCTGGCCCGCCAGAAATTCTTGTCCGAAACCGCTCCAACGTCGGAAGGTTGTGATATGTCTCTCGGTGGCTTCCCGGTCCTGCCGTACGTACAGGCAGTAGCGCACGTGGCGGCTATTGGCGCCTCGGCCGACGGGTCGATCCCTTTTTTAGCAAGGTTGCGCGTTGTACTTCTCTTACAGCAGGCGAGAGAAGAAGACAGTCGGCAGCTATTGGCGTATTAGCCGCCGTACCGGTCGGCTCTGTCTGTCAGCGTAGCGCTCGGCTGGAAACGATCGGTCGCGTGAATGCGGAAAAAGTTCTTATAATACGCAGTTGTCTTTGGACCTTTGTCTTCTCTCGTTACAAGTTAGCGTAGGGAGTATCAGCAGCGTCCCATTGTTTGTGTCTTCAGAGGAAGGTTTGAGGATCGTGGTCCCTCTGGAGGATGTGGACACGCAGGAGAAGAAGACGGTCAGCTTCTCTTGCAAGGTCAACCGCCACAACGTAACCATCAAGTGGTTGAAGGGCGGCGAGGAGGTGGTCTTCAGCAAACGCCTGGTCTACCGGGTGGACAAAGACAAGCACACGCTGACCGTCAAGGACTGCACGCCGGCGGACCAGGGCGAGTACACGGCGGTGGCCGGCGAAGATAAGTCGACGGCCGAGCTGATCATCAGCGAGGCGCCGGCCGACTTCGCCGCGCACTTGAAGGACCTGACCGTCACGGAGTTCGAGGACGCCGAGTTCTCCTGCAAGCTGACCAAAGAGAAGGTCGAGGTCAAGTGGTACAGGGACGGGCGAGAGATCCGAGAAGGACCCAGGTAATCGGGACATCTTACCGCCGGTCTGCAGCACGCCGCGCGCATTCACTTGTGGTTTTCATCCCAACCGTTCCAACTTGAATCCGCCTCGAAATTGATTCGTCCAAACTTCAATTAAGCGTGACTACAATTGAAGGCTTTGCTTCATTTCCATTCAGAACTTCTAAGCTTTGATGAACGGACGGAATCCGCGGAGAATTCAGGTCGCCGATTCATAAAAAAAACAAAACAAAAGTCAAACAAATTCAGCCGGATCAAAGTCCGTACTTCCTTTCAGCCACTCGAGCCGTTTCGAGGGCTCGGC
Organism: Hippichthys cyanospilos; assembly: GCF_059441005.1. Lineage (NCBI taxonomy): Eukaryota > Metazoa > Chordata > Actinopteri > Syngnathiformes > Syngnathidae > Hippichthys > Hippichthys cyanospilos. The sequence goes on from NC_142373.1 coordinate 8,015,528, forward strand.
TCGTACTGACGATTTGGGGAAATAAAAGTATGAACCTCAAGGTAGAAAAGCCAAACTGCACGAATGACCTTCATCTCCCCTTTTCGACTTCCAACTGTTGGGCTTATTTTCCAAAACCCGTTTTTCAAAGGAGGTTTGTTCCGAGGGACCCGGGACATGCCTTCAAATCCCGTGTGCTCACCGTGACCGTAAAATTCCCTCCACGTTTGTTTGGACTCAAAAGTCTCACATTTGACTTCTCAACAGTTGCCATCGGTATTTTATTCAGGCGCTTTTATTCTCCGCAGCCATTGCCTTCTCCGAAATACCTTGCATTGTGTCCCAGATACACCTTTGAAAAGGACGGGAACATGTGCTACCTACGCATTAAAGAGTGCCGGCCGGACGACGAACGCGAGTACGCCTGCGGCGTGGATGACAAGCGATCGCGAGCCAGGCTCTTTGTGGAAGGTGAGACGCCCCGCGCCCACGTCTATCGCCGCAGCGGGCATCTGATACCCGGGTTTGCGGCCGGCAGAGATCCCGGTGGAGATCGTCAGGCCGCCCCAGGACGTACTGGAGCCGCCCGGCTCGGACGTGGTTTTCGAGGTGGAGCTCAACAAGGACAGAGTGGAAGTGCAGTGGTTGAGGAACAACATGACCGTCGTGCAGGGAGACAAATACCAGATGATGAGCGAAGGCAAAGTCCACAGGCTGCAGGTCTGCGAGATCCGTCCTCGAGACCAGGGCCAGTACAGAGTGGTCGCCAGAGACAAAGACGCCAAGGCCAAGCTGGAGCTGGCGGGTAAGCTGAAAAACTATCGCTGGTGATTTTGTGCGCGGGGTTAGGTTTAGGGGCATGGTTTTGCGTTCGGAGATATGCGCCGTTTATCGTATGACTTGAAATGGGGCGGGGGCAACAGCGGCAGACCGCTTCGCCGGTCGGACGACTTCACTTGTTTGTGGGTGTCCAGCCTTCTGTGACCTTTTCTCGCCACCCGCGCGGGACGTCCTTTTTGCCTCCGCGTCTTTTCGTTTGACTCTTTCTCACGATTCCTTTCGGTCTCGCTCCCGCAGCGGCCCCCCACATCAAGACCACGGACCAAAACTACGTCACGGACGCAGGAAAGCCCCTGGTCATGACGGTTCCCTACAGCGCCTACCCTCAAGCCCGGGCTGACTGGCTGTACGACAACCTGAGTCTGCCCCAGGATTGCATCTACACCTCTCCCGACTCCACGGAGTACCGGATGAAGGACCCCAGAAAGTCTGACGAGGGCCGCTACAAGGTCGTCATAAAGAACAAACACGGAAAGGGCGAAGCCTTCATTAACCTGGAAGTCATCGGTACGGTTTTCTTCTCACTTGCTGACCGAGGCCCGCAAAGGCACACCCGGCGGAGACGGGCTTTAGTTTGTGTTCCGCAATCACAGCCCAACCGAAATCTCGCTGCCTTCCGACCACAGATGTCCCCGGGCCCGTGAAGAACCTGCAGGTGGTGGACACATCTGACGGAGAAGTCAGCCTGGCGTGGGAGGAACCGGAGAATGACGGGGGAAGCAAAGTCATCGAGTACGTGGTGGACAGGCGAGATGTGAAACGCAAGACCTGGACGCTGGCCACGCAGCACGCCGAGAGTCCGGAGTACACCGTCGCCGGACTGCAGAAGGATGCCATGTACCTCTTCAGGGTCTGCGCCCGAAACCGAGTCGGCAGCGGACCCCACGTGGAGACGGACGATCCCGTCCAGGCCAAGAATAAGTTTGGTATGCAAACCGCGCGCTACCTGAAGAACATTCACACAGGCCGGAGAATATCCGGTTTTTCCACACGTGTCCGTCGCGCTACATTTCAAAGGAGCGATTCAGTTCTCAGCACACCGTCAAAGCGTACAAATCACATGCTCCGTTTTTTTTGTCGGCGATGAGCATTTGGAGTCTGGTTTCTCTTGCGGCGCTCAGATGTTCCCGACCCCCCTCGCCACGTGACGGTGGGGAATGTCTCCAAGTTTGGTTGCAGCGTGTCCTGGGAGCCTCCCGAGTCAGACGGCGGCTCCCCTATCACATCTTACATCGTGGAACTTCGCGACAGGACGTCCGTCAAGTGGTCACCGGTCCAGGTGACCAAGGCCGACGAGCTGAGCGTCGTCGTCAACGATGTCATCGAGAACAAAGAGTACATCTTTAGAGTCAAAGCCCAGAACAAAGCCGGCGTCGGAAAGCCGAGCGCTGCGACCTCTCCCGTCAAAATCATGGATGCCATCGGTGAGTCCCATCGTAGACGGGGAAGGTTTTTTTTTAACTTGTTATTGCATCGTCCGTTAGTTACTGATTTGTCGCGGGTGAATGGCGGCATCTGGTTCACGTTGACTTGTGCTCCCGACAGAGCGTCCCAGCCCACCTCAGAACCTGGCCTGGCAGAACCAGAACAAGAACTCCGTTCAGCTGAGCTGGGAAACTCCGCTAAGTAATGGCGGCAGCGTGATCACCGGCTACATCCTGGAGCGCTGCGAGGACGGGACCGATAAGTGGCTCCGCTGCAATTCCCGCCTCTGCCCCGACCTCTTCTATAAGGTCCCACATCTACGAAATTCTGCCGTTGCCTCATGTAGCGTCGGTTTCGCCTAAGCTCCTTTTTCTCCCCAGGTGTCCGGACTCAAATATGGAAAATATTACAACTATCGAGCGTTCGCCGAAAACGCCGCCGGGATCTCAGACCCGTCCAACGTGATCGGACCGCTGCTGGCCGACGACCCGCACAGTGAGTGAGGGGGGGGGGGGGGGCGCTTTTGTTTTCTTCGGGCTGCCGGGGGCTGACGCGGCTTCGTTTGCAGCCGGACCTACCATGGACCTGAGTGGTTTTAAAGACGGCCTGGAGGTGATCGTCCCGAATCCGCTGACCATCAGGGTCCCCATCACCGGATATCCTGTCCCGGTAGCCAAGTGGACGTTCGGGGAGAAGGAGCTGACCGGTGCCGACGAACGCATCGCCGTGACCACCAGGTCGGCCTTTGCGGAGCTGGTGGTGACTCCCAGCGTCCGTCCGGACAAAGGCACCTACGCCCTGCAGCTAGAAAACGACGTTTCGTCCGTCTCCGGCGAGATCGAAGTCAACGTCATCGGTGGGGTGGAGGGGGCTCGTTGATCGCGCCAGCAGAGCGAATCACTTTGGGCGTAACTTTTTATTTGTCACCGCCGCCTTCTAGCCGCGCCCAGCGCGCCAAAGGACTTCAAGGTTCCAGAAGTGACCCGCGAGCACGTTCACTTGAGCTGGGACCCGCCGGAGCATGACGGAGGAAGCCCTCTCACGGGCTACCAGGTGGAGAAACGAGAGGCGTCCCGCAAGACCTGGGTCAAGGTACCGTGACGGTCGGATTGTCAGCGGCCGTGACATCAACGTCGACTGCGGAAATCCCAGACGGCCTTCCTCTCCTTCCGTCAGGTGGCCTCGGGCGTCCAGGATCTGGAGATGACCGTCACTGACGTGATTGAAGGTAAAGACTATCTGTTCAAGGTCACGGCCTGCAACAAGTGCGGACCCGGAGAGCCGGCCTACATTGACGAGCCTGTCAATGTCTCCTCTCCTGCCAGTGAGTCGCCAAATCGTTTTGTTCGCCGCCCGTCAGACGGAAGAGGCTAAGACTGAACCTTTAACAACCCTTGCCTTTCTTCTCCAGCCGTTCCCGACCCGCCGGAGAACCTGAGGTGGAGAGACAAGTCGGCCAGCGGCATTTTCCTGACCTGGGAGCCCCCTAAGTATGACGGGGGCAGTAGCATCCGTGGCTACAACGTGGAACGCTGCCAGAGAGGAAGCGATCGATGGGAGCCGTGCGGAGACCTGCTCCCCGAGCTCAAGTGCCAAGTCACAGGGCTGACCGAGGGCGAGTGGTACTCGTACCGGGTCCGAGCGCTGAACCGATTGGGAGCCAGTCGGCCCTGCAAGGCTACGGATGAGATCCAGGCCGTGGACCCCAAAGGTAAAAGACCCGCCGGAGCTTTTTCTGACGGCAAGGGCGGTTCGTGAGATCGCGCTGTCCGGGAGTACCTTTTTTGGGAAACTACCTCGTCAAAAGTGACTCGTCGAAAGCGTGGGATCGGTTTGACGGTTTTGTAAAATCTTGACAAAACAGAGCTTGCGACATTTGGAAATGGCCAAATGAGTTCTAACCAAGTTTGTTTGGAAGAGTCTCTGAAATTCTGGCTTTGAAATGATCAATTTGATGATAACGAATGGTTTTCCAGAACCCCCAGAGGTCCGGCTGGATGCCAAGCTGCTTGCCGGTCTGACGGCCAAAGCCGGCAGCAAGATCGAACTCCCCGCCGAGGTGACTGGCAAACCCGAGCCCCGGGTCAAGTGGACCAAGGCCGACCTGGTCCTCAAGGACGACGACAGGGTCGCTATCCACACCAAGCCGGGACACTCCGCCGTCACCGTCTCCAAGACCAAGCGGGATGACAGCTCCACCTATATCATCGAGGCCACCAACAGCTGCGGCAGGGCCACCGCCACCGTTGATGTCAACATTCTCGGTAGGCTACGGACGGGAATGCCGCGCTAAGATGTTCTTGGGCCCAGCCCGAGGTAAATGCGGTGCCCCCCCTCCCCCTCCCATGCCCTCTGCTCAGACAAACCCGGCCCCCCCGCGGCCTTTGACATTTCCGAAATCACCAACGAGTCCTGCTTCCTGTCTTGGAACCCGCCGCGGGACGACGGCGGCTCCAGAGTCACCAACTACATCATCGAGCGGCGCGCCGCCGACAGCGAGATTTGGCACCGGCTCTCGTCCACCGTCAAACAGACCAACTACAGGGCGGTGGACCTGGTCAAGATGAAGGAATACATTTTCAGGGTCTTTGCCGAGAACCAGTTCGGTGTGGGCCCGCCGGCCGAACACCTACCCATCATCGCCAGATATCCCTTCGGTATGTCCTTCCGCTGACTTCTGACGAGATGTTTGCTTCCTTGAACGCGAACACGATTCCAAGTGCGCTCGGGTATATAATCGTTAGGAATTCTTTTTGGACTTTCCGTCGGCTTCGTTTCAACTGATACATTTGAATGGAATCGCACAAGGAAGCTTATTACGTTTGCCTTCGCCCGTCGTTAATGTGAACAATGTCCATCGGGCAGTGTCAAGTTTGTCATTTTTTGAACGTTGCGTCATTCCAATGTATGTTCGGGCTCCTCGGTGACCAAGTAGGATTAGCTTCTTTTTTCCCTTTCCCCCCAGACACTCCGGGGCCCCCTTACAAGCTGGAGCCTTCGGACATCGCCAAGGACTCGCTGACGCTCAGCTGGTACGAGCCCGATGAGGACGGGGGAAGCCCCATCACCGGCTACTGGGTGGAACGATACGAGCCCGACCACGACAGGTGGATCCGATGCAACAAGCTGCCCATCAAGGACACAAACTACAGGTCGGTTCGGACGCTTGGACTCGGTGAAACCCCAGGCCCCGGTTCAGTCGGAAAGTGTGTCATTTATATTCTCGAGCCCCCCCCCCCCCCCCCCCCCCCCCGATCGCGGGGGCGGGCGAGGAGGGTTCCTGGGGAGCGCCGTCCTTCCTGCGACTCACGCAATCGGCTCATCGGCAAGCCGCCTTGCTCGTTTGTCGGGTTAGGTGTGCCGGAGTGCGTGCGGGATACGGCTCTCGAGGAACCCGGGCTCCCCGCCCCTGCTCCCCCCGATCTAGATGGTTCAATCGTGTGAGGGCGGCTCGCTTTGAATGCCCCTTCCCGGCTTTGGTTGAAGGCCGCGCTTCTGTTGTGCTCTGTTACTCGGAGAGCAAAACATTTGAGAGGCACCGGTCTAAAAGAAGTCCGCGTTTGCCTTCAGGGTCAAAGGCCTTCCCACGCGGAAGAAGTACAAATTCCGAGTCCTGGCTGAAAATCTGGCCGGAACTGGAAAACCAAGCAAGGAAACGGAACCGATCCTCGTGAAGGATCCCATCGGTACGGCGCTTTAAACTCGCGGCTTTCTTGTGGCCGGGACAATTTTACATGAGCGGCCGACCTCCCGACCGTCTTCCAGATCCCCCGTGGCCTCCTGGCAAACCGACAGTGAAGGACGTGGCCAAGACCTCCTGCTTCCTGATGTGGACCAAGCCGGAGCACGACGGGGGAGCCAAGATTGAGGGCTACGTCATCGAGATGCTCAAGAGCGGAACCGGCGATTGGATCCGCGTGGCCGAGGGCGTGGGCCCCACCGAGTACTTCCTGAAGGGCCTGATGGAAAAGCAGGAGTACTCGTTCAGGGTGCGAGCTGTCAACGTGGCTGGGGAGAGCGAACCCAGCGAGCCCAGCGACCCCATCCTCTGCAAGGAGAGACTCAGTAAGAGACGCAAATCGACTGAGGCGGGGCGAGGCCGCGCGCGCTACCCTGCCGTCAAAAAGTATTTGGCCTTTTTTTGCTTCACCGCTTCAAACCTTGAGGAACATAATCAAGTTCCGCGGTACTTTTTCTGCAACTGTCAGAAGGATACGAGTAAATATAAAAGTCACAGTTGCGTAGCTTCCGTTGACCGTTGATGCGGTGAAGTTGACGGAAGGTTGATTCGTTGATGAATTAGGCCGTGATGTTTGTTTGGCGGAAGCGGGGAAGGTCAGAAGCCTTAGCCCGAATGACTTGACGTGGGTGTTGCGCTGCCGGCCCCAAAGGAGCGCCGTCACGACCCCGCTCGCTCCCTCTCTCTTTCCAGACCCCCCTTCGGCCCCGCGCTGGCTGGAGGTCACCGGCATCAGCAGGAACGGCGCTGAGTTAAAGTGGACCGTTCCCGAACGCGACGGAGGCTCTCCCGTCACCAACTACGTGGTGGAGAAACGGGACGTCCGGCGTAAAGGTTGGCAGACGGTGGACACCACCGTCAAGGAGCTTAAGTACACGGTGACGCCGCTCAACGAAGGCTCGCTCTACGTGTTCCGCGTGGCGGCTGAGAACGCCGTCGGCGTCGGGCCGTTCTGCGAGCTGGAGGACTCGGTCCTGGCCAAGGACACGTTCAGTGAGTTTCCAGGCGCTTCGGCCAAACCCTTTTACCGCTGTCTTTGGCCTTGTGGAAAGCTGAAAATGCGTCCGTTTCTCTGTTTCAGCCACTCCCGGGCCACCCTACGCCCTTGCCGTGGACGCCGTCACCAAAAGATACGTGGACCTGCAGTGGGAGGCGCCCAAAAACGATGGCGGCAGACCCATTCTCAGGTAGGACTCGAGACGTCAAGCCTCCTTAAAGGTTTCATTTCAAAGTCAAAAGATTTTGGACCTCGACAAGCACCAAACCAAAATGAAGCCAGGCAAAGCTTTGCCTTGACCTTCACCTCCCGAGCCTGAGCCCAAGTCCGCTCGAAGTGTCGTGGAAATGGGGAACCGTCTCCTTTTCTAAACTCTAATGTGATTTGAACTGTATATGCTACGTGTTTCGTCATGTCGCTCTTTTTGTTTTCGTTTTCCGTTGGGACTTCATCTTCAGGCCTCCACTTTTCATGTTTACGTTCTTGGTTCTTTCTGCGCTTTTTCTATGTGGTTTTACTCTTCTGCCGCAAACTTGGCAGGTACTCCATTGAGAAGAAAGAGAAGCTGGGAACCCGCTGGGTGAAGTGCGGAAAGACCTCCGGCCCGGACTGTAAATACAGAGTGACGGATGTGATCGAGGGAACAGAAGTTCAATTCCAGGTGCGCGCCGAGAACGAGGCGGGAACTGGACATCCGAGCGAACCCACAGAGATCCTGACGATCGAGGACCCGACAGGCGAGTTGACGCGGCCGGATGGCCGAAGCAGGATGGGAGCGCGATTCGATGGCTTGTTTCAACGAACGCCCCGCCTCCATACGCAGGTGTGCCATCTCCTCCCGTCGAGCTCCACGTGACCGCCGCCAGCCGGGACTTCCTGTCCATCGGCTGGAAGCCTCCGCAGAGGGACGGCGGCGCCCCCGTCACCGGCTACCACGTGGAGATGTGCGAGGCCGGGACGGAGAAATGGATGAGGGTCAACTCTCGTCCCGTCAAAGAACTCAAGTACACGGTGGAAGAAGGTGTCGTTCCGGATAAGGAGTACATCTTGAGAGTGAGGGCGATCAACTCCGTCGGCGTCAGCGAGCCCTCCGATATCTCGGAGAATGTCGTCGCCAAAGATTCCGACTGTAAGGACGTGATGGAGTCTGTTCGCTCGTAGCGAGCGCCGTTTTTTTGTTTTCGTTTTTCCCCCGCGTTTGATGTTTGCTGCCGATCGCGTTTACAGGCAACCCCACGCTGGAATTCCAAACCCTGGACCTGGTCGTCGTGGAGACGGAGAAGCTGCACATCCCCGTTCCCTTCAGGGCCGTTCCTTCACCCAAGATCACTTGGCACAAGGACGGCAAGGAGCTGAAGGCCGACGAGCGTCTGGGCTTTAGGTCGGTGCTCTTTTCGGTTCCGCTCGTGCGAAGGGTGACTGACCAAATTCTTTGCGCCGCCCACCAGGAAAGAGTACACGTCCTGTCACCTGGAGGTGGACAGTAGCCTTCACTCTGACGCAGGCCAGTACAAGGTGACTGTGGAGAATAAACTCGGAGCCGCCAGCGCTACCGTCAACGTCAAAGTCATCGGTGAGCGGGCCGCCCTTCCGCGCCAGTCGCTACGTTACCCGCATTTTCCTCACCGCTCTTGGAATGGCATCCCCAGGTCTTCCTGGCCAGTGCAAAGAAATCCTCGCCTCCGAGATCACCAAGAGCTCCTGCAAGGTCTCCTGGGATCCTCCCGACTACGACGGAGGCACCCCGATCATTCATTACATCCTACAGGTCAGTGCCGCTGCCGCTGATCAAGGCAACGCAACTTGATTTCATACTCAACAGCACAACCCCCAGCGGTGTTTACAAACCCAAGAGCTAACTTCGGGATGCTCAGGCTCGATCCCTTTCGCTCCGGGTTTTTTGGGGCGTGTGTGTTGGAGTGCGCGCGTCACATGGGTTTCCGAAGCCACAAACGTTCCTGAAACATTTAACTCGATATTTGATACTGGTGTAGCGGCGCGAGGCCGGAAGGAGGACCTATGTCAACATGATGTCTGGAGAGAACAAACTGAGCTGGAACGTTAAAGATCTCATCCCCAACGGAGAGTACTACTTCAGAGTCCAGGCCGTAAACAAAATCGGAGGAGGGGAGTTCATAGAGCTTCGCAACCCTGTCATTGCGGAGGACCAGAAACGTAAGGACAAACGAAGGTGGCCCGCTGCCGTGTCTGGCCGTAACCAAGCAGCATCTCATTTTGCGTTAGATCCCCCCGACCCACCGGTGGATGTGGAGACCCACAATCCCACGTCGGGCACCGTCACGCTGACCTGGAAGCCTCCGATGTACGACGGAGGGGCCAAGATCATGGGCTACATCCTCGAGCGGCAGCTGAAGGGTGAGGACAAGTGGGAGCGGTGCAACGACTTCCTGGTTCCGGTGCTTTCCTACACCGTCAGAGGGCTAAAGGAGGCAAAAAGCTACGCCTTCAGAGTCAGAGCCGAAAATTCGGCCGGTGTCAGCGATCCGTCTCGCAGCACCCTGTTTGTCAAGGCTTTGGACGCCGTGGGTAAGGAGGCCTTACGAGATTTGACGCCGGTGACTCGGACGGTCCGGTCGCCGTATCTCTGACTCGTCCCGTCTGCGTCGGTTGCCCGTCAGATGCTCCCAAAGTCTTCCTGAGTGGCAGCCTTCAGTCTGGCCTTAACGTGAAGCGAGGCAGCGAGATCCGATTGGAGGCCAACATCTCCGGCTCACCTTACCCCGAGATCACCTGGTACTGGAACAACCAGGTGATCCGGCCCGAGGCGCCTCGCAGGAGGCCGGAGAAGGCGTTGAAGAAGAAGGTGGAGAAGAAGGAGGAGGGTGAAGCAGAGAAGAAAGAGCAGCGAGAGGGAAAAGATAAAGACGTCGAGGAGAAGAAGGAGGAGGTGCTCGAGCAGGAGGCGGAGGAGACGGACTACCCCACTGTCGGCGAGCGGCTGACAATCGACAACAGCAGGAGGGGCGAGTCCACTGCCATTATTAAGGACTCGCTGCGTGTTGACCACGGCGTCTACATGGTGAAGGTGGAGAACGACCACGGCGTTGCTTCAGCCACCTGCGAGGTCAACGTTCTTGGTGAGAACCTGAGTGCCTCTCTCTTGTCTGTGGGGCAAGTAGCGTTCTCTCCCCTGGCTGCGCGCTAATGTAAGCCTTCCCCCCATTGTCAGACACTCCTGGACCTCCGATCAACTTCTGCTTCGAAGAAGTGAGGAAGAACTCTGTGATTTGCAAATGGGACCCCCCTAAAGATGATGGCGGCAGCGAGATCCTCAACTACATACTGGAGAAAAAGGATAACTCCAAGATAGAGCTCGGATACAGCTGCGTCACCTCCACGCTTCGAGGCTGTCGCTATCTGGTGCCCAAACTCATTGAAAAGAAGGAGTACATCTTCAGGGTGGTCGCTGAGAACAAGTATGGAGCCGGTCCGCCCTGCGTTTCCAAACCTCTTGTGGCCAAGAACCCCTTCGGTGCGTAGAACCTCTTTGAGAATTGCCCTGCTTCACGTGAGCTACAGCAAGATGAATCATGTCATCCCGCCTTACTTCTCAGAACCTCCCGAGGCCCCCGAGAAGCCGGAGGTTGACGACATCACAGCCCACAGCATGCTTGTTATCTGGAACCAGCCAAACGACAACGGCAGCCCCATCCTAGGCTATTGGGTGGAGCGTCGTGAGATCAACAGTTCCCACTGGGCCCGGGTCAACAGGTGGAGGATTGCGCAGAAGAACGTATCCCTCGGCGTTCCGACTTTGCCGTCATGACTTCATCTCGCTTGTGATTTACAGAAACATGGTCTCGTCCACCGAGCTGAATGTGGAAGGACTCGTCGAGGGCTTAACCTACATCTTCAGAGTGGCGGCCGAAAATCAGGCGGGCCCCGGAAAGTTCAGCGTTCCTTCGGATCCGAGGACAGCACAAGCCCCGATTCGTACGTACAATTTCTGCCGCAGAAAATGCTCAAGTCAGGGAAGTGGTCCGCATTTCTAGTCTTTTTTTTTTTGCGCAGTGCCTCCGGGACCACCGGTCCCTCGAGTGGTGGCGACCACGGACCACTCCATCGACGTTGAGTGGGACGCGCCTGCCGACAACGGAGGAGGCGAGATTCTGGGATACCACGTGGACAAGGTGCATAACGGGTGCCCGCAATTGGACGGTGCCAACGTGTGAAGCTCACACCGGTCTTTGCTAATGCTCCCCAGACTATTGCCGGGACAAAAGACTGGTCCAGGTCTACAGAACGTCCGTGGAAGACCCGTGCATTTACAGTATACGGAGTCCGTGAGGGAGCCAAGTACCTGGTCAGAGTCATTGCCTGCAACGCTGCGGGAGAGGGAACGCCAGGTTTCACAGAGTCCGTGTTCGTCAGGAATCCTGCAGGTCAGCCCAAAGCCGACGATGCGAAAATGTCGAACCCGGTTCAAATGCGAAGCAGCCCGAGGGTCCTACTCTCAGCGGCTCATCCCCCTCCGCAGAAATGCCTGCGGTGGAGCTGGACGTTATGGTCAAGAACGGCGTGATCATCAGGGCTGGCGAGATGCTTCGCGTTCCGGCGCTGGTCACGGGTAAACCCTACCCGACTATCACTTGGACCGTGGAGGATAAAAAGCCCGACAAAGAGCGCGTCGAGATCCTCGCCGAAGGAAACCACAGCGTGGTTTTCATTAAAAGCGCGCAGAGGAAGGACTGTGGCAAATACCTGGTCTCTGCATGTAATCCAAGCGGCACCAGGTCCGCCTTCACCCGGGTGGAGGTCATGGGTATGTAGGGAAAGGACAGCCGATGGTTCCCATACCCAGACAGATGACGAGCCCCTTTGTTTGCAGATGTTCCCGGACCGGTCACGGACCTGAAGCCCGTGGTGGTGACCAAAAAAATGATCTTCCTTAACTGGGATGACCCCGAGGATGACGGCGGAAGTGACCTGACCGGCTTCCTCGTGGAGCGCAAAGATGCCAAAATGCACACGTGGAGGCAGCCCGTTGAAACCATCTCCTCCAAATTGGAGTGCGTGGGCATCATGGAGGGCCAAGAGTACCTGTTCCGTGTCAGTGCCAAGAACAAGTATGGCGTGGGCCCGCCCGTGGAGATAGGACCCATCAAAGCTGTGGACCCACAAGGCGAGTGCCGGGAGGCCTCCGCAGCCGTTGCCTCTGAGGTTCAGGATCCATTAACCATCTCTCTTGTCGCGGGCCCCGCAGGTCCGCCGTCGCCTCCCGAGAAATTCCATTACACGGAGCGCACCAAGAATTCCGTCACGCTCGCCTGGAAGCCGCCTCGCAACGACGGCGGCAGTCCCGTCATTGGCTACTTTGTGGAGAAGAAGCGTCAAGACAAGCAGGCGTTTGAGCCTTGCAACGCGGAGATCTGCCCCGACCTGAGCCTGACGGTGGAGGGCCTGGACGAGGCCTGGATGTACGAGTTCAGGATCAGGTGTGCAAACCTGATTGGAGAAAGTGACCCATCCTTGGCGCTGATGGTGGTCATCCAAGACGACGAAGGTACGCTCACTTTGCCATTCGCTGCAGCCCGCTGAGCCTGTAAGGTGGTCTTCCTCCACTTGCGCTTGTTAAAAGGGTCAAGAATCGTATGCTGGCACTTATTCGGGTCTTATTCGCGTCCCTGGTTCAATTGCCCTCCTCCTTACCTTTTCACTTGGTTTCTCAATGCTTCCGCCCGCGGAGACACCTTTGTTTCCCAACGGTGCCACCGGAGCGGCCGCTATCAGGTTTGAGATTGAATTTGCTCATGTCTGCGCCAGTGGCCCCCGAGATCCATATGCTGAAGATCTTCAAGGGTGACAGCATCACGGTGAAAAAGGGCGAGCCCGTGGAGATCCCTGCCGACATCCTGGGTCTCCCCATCCCCAAAGTGGAGTGGTCTAAAGACGACGTGGTGCTGGAGAAGCCTACGGAATGTCTGCTGATGGAGACGACGGTGACCGGCAGGATGAACTGCAAGTCCACCCTGTCCATCCCCGCCGCCGACCGCAAGGACAGAGGCAGCTACACCGTGTCGGCCTCCAACAACATGGGATCGGCCAAGCACAGCACTTCCGTCATGGTCCTAGGTGAGTGATAAAACCCGAGGAGACAAGGTCCCGGCGCATAAGGATAAGCCTCCGCGGAGAGAAATCCAGCCGGTTGCACTTCTCTTGGGGGGCGAGTAGGAATCTCGAAACCTCTGCGGGCGCTGGCCTCGTGCCCCAACCCACAGGCAAAAACGGTGGCTGGACCCAAACCAAAACAACGCATGGGATTGTATTTCGCTTGGCTTGATTTGCTGATCTGCTTTCAAATTTTGAACAGAAAGGTCTAACCTTGCTCTCTCCGCCCAGACCGGCCGCTTCCTCCCAGAAACGTGGTGGTGTCCAACATCAAGGCGGAGTCCTGCCAGTTGCATTGGGAAGCGCCCCTGGACGACGGCGGTAGCGAGCTCACCAACTATATTGTGGAGAAGAAAGACGTGATCGCGGAGGACTCGGAGGAAGAGGGACGGGAAGTCGAAACTCAATGGGTGGAACTCACCGACAGCATTATTGACAAGAAGTATCGGGTAGGTCCAGTTTTTTGACAAAATGCATTCCCCAAGCCGGTCATTCATCAACCGCTCCTTTAGATAAGAGAGCCCGCTTTTGATAAGAGCTTTTTTTGCTTGCTTTGCCCTGCTTCCACGTGTCACTACTAGTCAATGAATAATTTGAGTATAATAACTAAGTGGTCTTGAGATCACAGTCTTTAAAAGTCCTCCTCCCTGTGCCACAGGTGTGGAACTTGGCTACCAACAAATCCTACCTGTTCCGCGTCAGAGCCGAGAACCGGTATGGCAAGTCTGACCCTTGCGCAACGGAGGAAGTCCAGATCACGGACCCCTTCGGACTCCCCGGCCCTCCGGAGAAGCCCGCCATCACCGAGTATTCAAAGAATTCCATGACCCTGACCTGGGAGCCGCCGAGGGACAACGGTGGATCAATGATTATTGGCTACTGGCTGGAGAAGAAAGAAAGAGGCTCCGCCTACTGGGCCAGAGTCAACAAGATGCCGGTCACCAAAAGGGGACTGAAAGGATGGGAGTACCAGGTAGGGCTTTGCCCCGTGCCCGCTTCTCCAAAAACATCTCGTCTGGAAACGTAAGATCCATTTGGGCGTCTGGCAGGTGACCCGCCTGTTTGAAGGCTGCGAGTACGAGTTCCGAGTGGCTGCCTGCAATTCGGCCGGAACCGGACCGTTCAGCGCACCGTCCGACCCAGCTTTTGCTGTCGACCCTCTGAGTGAGTCAACTGAAGAATTGCCAGTCGCCCCAAGTTGAATGGGCCCGTCGGAAAAGTTTTAGCAGTCATTCAAAAGGCTTTTGAAGTTTCGAGCTACAAGATTGGTACCGAACTCGAAATCAAAACAGCATCGTGCCAAACGGCAGATTTCTGGTCGAAACGCTCGCGGTACGGAGGGTGCCGAGCCCGAATACCGAGCTCTCCGTTTACCGGTCGACGCTGAGCCCGAATACCGAGCTCTCCGTTTACCGGTCCATCTACGCTCCTGGCCTCAAGTATGATGGGGAGCTGCGGGTTGCGACCAAAAGAACGAGATGCCGGATACGAGGGCGCAGGGTGAAAATTTTTTCCCGGCCGGGGATTCCTGTTGCCGTTCGAAATGTGAATGCAAAGATTCATGCCTCGCATTTGTTTCTTCAAAACGCAACCGTTCCGCCTCCCCAGCCCCTCCGAGCATGCCTGCCGCCCCGGTGGTGGCCGACAAGACCAAGCACAATGTCACGCTGAAATGGAAGCCGCCGGAGAGGGACGGCGGAAGCCCCATTAAGGGCTACATCATCCAGATCCAGGACGAGGGCAAGTCCGATTGGGTGCGGGTGAACGAAGAGTTGCACCCCACCACCGAGTTCACCGTGCCCAGCCTCCGGGAGCTCAAACGTTACCGCTTCCGAATCGTTGCCGTCAACGACGTCGGCGAATCGGACCCCAGCCCCCGCACCGGCGAAGTTTTGATCGAGGAAATCCAGCGTAAGTTTTCGCTCCAGGGAAATGAACCCAGGCGAGTGCTCGTCACTGACGCGGCGCTTGCGTTTCAGTTCCTCCCTCCATCACCATCGACGTCTTAGCGGATGACCTGCTCTACATCCGCGCCGGAGACCCCATCAGGATCCCCGCCACCGTCGGGGGTCGTCCCGTACCCAAGGTGACGTGGGACTTTGACGGCAAAGCCAAATCTCACAAGAAGAACAAGCTGCACACGCTGCCCGTGGACTCGGAGGTGATCTCTTTGACTTTTGGACGCGCGTACCAGAAAGAGGTGTGACGGCGATGCTCAGCGGGCCCTTGCGTCTCCTCAGGTCGAGTCCACGGACACCACGTCCGTCGTGACCATCCCCGTCAGCTTGAGGACCCACTCCGGGCGCTACACTATCACCGCCAAGAACAAGTCTGGACAGAAACACGTCAACGTCAGAGTCAACGTCCTGGGTGCGTCCTTCTTGCTGTCGTATTGACCCAAACGTCAGATGGTGCTGTCCCGTTTGCTGCCAATGCCATCCATCTATCCTCTGTTGCTACTTGCTAACATTGGCACTTTTCACTAGGAACATGTTTTCAGTATTTGAAAATGACACTTTCTTGGTAGCGCGCCGACTTTAGGGATATGCTTTTACACTATATATGGATCGTTAGATCTGGTGCAGCCGTATTTTCCATCGTGAATAATGTCATCGCACGCTGTCCGTTAAAGGGACAACGTGTTTTTCATTACGGACCTCAGGAGGCGCTCCATTTACATAGCAGCCTCCGGGAGAGCCCGTAACCCTAACCCTAACCCCGATCCATGTAATACACTTCATGATAACTAGACCTACAATTCTATTTCAAACATATCCTCGGCCGTTAATAAGCCATTTATCTGCAGGTTTTCGAAACGTACGATCGTTTCACGAATTCCTCTTTATCGGCAAAGCGGTCTAAATCTTACACGTTGTCCCTTTTACGAAAAGAAGTTACAATTACAAGATGATCATTTGTGGTTTCAGATGTCCCCGGACCTCCAAAGGATCTGAAGGTGACAGACGTCACCCGCTCAACCATGAGGCTGATCTGGAAGCTGCCCGACAATGACGGCGGAGAGAGAATCAAAAGCTACTTCATTGAGAAGAAATGTGTCACTGACAAGGCCTGGACCAAGGTACAGGAAGGACGGACGGATCGGGGAGTATGCCAAGATGAACAAATGACAATGTGGCCGTTCTGACCGTCGCTCAGGTCAACGCGGCCTGCGCCAGTCAAGCCTTCGTGGTGCCGGGCCTCCTGGAGGGTCAGAACTACCTCTTCAGAGTACGAGCCGAGAACCGACTGGGCTTCGGTCCCTTTACGGTCACCGCTGATCCCGTCCAGGCCAGGGACCCCATCTGTGAGTGCGCGCTGCCCTTATTAGTTTTTTTTCTTTCCTTCCAATGCCACACGGCGGTTATGGAGTCCCGGCTACGAGCCCGAGCGCAGTTCTATTTCGTCGTCATACTCTGACTTGCATCTACACCTGCAGACCCGCCAGACCCACCTACCAAGCTGAAGGTCAACCTGGTGACCAAGAACACGGTGACCCTGAGCTGGGAGCCTCCCAAAAACGACGGCGGTTCTCCCGTCACGCATTACGTGGTCGAGCGCTTAAGCTGGGACACCAGCGGCAAAGAGAAGGAAACGTGGAAGCAGTGCAACAAGCGAGACGTGGAGGAGCTCAGCTTTGTGGTGGAGGACCTGCAGGAGGTCCGTCCCGGTCCCCGCCTTCCGCTCGTCCGACTGCCACGAGCGCTGTGTGACCGCCTTGCGTTTTTTTGTTTTTGTTTTGTTTTTCCTCCCCGCTTCAGGGAGGGGAGTACGAGTTCCGAGTGAAAGCCGTGAACGCGGCCGGACCCGGTCGACCCTCGGCCACGGCCGGACCGCTCATCATCAAGGACCAGACCTGTGAGTCGAAGCGGCCCCCGCCGAATTTCTCTCGACGGAAAATCTAACGTTCGTCCGACGGGGCTAGTCTCAAGTCCCGCCGCGTTATTTCTTTGGAAAACAAGTCAACATTTTATGATCCGGTTTAAAAAGCCTTTTCGCTCGGGACCGAATGCGCTTCGGTCGACACCCGCGGAGAGAGTTGAAGAGGCGGCGATATTGGCGCACACCCCTTTTGACGTGCGCGTTTGCCGGCGTTTCAGGCCCGCCCGCCATCGAGCTGCGGGAGGTTCTGGAGGGCGAGGAGGGCTGCGACGTCAGCCTGCCAGCCAAGGTGAGCGGCTGTCCCTTTCCCAGCCTGTCGTGGCACAAGGCCGGCCTGGCCGCGCCCGAGCAGAAGACGGCCGTGCTCTACGACCAGCGCGTGGGCAAGCTGGTGACGCACGACAAGTGCACGCTGATGCTGCAGCGGGCCACCCGCGACGACAGCGCCCTCTACAGCCTGACGGCCAGCAATGCTCTGGGCACCGTCACCAAGGACGTCAAACTCTTCGTTTTGGGTCAGCGACATTGCCGCGCTTGACTACCGTCTGGGCTCCTGGGAGCCGGCGGGGAAGAAGAATCCCCCAGCACCGAGCTCTTAACGATACCCGTTGTGACCCCCGCAGGCCCCCCCGGCCCCCCCGAGGGACCCGTGAAGTTCACCGAGGTGTTCGCCGACAGGATCGGCCTGTCCTGGAAGCCGCCCCTGGACGACGGCGGGTCCAAGATCACCAACTACGTGGTGGAGAAGCGCGAGGACAACCGCAAGTCCTGGGTCCACGTGTCAAACGAACCCAAGGAGTGCGCTTACCTGGTGACCAGGCTCACGGAGAATCACGAGTACGAGTTCAGAGTCATGGCGCAGAACAAGTTTGGAGTCGGGCCGCCGCTGATCAGTGAGCCGGAGAAGGCCAGGAACCTCTTCAGTGAGTGGCAAAGCTACACGCGGGCCTCCAAACCTGTTTTAGAATACCCTCTTCAAACCTTGATTCATTCCGACGCGAACCCAGCCCTCCAAGCCCAATTTGAAGCGCTAACCCACGCCTGAAATTCTCACTCTTTCGCGAAGCCCTCATTTGAAAGGCAAGCTTGAAAGCTTGAGCGCCTTTAAACTCCAGGTTGAAACCCCGCTGTTTTGCGCGACCTGTGTTTAAAAGCTACAAACGCTTAGCATACTTTAACTTGAAAGCCTAAATCCCCAACGGAACTGCTTTTTGAAACCCCAACCCTGTCCTTCAAGTCCAAGCCGGACTAGAGACTCGAACTCGTAACACTGGCCCGTGCTTGATCCTCTCAATTGCTCCGCTGCAGCTGTTCCTGGCCAGTGCGAGAAGCCCACCGTGACCAACGTGTGCGTGGAGTCCATGACGGTGAACTGGGAGGAGCCCAAATACGACGGCGGCTCACCGGTCACCGGCTACTTCATCGAGAAGAAGGAGACCACCAGCAAGCGCTGGGCTCGCGTCAACCGCCAGCCCATTCGGGCGCTGCCCCTTGGTAACAACTGGGATGTCACCGGCCTGGCGGAGGGCTCCACCTACCAGTTCCGGGTCAGCGCCGCCAACGCGGCGGGATGCGGACTGCCCAGCATACCCTCGGACCCCGTGCTCTGCCGGGACCCAATCAGTAAGTCGGCCGCCCCCAGCGTTCCGTGAGTAGTCGCCGTGAGTTTTCAATCGCGAACTAGTTTCGCTTCGGTGGCGACCACCCGCGGCCGGCTTTCATTTGTTACTGTCGGCGACACCTGGTGGTCAACCGTTACTTTCAGACCATCTGCGATGAGAACTTTGCTGTCTTTGAGCCTGTCTGTCAGTGTTTTTCCCTCAGGTGTTTTCACCGGTTTCGGAGCGTTTGCGACTAGTTTTCCTGACTTAGGGACGGTCGCTTGCCGCGTTCTTGAGATGAGCCCACCGGCGCGCTAACCTCAACTCTCGTGTAATGCTCAGAGCCTCCCGGCCCGCCCTCTCCGAAGGTGACGGACTGGACCAGGTCGACGGTAGAGCTGGAATGGCTTCCTCCCCTGGTCGACGGAGGCTCCAAGGTGACCGGATACGTTGTGGAATATAAGGAGGTGAACAAGGAAGAAGAAGAGAAGAAGGCTCAGAGAAAGTTGCTCCTTCTGAGCGGTGCCGACGAGGAGAAGGAGCCCGAGGCTCCAGAGAGCTGGGAGAAGGTAACCTAAGTCACGCCCGACCGCAGTCCCGGGAAATTTGGTTTGCCCCCAACCCTAACGTGTCCTTTGTGCCTGCGGTGCGCTCTCTCCAGGCCAAGGACACGGAGATCAGAGGAACAAAGTATGTGGTGGCCGGTTTGAAAGAAGGCGTTTTGTACCGCTTCAGAGTCCGAGCCGTGAACGCCGCCGGCGTCGGTGAACCGGGACTTGTTTCCGAACTGATCGAAACCAGGGACAGGACAAGTAAGTTCAAATATGGCGCTACCTTGACTTTGTTTTTGTACGATACGGGGGTGCTCTTCGAAAATCTTCTCGCAGCTTTTCTTTCTTTCGTTTTTAGTGGCGCACGCAACACGTTTCTCATGGATTGTACCTTTTCGAAAATTTTGGTTTTATTTTGGGATATTTTTTCCCAATATTTATTATTACGATCTCTCTCTCTCTCTCGCTCTCTTTCGCTCTCTCTCTTTGGCACCACCTTGGGGTACCTTAGCAATAGAGGTTTTGTGTCACATACTGGTGAATCCGGTCATGAGCTCGATTAACAAACGAATCAAACTTAAGTCAAGGTCTCACATCTGCATTTCGCTGATACCACGAGAGCTGCTAGCTAGGTACCAGCTATGTGCTAGCCACACGTCTCGGTGTTGCGTTGCTTACCGAGTGCCCCCCCCCCCCCCCCCCCCCCATCCCTCAGTCGCCCCCGAGATGGACCTAGACGCCTCCGTCAAGGAGAAGATCGTGGTCCACGCCGGCGGGACCATCCGAATCATCGCCTACGTGTCCGGCAAACCGGCGCCGCGCATCAGCTGGTGTCGGGATGACGGCGAGGTGCCCAAGGAAGCGGCAGTGGAGACCACGGGCATCTCCAACTCGCTGGTGATCAAGAATTGCAAACGCCAGCACCAGGGCATCTACACGCTCTGCGCAAAGAACGAAGGCGGCGAGAGGAAGAAGGCCGTCATCGTCGAGGTCCTGGGTGAGTTCAGAGGGTCGCGCGGGCTACTGTCCTCACTTGTTTGTTTTTAGGACTTCTACGTAGTCCTTCCTCAGTCTTCTCAATTAGTTTTGATGGGCTAGTTTGCATGAGTAGCCAACCCGGCGACTTGTTCTTACTCTATCCGGCGTGCATGCTGAAGCGGCAGCATCCCGGGTGCCGTTGAAAGGGGACCCGCTTAAGTGTTAAAAATCTCTGCTCAAAAGTGCGCGCTCGTCCGAAATATTGATGGATACGGTAGAGCGGGCGCGGCGCAGGGGACGACCGCATATGCGATGAGCGGTCTGTCTGGCCTCCAGACGTACCCGGACCGGTCGGCCTCCCCTTCGCCGGCGAGAACCTGACCAACGACTCGTGCAAGTTGACCTGGTATTCCCCCGAAGACGACGGCGGTTCGGCCATCACCAACTACATCATCGAGAAGCGGGAGTCGGACCGCATGGGCTGGACTTCGGTCACCTACACGGTGACCAGGAACAATGCCGTGGTGCAGGGACTGCTGAATGGGAAAGGATACTTCTTCAGGATCGCCGCCGAGAACATAATCGGCATGGGACCCTTTGTGGAGACGGATAGAGTCGTGCTCATCAAAGACCCCATCTGTAAGTGTTTTATTTTTTTTTATTCCCCTGAACGTTTTTCAGCGCACTCGCTCGGAGGGGAAGGGGGACGGGCGAGCTTCACCGAGAGCAAGGCGAAGTTGTACGATTACATGGAGTTCGAATCACGCAAAGGAAAGCTCAGTTTACCATATTCGGCCTTATCGACCCTGACGAGATCATATCCGTGTCGTATGGAGGAAATCAGCCGCCGTGCATGTCGGACATGTAAAGCGCCGCGTAGTTTCGAGTGTTACATCCATAAAGACGGCACCGTACAACTGGCGTGTCTCGCAGCCGTACCCGAGCGTCCGGAGGACCTGGTGGTCACGGCC
Source organism: Hippichthys cyanospilos (assembly GCF_059441005.1). Classification (NCBI taxonomy): domain Eukaryota; kingdom Metazoa; phylum Chordata; class Actinopteri; order Syngnathiformes; family Syngnathidae; genus Hippichthys; species Hippichthys cyanospilos. The sequence goes on from NC_142373.1 coordinate 8,036,617, forward strand.
GTCAGCAAGGACTCCATCTCGGTCGCCTGGAAGCCGCCTAAGTACGACGGCGGCGCGGAGATCACCGGCTACGTCCTGGAGTCTCGCGCGATCGGTCAAGACAACTTTGTTCGCGTGGGAGGAGACGCCAAGCTGATGGACAGGAAGTTCACCCTGAGCGGGCTCAAGGACGGCTCCAGCCACGAATTCCGCGTCTCCGCCGTCAACATGGTGGGACAGGGCAAATTCTCCTTTGCCACCAAACACGTCCAGTGCAAGGACGAGCTAGGTGAGTCCAGCCGCCCCGACCTCATCCGGTCGCTCGATTCTCATCGCCCACGTTTTCGCTGTTTGATCGAGCTTAGTTCGAGAGTATTTTTTGATTAGCCAACCGGGACTCCGCGGGGAGAAAGGCTCCAACGCGCCACTTAGAACACACGTTTGCGGCTTCTGTCCGTCAGAACCTCCCAATCTGGACCTGGATTTCCGAGACAAGATGACGGTGAAGGCGGGAGACGGCTGCACGCTGTCGGGACGGTACGGTGGCAAACCCGCGCCCGCCGTCACCTGGACAAAGAACGAGGAGGAGCTGAAGCCGGACGCGGACCTTGCCGTCCGCGTCGGTGCCACGCATCTGGCCCTCGACTTCATCAAGGCCAGACGAGACCACAGCGGCCGCTACTGCGTCACCGTGGACAACGCGGCCGGAAAGCGAACGGGAATCTGCGCCGTCACCGTCGTCGGTGAGTCGCCCGCCACCTCGGTGCGGACAACAAGTGGGGAAAGGCCGCCACTATTTGCGACTCCGGTCTAAAGTGGTTCCGAGCAGAGCATGTGAGCCAGGTTGCGGATAGGGCCGGGAAAAAGGTCGGGCCGCGCGGCGGACTCGCTCAAGCGGCCCGACTCATTTCCCGCGCCTAACAATCGCGAGCTAATAGTCAAACGAGCAAGCCTCTTCGGTGAAAAGAGTGGCAAGGACAACCACGGTGCCCGTTAGCATTTCAGAGTGTGACAAAACGTCCGGCGCTCCCAAGAGCGCAAGGCCAGTTTAATACCTTATTACTTGTGTTTTCGACAGCAGAGGATGGCGTGGCCGACCCTGCAATTAGGCCATGTCCTTTTTTAAGGTCTCTTTTTAAGGACCCCTTCGATAATACAAGTGCAAACTGAGGCCGGGTCGCAATCGCACTCTTTTCTCCTTCAAAGTGGAAAATTGCGGGACTGCGCAGTAGTAGATTGACGCCCAAGAAGAACGGGTTTAGTTTGTGGCCGAGAGGAAACGAGGCCTGAAAACGCCTGTCAACGCTTCCTCCCGCCAGACCGACCTCAGCCTCCCGAGGGCCCCGTGCGCTTTGACGAGGTCAGCCGAGACCACATGATCATTTCCTGGAACCCTCCCCTGGACGACGGCGGCTGCGCCATTTCCAACTACGTGGTCGAGAAGAGAGACACCAACCGAGACCTGTGGATGCCCGTCAGCGCGTCGTGCACCAGGACCGGCTGCAGGGTCTGCGCGCTCGGCCGTCCCGCCCGGCTCGCTCGCCCCTTTGTCTGACCGGAGCCTTTTGCCCGTTCAAGGTGCCGAAACTGATTGAGGGTCGCGAGTACGTCGTCAGAATCATGGCCCAGAACATCTATGGCATCAGCGACCCGCTGCTCTCTGCCGAGGCCAAGGCCAGAGACATGTTCAGTAAGTGATGACGGCCCCGTAAGTCATAGCGTACCGGAAGCCGGCCCGTGACAGCCAATGAGAACAAACGAAAAAAAAGAGAAAACTGGCAAAGGAACACCGAGAGTGAATTAGCAGTCATGCCACCAAAACCAAGTTGTCGGCCGGCTCGGGAGTGACGCTATCGCGCACCGATGCGAGCGTGTGGTATGTTTGCCCCGCCCGCAGGGGTTCCGGACGCTCCCAAGCAGCCCGCCGTGAAGGAAGTCTACCACGACCGAGCCCTGATTCGCTGGGAGCCTCCGGCCGACGGAGGAAAGCCCATCACGGGCTACGTCGTGGAGAGGAAGGAGACCATGGCCAACAGGTACCAAGCCGCTCCGTCGGCGGCTCGCGTCGGCGCCGCGCTCGGCAAAAGTGCGTCTTTTGAATTAAGGTCATTGGTGCACGCGGAGAAGGCGTGGGCCGGAGGTTTCTGCTTTCCCACGCTGGACTTTCGCGGACCTGCGCAGACTCCAACTGGATTGCTTTTTGCTTGGCAGATGGGTGCGGTGCAACAAGGAAAAGATCCATCCCATGGTGGAGTACTTGGTCCCGGACCTGCTCAAGGGCTGCGAGTACGAATTCAGAGTCAGCGCAGAGAACGTGGTGGGCGTGGGTGACCCCAGCCCGCCCTCCAAGCCCGTCTTCGCCAAAGACCCCATCGGTAAGACGCGCAACGGTCGCGTCCGGTGCTCCGCGACGCCGTCCGAAGAACCCAGAATGCCCGGAGCGAAAAAAATTTGCTCCGAGCCTCCTTTCGAATGACGCCATCTGCTTGCGCGCTCCTCGGATTTGTCGGCCGAAGGGCAAATTTGAGTGACGCCGCCCGCGGGTCGCGGAGCCCAACTGAGCCCGGGGCTCGAAAAGAGCCGCTCGAGACCTCGTCACCCTATGACGCTTTTTTCCGCAGTGAGGCCGAGCCCACCGCTCAATCTGAAGGTCACGGACCACACCAAAGAGTCCGTGACGCTGTCGTGGGAGCCGCCTGCCGACACGGGCCGAGGCAAGATCTTCGGCTACCTCATGGAATTCCAGAAGGCTGGCCAGGAGGACTGGCAAAAGGTAAGCCGCCCGCGCGTTCCCTTTGTACGCGGGAAGGGCACATACTGCTCGAGGAGCGAAAAGAAAGGATTGATTGTGGACTAAGGACAGGCACTGATCGGGGTTATCGTAGTTCATATGTTCATATCATATGCGGGCTCCGGATTCCTCCCCGAGGAGCCGGACCAAGCAGCCGTGTAGGAGGGAAGTCCGGGCTCCCCCGCGAACCGACCCCGGACGTGCGGTAGAAAACGGATGGATAGTTTTAGTATTGCAGAGCTTCCAACTGTTCGGGATCGGCCATAAAATCCTTTTCGGCCGTCTTCCCTACGCCATCAACAAACTAGCTTTGCTTCCGGCACGCGTGAGCCATGGCCAAAATGAAGAGACCACCCCGGTTTCTTTCCTAAAGGTACATTTGTTTGGATCGACAACTTAAAGATGTCAAAAAGGGCTAGAGACATTTTCCGAAAGTTTTCTGGAACACAAGTCCTTCCATCATATTGTGGTACGGAACTGCAAAACGCTTCTGTCTGAAACTCTAACCTTTGTGCTTGCGTCAACCACCAGGTGAACCACACTCCAGATTCTTGCCAGGGAACCGAGTTCAAGGTGGTGGGCCTGGAGGACGGCGCGCTCTACCGCTTCAGAGTGAAGGCCGTCAACGCGGCCGGGGAGTCCGACCCCGCTAACGTCAAAGAACCGGTCCGAGTGAAGGACCGTCTCGGTGGGCCTCTCGGACTCGGTCGAAAAAGGCGGTCTCGTGGCCGGGCGGCTCACCTCCGCCTTTGCCTGTCGCCACCTCAGAGCCGCCGGAGCTGATTCTGGACGCCGGTATGACTCGGGAGGTGAAGGCCCTGGTGGGCACCCACATCACCCTCATGGCCGCCATCAAGGGCATCCCCTTCCCTTCCGTGGTCTGGAAGAAGAACGATGCAGATGTGCCCCCCAGGGCAGACATCGAGACCAACCAAGAGGGCACCAAGCTGGTGATGAGATTCTGCAACCGCGGCGACTGCGGAGACTACACCCTCACCGTCGAAAACCCTGCCGGCTCCAAGACCGTCACCTGCACGGTCTTGGTATTTGGTACGAAGTCGACGCAAATTTGACTTTTTTACCCACGGAAAAAGGCCAAAAGTACGGGTGCATCCTATAAACAGCAACTGAAAATGTGATTTTTTTGGGGGGACGTTCTTGGAAGATAGACCCGTCAGCCACGGGAGCCAAGTTTTGACGCGAAAATGTGCATTCCATATCGGCCGCCTTCTTACTTCCGATAATTACCGTACGACGGGACGAGCTGAGGGGCGACGTCGGCGCCCGTTGCAGCAGCGGCATTGTTTTCAATAAAAGAAGCGAGTAGACCGAAGCGGCGTCCGGGTCCGTCCTCGTTTGCACAGAGGAGTACTATGAAAAGGGAGAGGACGGCGTCAAAGCGATGATGCCGATCCAATTAATAGCGGCAAGCTACGCCGCCCAGCGCGGGGTTAAAAAACCCCAAAGGGTATTCCTTTCGACCGGTTTATGGATTGCGATCTTTGGCATTTACATACGCAATCATAAACTTAGTGGAGCAACCTCCTTTATCTATGGCAAAAAGAACTGGAGCCGCGTGGCGAGGAAAGGGAAAGACACCTGCTTAGAGCGCTTTCAACATCACGCTGGCGGGATTTTCACCGACCGCTCATAGTGCGAGGAATCTGAACCTTAAGCCCAACCCTTTGGCGGATCAAAGCCCGGTTGCGCATTTTGCCGCTTGGCCCCTTGTTGACCAAAGGCACACGGCGCAAGGGGATTCCTAAGCCTTCGACCGATGAGCAAAAGTTAAGAGAATGTCAAATGAGGTTCACGCGGATTCTCAACCCTCCGTGTCGCTGTATGGGCGGAGGTCCGAGTGACGAGTCGTCCTCGTTTTGTCTTCAGACAAACCCGGTCCTGTCCAGCACCTTCGCGTGTCCGACGTCAGGAGCGACTCGGCCAACCTGTCCTGGAGGGACCCGGAGGACAACGGAGGCGCTCGCATTACCAACTTTGTGGTGGAGAAAAAAGACACGGGCTCCACGCAGTGGGTTCCCGTGTGCTCCACGTCCAAGAAACGCAGCATGACGCTCAAGCACCTGACTGAGGGCCTGGCCTACACCTTCAGAGTTGCGGCCGAGAACCAGTACGGCCGCAGCGAGTACGTGGAGACGCCCAAGGCCGTCAAAGCCATGAATCCGCTCTGTGAGTAGTCGCGCACGTACCGTCCGGAAATCGCCACCCAAGCCAGTCCGTAGAAAATCATTTCACCCCTCCGGCCTGCTTAGTCTTCAGCAATTCTTCTTACTCCACCCCTCTTTTTCTTCCTCTACTTCTCCGCTGTCATTATTGTTATTCACACACTTAGCTGGAGGGTCTGAACGCGCAGAAAAACTGGGCTTTAACTTTGAAAAGTTAAAAAAAACAAAAAACAAAAAAGGCTCTGTAGGGACCACTGCAACGGTCCGCCGTCCTTTTGAGGTTATCGAGCCTTGGTGACTTGGAGCAACCGGCATCGCCGCCCAGAAACTTCCTGCGTAGCTTTAAAAAAATAAGAATAACGAAAAGGAAAAGAATAACGTCGAATATGAAGGTTTGAAGAAAACGAACAGGTCTTTCCCGGACAAGAAGGTGACCAAAGTTCGGCACGAAAGCACGCAGCCGCAAAACGCGTCAATCATTGAACGGACCCTTCTTATCGATCGCTGCACATTTCCAGGCCAAGGGGCCGCAATTTTGCCTTTTTGCAGTCGCTCTCCTTTTTCCAGCGTTTGTCAACATGTTTGTCAACATTTTCGGAGAGTCGAACGCGGCGTACGTAACGTAAGCAAGCAAACGTTGGAGAAAGCCGTCGGAGACGGCCTCCGGGACCCATGCGACGGAAAGCTCCGAGCGCTCACGCGCGTCGACGCTCACTTGTCTAAAAAGCTGCGCGCGTTCTTCCCGCAGTCCCTCCCGGTCCTCCCAAAGACCTTCACCACGTGGACGTGGACAAGACGGAAGTGTGGCTCGTTTGGAACTGGCCCGACAGAAACGGCGGAAGCGAGATTACCGGCTTCCTGGTGGAATATCAGGAAGAAGGAGCCAAGGACTGGCACGAGTGGCAGACGGTCAGCATACCGGAGAGTCACGTGACGGGCCTGGAAGAAGGCAAGACCTATCGTTTCCGAGTGAGAGCCGAGAACGCCGTCGGTCTCAGCAGACCCGACACCACCGTTCCCATCCTCTGCCAGGAGAAGCTGGGTGAGTTTAGCACTAAGGGGAGCGAGGAGGATTCGCGGGCTTTCTTTTTCTTTTTATAAGAGTAAAGCCAGCAGCAGAACAGTCGTCATATATTTCCGGAGCTCGCGTGCGCAACCACAAAATCACGCACGAAAAAGAAAGAAAGAAAGAAAGAAAGAAAGAAAGAAAGAAAGAAAGAAAGAAAGAAAGAAAGAAAGAAAGAGCTTTGGGACGTTTGGCGATGTTTGCACGAACGTAGCTGAAACGCTTTTCCAAACGGGGGGCGAGTTTGACACGGATAGCGGTCCATTTTCATACGGTTCCAGAGAGACGGCAAATTATTTGAATCGCCGTCTGGGATGAGGAGTTAGTTTTCTCTCACGCTGCGTCCGGTCTGCCAACAGTGCCTCCCGTCCTGGAGGTGGATGTCAAGCTGACGGAGGGCATGGTGGTGAAGGCGGGCACCACCATCAGGCTCCCCGCCATCATGAGAGGAATACCGGTCCCCGCCGCCAAATGGTCCGTGGAAGGAGAGGAGATCACCAGCGGAGGCAACGTCAAGATCGACACCGACAACTTCTCCACCATTCTCAGCGTCAACGAGTGCACCAGAAGCCACAGCGGCACCTATCTGCTTACCGTGTCCAACCTCGCCGGCACCAAGACGGCGGCTCTGAACGTCACGGTTCTCGACGTCCCGGCGGCGCCCGTCGGGCCCGTCAACATTCTGGAGGTGAGCCCTGACTCCATGACCATCGAGTGGCGCCCCCCCAAGGACGACGGCGGCAGTCCCGTCACCAACTACATCGTGGAGAAGAGAGAGTCCAACAAGGAGACTTGGGGAGGGGTTAGCGCCGGCGGCCTGGCCACCAAACTCAAGATCGCACGCCTGCAGAAGGGCGTGGAGTATGTGGTGCGCATACGCGCAGAGAACAAGATGGGCATCGGGGCGCCCCTGGAGAGCAAGCCCACGGTGGCGGAGCATTCCTTCATGCCGCCCAGTCCGCCCGGTAAGCCGCTGCCCCACGACGTCTCAGAGGATGCCGTCACCGTCAGCTGGACCATGCCCCTGTCTGACGGAGGTAGTCAGATCACCGGCTACATCGTGGAGCGCAGACACAAAGGAGGAAAGTGGATCCGTGTGAACAAGACCCCCTGCAAAGACCTCCGCTACAGAGTCCAGGGCTTGTTTGTGGGCAACGAGTACGAATTCCGGGTATTTGCCGAGAATTGCGCCGGCTACAGCGGCCCCTCGCCCGTCTCTGACCTCTGCAAGCCCTGCAGGCAGATCACGGTACCCAGCGCCCCGGTCAACCCCAAAGTCAAAGATTACAGCAAGTCCTCGGCCGATTTGGTGTGGACCAAGCCCACCAAAGACGGAGGCAGTCCCATTCTGGGCTACACAGTGGAAACGAAGAAGGCTGACGGAGACTGGAAGAAAGTCAACGTGGACGACTTCATCAAGTTGTGTGCCTACACGGTGAAGGGTCTCGAGCAGGGCAGTACCTACAGATTCAGAGTGTTTGCCTCCAACATGATCGGCGACGGTGAGTCCAGAGAAATTCCGGAGTCCGTCACGGCTCAAGATATCTTGATCCCCCCGGAAATCGAAATGGACGCCGCCTGTCGCGACCGCGTCACCGTGCGCGTTGGCCACAACATCAGCATTGTCGGCTACGTCAAGGCCCGCCCCGAGCCCGAGGTGCTGTGGTCTAAGGAAGCAACGCTTCTGGAGAACAGCAAACGTGTAGCTCTGATCCAGAACCTGCCAGTGGTCCAGCTGAAGATCAAAGAAGCCACCAGAGCCGACCACGGGAAATACTCCCTGAAAGCCTCAAATGTGGGCGGAGAAGCCTCCTGCTGCATCACCGTCAATGTTCTGGACCGGCCCGGCCATTGCCAGAACCTCCACACCACCTACGTCACCAGAGACTCCTGCATGATCAACTGGGAGGCGCCGAAAGACAACGGTGGCTCCGAAATCACCAACTACATCGTGGAGTGCCGAGAACCCAGCATCAGCATGTGGTCTATGATTTCTTCCCATTGCACCAACCGCAAGATCAAGGCCAAGCTGATGGAGGGCCACCAGTACCTGTTCCGCGTCTGTGCGGAAAACAAGATAGGACCCGGGCCCTGCGTGGAGACCAAGGTCCCCGTGCTAGCCATCGACCCTATTGAAAAACCGGGCGAGCCCGAGAACTTCAGGGTGACCGACATTGGGAAGACCTACGTCTACCTGAGGTGGAGGAGGCCTGACTACGACGGCGGCAGCCCTAACCTCTCCTACAACCTGGAGTGCAAAGCCAAGGACGCACAGGAATGGGAAAAACTCAACACCGGCGTCCTAACTAACACTTCCTTTTTGGCGGACAAGTGCCTCGAAAACCAAACGTACACTTTCAGGTGCGTCGAACGACTCGTCATAGCCACTAAACGGTCTTCAAACAGATTTGAAAAGGGTATACGTTCTCTGCTTTCTTTTTCTTTTTCAGGGTGCAAAGCGTCAATGAAGGAGGAGAGAGCGGCTGGGTGAAATTGTCTGATATCCTGGTGCGGGAGGAAATCCAGAAGCCGGTTCTTGACCTGAAGCTTTCTGGAACGCTGACCGTCAAGGCTGGAGAGTCGGTCAGGATGGAAGCCGCCTTAAGAGGAAAGCCTCACCCTGACGTTAAATGGACCAAGGACAAAGCCGCCGGGGACAACCCCAGAATCAGCTACGAGACCGGTTCCGACTACTCCAAGTTCCTTTTGACCAAGTCCCGACGCGCCGACTCCGGGAAGTACATTGTCACCGCCACCAACTCTGCCGGAACCTTCACGGCGTACGCCAACGTGAACGTTCTGGATGTTCCCGGAGCCGTCAGGAACCTGAGAGTCACAGGCCTCGGCGCGGACAAGTGTCGAGTGGTTTGGGACCCGCCGGAAGATGACGGAGGCTGCGAGGTGGACAGCTACATTTTGGAAAAATGCGAGACGAGGAGGATGGTGTGGTCCACCTATTCCGCCTCAGTAGTCACGGCGTACTGCAACGTGACTCGCCTTGTAGAGGGCAACGAGTACATCTTCAGAGTACGGGCTGAGAACAAGATGGGAACTGGGCCCGCCGTGGAAAGCAAGCCCGTCACGGTCAGGACCCAGTTCAACAGGCCTGGACCACCTGATGCCCCCGAGGTCACCAAGGTTGGTTCTGAACACACGCGTTGGCTTGAAACACAGTAGACGGATAGATGGACGCACCAGCGCCCTGGACGTAAACCCGAAGGTTCCGGATGAGTACAGCCAAAATGACGATCCTATTCTTGTCGCGCAGATAAGCAAAGAGGAGATGACCGTGGTCTGGGCTCCTCCCGAGAATGACGGTGGGAAGTCCATCACGGGCTACATCCTGGAGAGGAAGGAAAAGAGGGCGGTACGCTGGGTGCCATGCACTAAGAGTCCAATCCCTGAGAGACGCATGAAAGTGACCAACCTGATCCCCAACCACGAGTATCAGTTCAGAGTCAGGGCAGAGAATGAGGTTGGTCTGGGCGATCCCAGCAAACCCTGCAGACCGGTCATGGCCAAAGACCCCATCGGTGAGTTATCGGACTCATCCCCGCCCGCCCGTTTTCCGGAACAGTGGCTCTGCAACTTCTAACACCATGTATTACCTATTGACACGGGTCTTCAAGGACTGCCATCGCGTCCAACATTCTAATTCGGCTGCCTTCTACGCCCAATTGTTACTTTTTTCACGCCTTGCTCTACTCCAAACTGTTATTGTTGTTTTCTCCATCTCCAGAACCACCCGGGCCACCCGCGGGCCTGAAGGTGGCCGACAGCACCAAGACCTCCATCACGCTTTCCTGGTCCAAACCGGTGTACGACGGGGGTGCGCCAATCCTCGGCTACAGTCTGGACATGAGACTGAAGAGTGAGGTGGACCCCGAGAAGCCCACCGAAGGCTGGAAAAGAATAGACACCCACGGGCCCCTGGTCCTCAGGGAGTTCACCGTCGGACAGCTGGATGAGAAACAGGAGTGCGAATTCAAGGTCTCTGCCCAAAACCAGGTGGGCTGGGGACGTCACGCCTACTTAAAGGAAGCGGTCTTCCCCAAGGAGATCCTGGGTAAGAACGAGACTTGGTCGACAGTGGCGTAATCCTTTTTGTGAGCTCGTGTACCTCGTCATCAGCATGAGTTTTAACCTTGGATGTCTTTTTCCACGGCAACAGAGGCTCCGGAGATTGACCTGGACGCAAGTTTGAGGAAAGGTCTGTCGGTCCGGGCCGGCTGCCCAATCCGGCTTTTTGCTATCATCAGAGGACGTCCCGCCCCCAAGGTCACCTGGAAGCGTGTGGGGGTGGACAACGTTGTCCGTAGAGGTCACGTGGACCAAGTGGACACTATGACTTTCCTAGTGATCCCTGAAAGCACCCGGGAAGATTCGGGAAAGTACTCACTGAATCTCTCCAACTCGGCTGGAGAGAAGGCGGTCTTTGTTCGTGTCAAAGTGCTCGGTGAGTAACAGGCAAAACAGTTGACCCTACCTTGCAAATTCCCCCACAAACCTGTGTCATGCCGCGTAGCTCGTGAACCGAAGCGGTATTTGCTGTCGGTGAAGCGAAGGGCCGGTTGAAAAGTTGATTTGTAAGCCGATGATCCGATTTTGCAAACGTCCTTCGTTAGACACGCCCGGCCCCGTGGGTGGTCTGGAGGCAACTGACGTCACCAAAACAACGGCGCAGCTGTCCTGGTCGCCGCCGGAGAATGACGGCGGGAGCCCCATCCTCAATTACATTGTGGAAAAACGAGAAGTGGACAGAAAGACGTGGACCAAGTGCACCGAGGACCTGAAGAAGACCAGCTTCAAGGTGACCACCATGGCCCCTGGCATCGAGTACTACTTCCGGGTGATGGCGGTCAACAAATACGGAATCGGAGTTCCTCAGGATTCGCCCAAGTCTTACCTGGCTAAAGACCCCATCAGTGAGTGATCCTTTATGCTCATGTTTATCGTCCACCACCATCCTCCGCGACTTGTAGCTCAAGGGCGAGTGTTTCTGCCATCTAGTAAACGGAGACACTCCATCCAATTCTGTCTCAATATCAAGCGGGCGTGGTAGTAACAGCTAGGATGCCAAACGAGGCGGCTAATTATTGCACCTCGGCGTACCTACCGGAGACATGTTTGTACGGTTCTCCTAAATGTCCTTCATTATACACCCTCTGCGTCGTTTACGGCGAGCGAAAAAGTTGTATGCCACACCGGTGACGGTTGTGCCTGACAAGGTGTGTTCAGTGCTGCTTGTATGTATTAAGACCCTCTGCGGTGTTTAGGCGAGCCAGATCCGCCCAAAAAGATGGACGTTTTGGAGATGACTAGGAACAGTGCCACGCTGGGCTGGCTCAAGCCGCTCCGAGACGGAGGAGCCAAGATCAACGGCTATGTGGTGGACTACCAGGAGGAGGGGGCGCCGCAGGACAAGTGGACACCCTACTCCGTGGTCAAAGACTTGACCATCGTGGTCGTGGGTCTGAAGGAAGGCAAGAAGTACAAGTTCAGAGTGGCGGCCAGGAACTCTGTTGGCGTCAGTCTTGCTCGGGAGGCCGAGGGAGTCTTTGAGGCCAAGGAGCAGCTCAGTGAGTAGACGTGTGTCCAGGTCTGGAGCGGGAGTGTCTCAAACAAGGAAATTGCTTGTGCGCGTTTTGCGGTAATTCTTAAGGAGACTCAAGGAGACTTAAGGAGATAGTGTCCGCCCGCGCACCGCTAATGCAAAGGCACGCGTACGCAAGTGGGGGTTCAAATCGATGTGAACTTGCAGTCCTCGCTATCCCGCGCGTTTTATATGTTTCCACCTTCGTCGCACCTGATTCAAATGATCAGCTCGTCGGGCTCCGCCTCCTTTGAATCGGACGTGCTTTCCTTCCTTGTCTTTATCGTCTTCTCCTGTTGCCGCGGCTCCCGACCGGTGCGGGCCCGGTCGATTTTCAGGGCGCAATTTGGACACGCCCGCTCTGGGAACGACGGCGAATGAACGTGTGCTAACCGCTGCCGATTTTGGCTCCCCCAGTGGCTCCAAAGATCATCATGCCCGACACGGTGACGGTCCGAGCCGGGCGCAAAATGGTGATCGAGGCCCTGGTGGCGGGTAAGCCGGCTCCCTTCTGCAAATGGAAGCAGGGCAACGAGGACGTGCTGACGTCGGATCGCCTGTCGGTGGTCAAGACGTTGAGCAGCTGTACGCTAATAATCAAGAACGTCGGCCGCTCGGACAGCGGCTACTACAGCCTGTCGGCGGAGAACAGCACGGCCAAGATCAACCAGATCCTCAAAGTCGTCGTCATGGGTTCGTACAAAACCAAGGCGGGGCTGGAAAGGAGCATAAAAGTGGCCGCCGCGCAGGTCCTATTTAAACCACCGGCGCTGGAAAATGTAGGTGTAGGTTCCCACCTCTGCTAAATTGACCCGCTTGTCTTTCGTCTCAGTTAAAAGGTAGCAAATCAACTGTTGAACAAACTAGAGAATGTAATAAAGATAACACGCATTCTCTTTTGCAATTTTCATCCGCGCCTCATCCTCCGAAGTTGGATGGAACGCACCCGGTCCCGACTCGCGAACGATTCGGGCCGAAAGGCAAAACGACGAAATGGCCCACGTTCTACGGTTGGCATCGTGGCCGGTGACAACCCTCGTTGGGGGTGTTTTCTGGCAACCTTCTTTCAGGAGGTTGACCAAGATTGGAGAAAGTAGCCAACGTCCAAAGCGGACGTCCTCCAGACCCTCGGTCTCTGCCGTACAGGCGCATGTCCCGAGCTCTCCGTCTTCCGTAAACACTGCCGGAAAACGCACCCAGGCTTTTGAACAACTCCTCCTATCCCAGCCATTCTTGCCATTTTCTTTAGTTCATCCCGCTTAATCTGTCTCCGGACACATTTTAGTCACGGCATACTGAGCAAAAAGTTGTACAAAATCCAGATGGTGCTTCTGAGCTTAGCGTTAGATTGCCTGACTTTGATACGGTAAGAGTTCCCTGAGTGAAGCGTACATGTCTTGTTTTGAAGAATAACCGATAATAAACTCAATGTATAGTTTAGTGTTTAGTGTCTCCGAAGCCACCGCGAGAAACGCCGGGGATATTCGGGCCAACAAGGACCGCGTCGCAACTGGCATATCCCTAGCGAGCACTTTTCTTATATGGAGTATCTCAAAGAAAAAAAGGTAGAGCCAAGGAAACCCCAATGTCACTTATGGGTCGTCATATTGCCCAGAAGGTGTCGCACCAAAATCTGTACCGACCCGCGGAACGGCTCTGACGGTATTGCTCTAAAGAATGGCGCCGAACCTTTTGGGCTCGTCTGCAAGCCGTCGCCCGTTCTTGCAAAGCCGTCGCGCGTAGCTCACCTTCTGTCCCGTGTGCCGCCGCGCAGACATTCCAGGACCGCCCGAAGCGCCGCTGGAGATCACCGAGCAGGACATCGACGGCTGCATGCTGCTTTGGAACCCTCCTCAGGAGGACGGCGGCAGCAACATCACCAACTACATCGTGGAGAAGTGCGACGTCAGCCAGGGCGACTGGCTCACCGTCTCCTCTTCCTGTACCAAAACCAGCTTCCGGATGACCAAACTGATCACCGGCGCGGAGTACACCTTCCGGGTCCGGGCCGAAAACCGCTTCGGCGTCTCGGAGCCCACCTACTCTGAGAAGATGACTGCCAGATATCCGTTTGGTGAGTCGCCACCGCCACCTGTGGTTTCTCAGCCCTCGACATGCTCGTTTGTTTCCAGACTTTTCTTTGATTGCCAGAAGATCTTGAATAACGTTGGTAATGTCGAGAGGATATACTGCGGGGCGCAAAGTCAGCAACCGCAGAGCGCTCGGGTCTCATCAAAAACATTCATGGGTTAAAAGATTTGTATACGTTAACGCTACCCGCGCCCGGGTTTAAAGCAGACTTGTTGAATTGACGCGAGTGAGACCGTCTCGCGCTCCGCAGTCGAAGAAATGCCAAAGTCAATCCTTGTGGCTGAAGTAGCGCTTTCCGATTCACGTTCTTGCGAGCGCCTCGATAGGCCGCAAGTGTTAAATGATAGTGGCGGACCGTCTGGCTTCTTTTCGCCCCCAGATCCCCCCAGTGAGCCCAGGAATCTTCAGGTGAACAAAATCAACAAGGACTTTGTCATTCTGTCCTGGGAGCGTCCCGGCAGCGACGGCGGAAGCCCCATTACGGGATACTGCATCGAGAAGAAGGAGAGGAACAGTCTGCTGTGGGTCCGGGCCAACGAGTCCCTGGTCAAATCTACCCAGTACACCTGCACCGGTCTCATCGAGGGCCTGGAGTACACTTTCAGGGTGTCCGCCATCAACCTCGCCGGACAGGGAAAACTCTGCAAGCAGACGGAATTCGTCACGGCCCGGACGGCTGTCGGTACGAAAGGCTTCCGGCGCCGCCTTTGCTTTGTCTTGTGCCTGAATCGGGCTCGCGAACGGGCTTCCGATGCATGCCGGCTTCTGTCGAATGGATATAAATAGCTGCTAGTTCCCCAGTGCCTCAGGTTAGCGCACATATCATTCACCGAGATGGCAGTACAAATCAAGGGTCCGAATGACGCGCACATGATGGTAGATGTCAAATGAGAACGCTAGGTCACCTTGGAAAGCCGAAGGCGCGCTTTTATTATCTTTCGCGCTAATGGCGTTTAGCAGAAAACAGTATTTGAACTAATAAGGCTATGACTGAAATGAGAAGGACGTGTCTACGATGCCTAGGGTTAGGGCCTATTCTTACAGGTGCGCAATTTTAGGGACACAGAAACAGTCGCCCGCCGTCCCTTGACTCGACAGACCTCACCTGAGACTTTCTGTCCTGGCTTTTCACGGGTTTGCGTGCGATCGCCCAAAAGGGCAAAGAACGGAAGCGGGGCGCCGATCCAAGCCGCACGTAATAGCATACGTACGGCACCCGCACACAGTCGGAAGGTACCGCTGTACTGTCACGTGAATGCTGGAGAGCTGAAACCATTCCTTCCCGCCAGACCCTCCGGGTAAACCCGAGCCCATGGACGTGACCAGGAGCTCCGTTTCGCTGGTGTGGACCCGGCCCAAGCACGACGGCGGCAGCAAGCTGATTGGCTACTTTGTGGAGTACTGCAAGCTCCCCGAGGAGAAGTGGAGCCGCTGCAACAGCAACTGCATGAGCATCCAGAGCGAGAACTACGCGGTGAGCGGTCTGGAAGAGGGCCAACGCTACGTCTTTCGAGTCGTCGCCAAGACGGCCGTCAACGTCAGCCTGCCCTCGGAGCTGTCCGACCCCATCGCCGTCATCGCAGAGAATGGTAGGACTCCCCTGCGCTGTGTTTACTTCCCTGTTTTTTTCGGATACGCCGATACACCTGGAACATAAGACGAGTTCAAATGACGATGCGGTCGCAAAAGCACAATCTTGTTCTTGTAAAGAGAATCAAATGGAAAAAAAAAGACTCCGAAATTTGATCTGCGTACCAGTGAAGTCCCGAAAACGCCTTTAAAAAAGGGATGAGAGAGGATGCTCGTCATTCCGTTCTTTGAGAGCAGCAGTCGGAAGCGCTCCGCGCCTTCGTTTTCGATAAGAACTTGGAAGCTCCGAGACAAGGCGAGACCGTTTGGAGCGGGGCTTGACATACAAACAACGGGATGCGGCCGTGTGCCGGGCCGCTCCAATCGATCGGGGGAGGGAAGTTGTACCTTCATGTTTCTGATGTAGATTGCTGAGCAGTTTCTCTACCTCATCGGGTAGGGTAGACTGTCCGCTTCCACCGAGTAAGACAAAAACGCGGGTCCCGCTTTTTACGTTCGGTAGTAAACACCACGGGACCCAAATCATCGGTCTCGGACAAAAGTCCTACATTTCCTCCGGGCTGAAACTGACGTAAAGAAAAAAACGGTCTTCTTCTTCCGCGTAGTTCCTCCGCGTGTGGAGCTGGGGGTCAACATGAAGAACCTGATTGTGGTGAAAGCCGGCGAAAACGTCTTCCTGGATGCGGAGGTGTTTGGGAAGCCTCTGCCCAAGGTCAGCTGGAAGAGAGATGGCGTCCCTCTCCATCTGACGGAGGGAATGAAGATGACCCAGAAGAAGCACGTCCACCTTTTGGAGCTCTACTCCGTAACCAGGAAGGAATCCGGCGACTACACCGTTCTCGCCGAGAACGTCAATGGCAGCAAGTATGCCACGATTAAAGTCAAAGTGCTCGGTGAGTTTACTGTACAACGAGAAGTATGAGCATCTCGCGAATTTGACGTAGGCGACGCTCGCGCCGATTTTCAAAATTGCTCGGGGACATTTGCAAACGGATTCCGGGAACACTGCCTAAGTCCTCCGCCGTTGTTCCCCGCAGACAAACCGGGTCCCCCGGCCTCTGTAAAAGTCACCAAAGTGTTCGCGGACCGCGTCAAGCTGCGGTGGGAGCCCCCGCTGGCAGACGGCGGTTCTGAAATCACCAGCTACATCATTGAGAAACGCGAGACCAGCAGAGCCAACTGGGCGTTGGTCACCGCCAATATTCACGGTCACATCACCGACTGCTCGGTAGAGAAACTCATCGAGGGCCACGAGTACCAATTTCGGGTCAGCGCCGAGAACCAGTACGGCGTGGGGGACGCCACCATGACCGAGCCGGTCACGGTCAAAAACCCTTACGGTGAGCGCGGGCTTCCAGAGGTTTTCGTCGCCGTTCGGAGATGGATAAAAGACCGGTTCTGATGCGACGGGTTGCTTTCCCTCAGATGTTCCCGGCCCTTGCGATCCACCCGTTATTACCAACGTCACCAAAGACTCCATGACGGTCAGCTGGAAGGCGCCGGCCAACGACGGTCGAACCCCCATCCTCGGATACATGGTGGAGAAGCGCGAAGCCGCAGAGTTGACCTGGGCCAAGGTCAACCGGCGGCCGGTGATCGACAGAACCATCAAAGCGGCTCAGCTGACCGAGGGCTCCGAGTACGAGTTCAGGGTCATTGCCATGAACAAAGCCGGCCTAGGAAAACCGAGCGATGCGTCCGGCGCGGCTCTGGCTGTCGATCCCGTCTGTGAGTAACGTTTCGCGACTGAGAACCCAGGTCACATTAAGAACATGCGAGCTGGCGGAAACGCGTGCGTTGCCGTGTGCAGTGGAGTTTCCGGCCGCGTCGTTTCTCACTACCTGCATTTCACCAGATCCCCCCGGCCCGCCCGCCTTCCCCAAAGTGGTGGATTCCACCAAGAGCTCAATCAGCCTGAGCTGGACCAAGCCGGCGTACGACGGCGGTTGCGAGATCACGGGCTACCTGGTGGAGTGCAAACCGGCTTCGGCGGAAAACTGGACCAGATGCAACGTGCCCAAGAAGCTCCAGGCCACAAAGTTTTTGGTGACGGGCCTGATGGAAGGTACAGAGTACCAATTCCGAGTGTTTGCCGTCAACAAGATTGGCTACAGTGAGCCCAGCGAAGTCCCTGGAAACCACACGGCCAAAGATATCCTCAGTACGTTCCCTTTTGATGATTTTACAGCCGAGCCCTGTTTATCGTGGCCCAGACTGGCTAAAAATTCAAGATGCCTTACTTAGAAACAGCCGTTCTTTCCCTGCCGCACGCTTTCAACAAATTGGAACCATAAAGCACTTGTAAAAAGTATTACTTAACGTGTTGGCAGGTCAAAGTTAGTCTATAAAGCGTATTGTAAAAACAAGCTTAAAGGCCTGACCAAAGTGTTCTACGGTTACGAAAAAACAAAACGAATGATCCGGTGCGAATACGCATAGTAAAAAAAAAAAAAAAAAAGATGCTTAAAGGCAGGAAAGGCAGCTGGGTTTCGCCGACCTCATGACAAATAAGTGAAAAGTTACCGCTTTGCGCAGTCCCTCCGGAAGCTGAGCTGGATGCCGACCTGAGGAAAGCGCTGGTTCTTCGCGCCGGCGTCACCATGAGGATCTACGTTCCCCTTAGAGGACGTCCGGCACCCAAAGTTACATGGAGCAAGGTGGACGGAAACCTGAAGGAGAGAACCGGCGTCCTGATCAAGACGTCGGAGTGGGACACCCTGCTCACGGTGGAAGACATGAACAGATACGATGCCGGCAAATATGTGCTGACGCTAGAGAACAGCAGCGGGTCCAAGAGCTACACCGTCGTGGTCAAGGTCCTCGGTGAGACAGCGTCCATCCCTCTTGTTTTCAGCACGCGGCCCTCGAGTCGACTCGAGGAAGCTAGCTTTGCTAAGTGTCGAGTACAAAAAAGATTCACCGTTTGTTTTCAAAAAGGGCCCCTCCCCAATCTGGTATCGGAGTACTGGTACTGGTATTGGAGTACCGTTACGTGGAATTGGTATCGGGCTGACAACGGCGGTATTTTCACGTACCGGATTCTCGCAAAGAGAGAAAATCCTTGTATCGATTGAAAAAGATCACAGTTTGTCCGCAACCGTCATCGGGCCAGTTGACTTTTTAGTATAGAAGGTGCAATTGGCGTCAGTGATGGTAAGGTTGAGCCCCCGGGAGGCGAACGCACGTCCTCGTATTGATTTGTGAAAAAAAATATCTCTTGTCACAACGTCGTATCAGAAGTTAGCCTAAAGTGTTTTGCTGACCCCCGAAATGAGGCGTCAAATCGTTAGCCCGATTTAGTACTTGGTGGTTGGTTTAACTGAAACATTTACGGTATACCGCCTCCGGCTCGGCGGCTCCCCCCGCCCGCTCTAGATTCTCCTGGACCGCCTCAGAACCTCGCTGTGAAGGAAACCTCCCTAAACCACGCCTGCATCACCTGGGACGCCCCATCGATCGATGGCGGCAGTCCAGTCAAGAGCTATATCGTGGAGAAGCGGCTGGCCGAGAGGAAGGCCTGGACCTGCGTGTCGGCCGAGTGTCACAAGATCTCGTACAGGATTCCGAACTTGGAGGCCGGACAGGCCTACTGCTTCCGGGTCCTGGCTGAGAACGCTTACGGCATCGGCGAGGGTTGTGAGACCGCCGGCAGCGTGCGCGCCTCAGGTATGCCGGCGCCTCCAAAAACATTCTCCGATCCCATACGCAGTTTCTTGCTGGCGCCACTGTCCCTCGCTCGTTCTCCTTGTCATGCAACCCCCCATTTCCCCAACCAGAGCAACCCGGTCCAGTGATGGATTTGAAAGCCAAGAAGACCACCAAAGATTCCATCACTCTTGCCTGGAAAAAGCCCGTCAGTGATGGCGGCAGTCACATCAGTGCCTACGTCGTGGACCAGAGCGATGGCGAGAAGTGGAAGCAGATCTTCAAGGGCAAGAACAGCTCACTGGCGGTTGGGGAGCTCACAGAGGGAAAGGAATACTTGTTCAGAGTTAAGGCACTCAATGAGTCCGGAGAGGGACCGCCCTCTGAGATTGCGGCTGTCGCCAAGGACCAGTTTGGTAAGACCCTACGACTGCATTCGTGATGTACGAGTGAAGGGCTATTTGTCACATGGATGCGTTCCACGGCCAGCCTAAAAAAAGCTGCGCTATAGAAAGACCTGTCATGATAAATAAAGCAGTTTTGCCCTTCCTACAACACATTTGAAGTTTCAGAAAACCTACTCTAGAGTTTGAGCTTCTGCTCTTACTCTGTGACTCGGACGGTTCTTCGTCCGTCAAACATAGACTAGCTCCATCCCCGCATTCGCACGGCAGCGGCTTTGACGTAGTACTCAAAAATGATTGGTCGTCAGCTCGTCGCCAGTGGTTGTGGCGAAAACGATGCGGTGCTACTTGAAAGGGACACAACTCGAAATTTTTGCGGGGGGTCACTGGAACTTTTGCACGAGCTTCTTTCGACATGCCAAAACCTTTGCTTTGCAGTGCTACCTGACTGCAACCTCGGCTGTCTCCACGACGGTTGCTACGTGGTGAAGGAGGGGACTACCGCCCGCATCAACATCCCGATCAGCGGCGTGCCGTATCCCGCCGCGACATGGAAGAAGGGCGACGTGGCGCTCGGTGACACCGGGCGCATGTGCGTCGAGGCGTCCCAGGGAGTCACCACCCTCCTGATCAGAGACTGCCAGAGAGGAGACGCTGAAGTCTACACCATCAACGTCAGAAACAGCTTGGGCTCCAAGGACTGCAAGTTGCAGCTCAAGGTTGTGGGTAGGCCGGGCATCTGCACCGGACCCATCAAGTTTGACGAGATCACGGCCGACGGCATCACCCTGGAGTGGGGGCCGCCCAAAGATGACGGCGGCGCGGAGGTGTCCAACTACATCATCGAAAAAAGGAGGACGACCGACAACAAGTGGGCAACGGTGGCTTCGGCGATCCAAAAAACCACCATGAGAGTCCTGCGTCTCCACGACGGAGTGGAGTATATCTTCAGGGTGTTCGCAGAGAATAAATACGGTATTGGAGAGCATTTGAGGTCGGACGCAGTCATCGCGCAGCACCCCTTCAGTGAGTATTCCAGACGTTCACAAAATCCCCTTGTGCCGTTCGCTCCCTGGAAAAAAACAACGCCTCTTCTGTTTCCGCCCCCAGATGTCCCCGAGGCACCCGCGCCTCCGGAGATAATGAGCATCCGCCACGAGTCGGCCATCCTGACCTGGGCCGATCCCAAAGACACGGGCGGCTCCCCGATTACAGGTGAGCGAGCGCTATCGCGGCGGCCTCCGGGCGAAATCCCGACAGAGGGCTGAGCGCGTGGTTGCGCGCAGGCTATCATGTGGAGTTCAAGGAGAGGAACAGTCTGATGTGGAAACGAGCCAGCAAGACTCCTCTCAGGGTGAAGGAGTGTCGCGTCACCGGACTGATCGAGGGGCTGGAGTACGAATTCAGGGTGATGGCCGTGAACGTAGCCGGCCTCGGGAAAGCCAGCAGAGCGACCGAAGCCGTCGTTGCTCTGGATCCCATCGGTGAGTGTCGATTCTTCATCGGTCGGTGGACTTTTTTAGCGCACCTTTGCATCTGCGCTCACGTCTTTGCGTTCTGTCAGATCCTCCCGGCAAGCCCGACGTCATTAATGTCACCAGAACGTCGGTCACTCTTATGTGGACCCCACCCAAATACGATGGCGGTTACAAACTGACTGGCTACACGGTAGAGAAGCAAGCGGCCGGCGGCAAGGCCTGGATGAAGGCGAACCATGTCAACATTCAAGCGTGCGCCTTCACCGTCACTGACCTGACAGAGGGAGCTCAGTACAAATTCCGAGTGAGGGCCAAAAACTCGGCCGGTGCTATCAGCCTTCCCTCAGAGCCCACCGATCTGTTAACGTGCAAGGATGAGTACGGTAAGCTTATTGGGACCGCGGTCACCGTTGGTTGGAAGTGTTCCAGCCCGCGGTGTAACGTTTTGCATCCTGTCGTTTCTCAGAACCCCCGAGCATCACCATTGACCCGGACACGAAGGACGGCTTATCGGTCCGGGCGGGAGATACGATCGTGGTCTCTGCTTCCAAGATTGTCGGCAAACCTCCGCCCACCGCCGTCTGGTCAAAGGCCGGCCGCGAGCTCAAGAACTCAGACGTTGTCGCCATCGCTAGCACGCCGACCTCCTCCAGCGTGGCCATCAAGTACGCCAGCAGGAAGAACACCGGAGAGTACACCATCACCGCCAGTAACCCGTTTGGCATCGCAGAAGAACACGTCAAAGTGAAGGTTCTGGATGTTCCGGGACCTCCGGGCCCCATCGTGGCCAGTAACATTTCCGCAGAAAAGTGCACCCTGACCTGGCTCCCACCAGAGGAGGACGGAGGCTGCGCCATCAAGTCTTACATCCTTGAGAAGCGAGAGACCAGTCGACTACAGTGGACGAAGCTGGCTGAAAACGTCATGGACTGCAGATGCGTGGCCAGCAAACTGATCAAAGGCAACGAGTACATCTTCCGGGTGTCTGCCGTCAACCAGTACGGCACCGGAGACGCCAGCCTGTCTGGTCCAGTCAAAATGGTCGACAGTTATTGTGAGTTTAGCCGCTATTGTGCTTGTTTCAAGGTGCTAATCAAAACCTTCCTGTTTTTGTCATGTCAATTTTCATCGCTGACGACGACAACCTTCATTCCGTCCGTAGGTCCGCCGGGTCCACCGTCGAGCCCTGAGATCGACAACGTCAGCAGAAACTCTGTCACCATTTCATGGAAGAGACCGGTGCGGGATGGCGGCAGTGACATAAGGGGCTACCTTGTAGAAAGGAAAGAGAAGCGAGGAATGAGGTGGGTCAGGGCTTCAAAGAGAACGGTCCCAGACCTACGCTTCAAGGTGCAAGGCCTGAGTGAAGGAGTGGAGTACGAATTCAGAGTGACCGCTGAGAACAAGGCCGGTTTCGGAGAACCCAGTGAGCCGTCGCGTCCGACGATGACCAAGGACATCGTGTGTACGTAGCTGGAGATTGACTGTCATTTCGTTGAAACCGAAAGGTTGTTGGTTTTTTTTTTTTCCTGACCTTTTTATTTCTCTCTGTTCACCAGATCCACCAGGCCCTCCTTCCAACCCGAGGATTACAGACACCACTAAAACGTCTGCCGCTTTTACTTGGGGACGACCCCACTATGACGGTGGTCTGCCGGTGGACGGATACATCGTGGAGTATAAAAAGCAAGGGCACGACGACTGGGAGACGGAGACAGAGTATCACCTGAAGGCAACCGTGTATGTGATTGGAAAGCTGCAGAAGGGAGGCAGATACCATTTCAGAGTCCGAGCCGTGAACGCCGAGGGGATCGGTGAACCGGCAGAGGTCGAGGGAGTCACAGAACTTGTGGACCAGGAGTCCGCTCCGGACTTTGAGCTGGACGCCGAGCTCCGGAAATCGCTTGTCGTCAGGGCCCGCACGTCCATCCGTCTTTTTGTTCCCATCCGAGGCCGTCCCGTTCCCGACGTCGCCTGGAGCAAAGACGACGTCAATCTGAAAATGCGCGCGCATATCGACACGACCGAGTCTTACACCCTGCTGGTCATTCCCGATTGCACTAGATACGACGCCGGCAAGTACAACCTCTGCCTGGAGAACGTCGCCGGAAAGAAGACGGGCTTCGTCAACGTGAGGGTTCTGGACACTCCGGGGCCCCCGGTCAACCTCAAAGGCAGAGAGATCGCTAAAACGAGCATTACCCTTCAGTGGGAAATCCCCATCATAGACGGCGGCTCCAAGATCAAAAACTACGTCATCGAAAAGAGAGAGGCCACAAAGAAGGCTTACACTGTCCTGAGCACCGACTGGCAGAAGTGCTCTTTCAAATTCACCGGCCTGGAGGAAGGTGCCTACTACTACTTCCGGATCTCTGCTGAAAATGACCTGGGCGTCGGCGAGCCCGCCGAAACCCCCGAACCGATCAGGGCATCCGAGGCCCCTTCTCCGCCGGAAAACCTGTACATCACTGACGTCGCGGCCGACAGCGCCAGCTTGGCATGGACCAAGCCTCTTCACGACGGCGGGAGCCTGATCACGGGTTACGTCATCGAGGCCCAGAGGAAGGACACTGAGCAGTGGCTCCACGTTGCTGCCGTCAAGGCCCTGGACTACACGGTGACAAATTTGATCGAGGGAGAGGAGTACACTTTCCGCATAATGGCAGTCAACGCTTCGGGTAGGAGCGACCCGCGTGAGAGCAGGCCGGCAATTATAAAAGAGCAAACGTCAGCGCCGTCGTTTGACCTCCGTGGCGTCTACCAGAAGACGGTCATCGCCAAGGCTGGGGATCGGGTGAAGGTAGAGATTCCAGTGCTCGGAAAACCCAGACCTGTCGTGTCTTGGAAGAAAGGGGACAGCATTCTGAAAGAGACGCAAAGAATAAACACGGAAAGCACAGCAACATCAACCGTTCTGAACATCGGCGAGATCAAGAGGACTGATGGAGGCCAGTATTCAATGACGGGCAAGAACATGCTGGGCACCGTAACCGATACCATCACGGTACTAGTCCATGATATTCCGGGTCCGCCCACCGGTCCCGTTAAGATGGACGAGATCTCATCCGATTATATCCTTATGTCTTGGGAGGCCCCCGAGAACGACGGCGGTGTTCCCATCAACAATTATATTGTGGAAATGCGGGAGACCACCGGTACTTCCTGGGTGGAGTTGGCAGCCACTGTCATACGCACCACTTTTAAGGCGGCCCGGCTAGTCACTGGAACAGAATATCAGTTCCGCGTCAAGGCCCAAAATCGATACGGCGTCGGACCGTCCCTTGTCTCCGAGCCGGTGGTGGCCACGTATCCATTTGATGTCCCGGGGCAGCCGGGGGCTCCCGGGGTCACGTCTTACAACAAGGACGCAATGACCCTGAGCTGGAACGAGCCGTCCTCGGATGGAGGCAGTGCCATTCTGGGCTACCACGTGGAACGAAAAGAGAGGAACAGCATTCTGTGGCAAAGGATCAGCAAAGCCCCGGTGGTGGGAAACATCTACAAGTCAACCGGCCTGGTCGACGGAATCGAATATGAACACCGCGTTATTGCCGAAAACCTTGCCGGTCTCAGCAAACCCAGCAAACCCTCTGACCCGTTATATGCCCTGGACCCGGTGGATCCGCCGGGCAGGCCTTTGGCACTGAACATCACCCGACACGAGGTGACCATTTCGTGGACCAGACCTGAGGCGGACGGCGGATTTTCCATCACAGGATACACTGTGGAGAGGAGAGAGCTGCCAAACGGTCGCTGGCTCAAAGCCAACTTCAACAACATCCTCGACACGGTCTACACGGTCAGCGGCCTGATTGAAGACGCGGTTTATGAATTCCGTGTGTTTGCTCGCAACTCGGCCGGGGCTGTCAGCGCACCCTCTCAGCCCTCGGAAGCCATCACGTGCAGGGATGACGTGGAAGAGCCCCGGCTCGACGTCGACTCCGTTTATAGTGGCAATGTGGTCGTCATGGCCGGGGAGGTGTTTACCCTGGAAGCCGATGCGACGGGTCGGCCCCTCCCCTCACTGGTGTGGACCAAGGACGGGAAGGAACTGGAAGACACCGGCAAGCTGGAGATCAAGACGTCGGCCTTCCACACTACTCTGATCAACAAAGACTCCTTGAGAAGAGATGGCGGCGCATTCACCCTTACAGCCAGTAACCCCGGCGGCTTTGCCAAATTCACTTTCAACGTCAAGGTCCTCGACAGACCCGGACCCCCCGATTCATTAACGGTTACTGACATCGCCGCGGAGAAATGTGTCCTCAACTGGCTGCATCCGACACATGACGGCGGCGCCAAGATTGACTACTTCATCATCCAGAAGCGTGAAACCAGCAGGTTGGCTTGGACAAACGTGGCCACAGATCTCCAGGCCAACAGGTTCAAGGTCACCAAGCTGCTTAAGGGCAACGAGTACATCTTCAGAGTAATGGCCGTTAATAAGTATGGCATTGGAGAGCCGGTGGAGTCCCTTCCTGTCATCTGCACCAATCCCTATGTCCCCAGTGACCCGCCCTCACAGCCTGAGGTCACAACCATTACCAAAGACTCTATGGTGGTCTGCTGGGAGCGTCCCGAGCACGACGGAGGCAGCAGGATCAACACTTACATCGTCGAGAGAAGGGACAAGACCGGCCTGCGCTGGGTCAAGTGCAACAAAAGGACTGTAACTGACCTTCGATTCAAGGCATCCGGCCTCACACCGGGCCACGAGTATGAGTTCAGAGTTTTTGCCGAAAACAACGCCGGACTCAGCCAGCCGAGTCCCTCGAGCCCCTTCTACAAAGCCATGGACGCCATCTTCCAGCCCGGGCCTCCCGGTAACCCTAGGGTCCTAGACACAACCAAGTCTTCCATCACTCTTGCTTGGAATAAGCCCGTCTACGACGGTGGCTCCGAAATCACTGGCTACATCGTGGAGACGTGCCTGCCTGAAGAGGATGAATGGACAATCCACACTCCTAAAAAGGGATGGACGGCTACCTCGTTTACCGTCACTGGCCTGAAAGAGAACCAGGACTACAAAATCAACATCTGTGCCACCAACTCCGAAGGTGTGGGAGAGCCCGCTGCTGTGCCCGGAACTCCGAAAGCTGAAGACCGGTTGCTACCCCCCGAGGTGGAACTTGGAGCGGATCTCCGTAAGGTGGTCTGCATCAGAGCCTGCGGCACACTCAGACTTTTCGTGCCTATTCGAGGCAGGCCGGCGCCCGATGTCAAATGGTCAAGAGAGCACGGGGAATCCTTGGACAAGGCGAACATTGAAGTCACGCCGTCCTTTACCGCTCTTCAAGTTGAAAATGTCGACAGGTTTGATGGTGGCAAATACATGGTCACGGTGGAAAACGCCTCTGGAAGTAAGACGGCTTTCGTTAACGTCCGGGTGCTGGACACTCCCGGAGCGCCTCAAAACCTTCTGATCAAAGAGGTTACCAAAGGCTCGGTTTCGCTCATTTGGGACGCGCCTTTAATCGACGGTGGCTCCAGAGTCCGCAACTACATTGTTGAGAAGCGCGAGTCAACCAGAAAGGCCTATTCCACCGTTTGTGCAAACTGCCACAAATCTAGCTGGAAAGTTGGAGAGCTGGAGGAAGGGAAGATGTACTTCTTCAGGGTCTTGGCCGAGAACGAGTACGGCGTCGGCCTCCCGGTGGAGACATTCGACCCCGTCAAGGTGTCAGAGAGACCCCTGCCGCCAGGGAAGGTGTCGCTCCGCGAGGTGACCGGGACCAGCGTCACACTCACCTGGGAGAAGCCCGATCACGACGGTGGCAGCAGAATCACCGGCTACGTTGTCGAGATGCAGGCAAGCGACAGCGAAAAGTGGACCCAGGTCATGGTCGTCAAGACCAACGAGGCGGTTGTAACCGGTTTGACGCAGGGGGAGGAGTACATGTTCCGTGTCTCGGCAACCAATGAAAAGGGAGTCAGCGATCCGCGTGCTCTCAGCATGCCCGTGGTGGCCAAAGACCTGGTTATCCTGCCGACTTTCAAATTGACCTTCAGCACATTTAGTGTGCTTGCAGGCGATGACCTGAAGATCGACGTACCTTTTGCCGCCTGTCCCAAAGCAACGGCAACTTGGTTCAAAGACGGAGTCGCCCTCAAGGAGACAACAAGGGTCAATGCTGAAAGCGCCGACAGCAACCTGCTCCTGGTCATTAGAGAGGCCTGTAGAGATGATGTGGGCACATATTCCATCAAACTTATCAACGCAGCTGGAGAGGCAACCGCAGACGTAAACGTGGTGGTCCTTGACAAGCCAGGCCCTCCGACCGGCCCAATCAAGCTGGACGAAGTCACCGCAGACAGCGTGGTATTGTCCTGGAACCCGCCGGAGTACGACGGCGGCTGTAGCATCAACAATTACGTGGTGGAGAAGAGAGATACGTCGACCACGACCTGGCAGATCGTATCAGCTACCGTGGCCAGAACCACCATCAAAGCTGTACGCCTGAGGACCGGATGCGAGTACCAGTTCAGGATTGCCGCGGAAAATCGATACGGCAAGTCCTCTGCGCTGCTGTCCGAAAGCATCGTGGCTCAGTATCCATTTGACGTGCCCGCTTCGCCGCGATCGGTGGTTATCCAGTCAGCCACCAAGGAGAGCATGCTGGTGGTTTGGGATAAACCCAGCGGTGATGGTGGGAGTCCAATCCTGGGCTACCACCTAGAGCTGAAAGAGAAAAACAGCATTTTGTGGGTGAAGCAGAACAAGCAGATTATCCCAGAGCCCCGATTCAAAGTGGCGGGTCTGGAAGAGGGTATCGAGTATGAGTTCAGAGTCTATGCTGAGAACATTGTGGGCCTGAGCAAAGCAAGCATTGTGAGTGAGTTGCAGGTAGCCAGAGACCCATGTGACAGACCAGGCAAGCCGGAGGCTGTCATTGTAACCAGAAACCAGGTGACCCTCCGATGGTCCAAGCCTGAGTACGACGGTGGCATAAAAATCATTGGGTACGTGGTGGAGAAGAAGGAAGGAACCGGACGCTGGATGAAGGCCAGTTTCGCCAACGTCATCGAGACTTCTTTTGCGGTCACCGGTCTCACCGAAGATCAGATTTATGAGTTCCGCGTCATTGCCAAAAATGCGGCGGGTGTCAGCAGTCAACCGTCGGACTCCACTGGCGCCATCACTGCCAGGGACGAGGTGGACCCGCCGCAAATTGATCTGGATGCCAAATACTCCCAGGCTGTGGTTGTACATGCGGGAGAGTCATTCGCGCTCGAGGCAGCTATCTCCGGCAAACCCGTACCCTCGGTACACTGGCTGAAGGAGGGGCAAGTCATGAGTGAGGCGGCGCGTCTGGAAGTGAAGAACACAGACTTCTCAGCCTGTGTTGTCGTCAAAGAAGCCGTTCGCGTTGACGGAGGCCAGTACACTTTGCTGGTGAAGAATGTAGGCGGGGAGAAATCTGTGAACATTAACGTCAAAGTCCTGGACAGGCCAGGTCCACCCGAGGGCCCGATTTCCATCTACGGTGTCACGAGTGAGAAATGCTCCATTTCCTGGAAACCGCCTTTGCAGGACGGCGGTAGTGACATATCCCATTACATCGTTGAGCGGAGAGAGACGAGCAGACTGGTTTGGACGGTAGTGGAACAGAAAGTTCAGACTCTCAACCTGAAGATCACCAGGCTTCTTCCTGGCAACGAGTACATCTTTAGAGTGATTCCGGTCAACAAATATGGAGTCGGCGAGCCTCTGGAGTCCGAGGCCATGATTGCCAGAAACCCGTTTGTCACTCCCAACCCACCAACAGGGGTGGACGTCCCCACGATAACCAAAGACTCCATGGTGGTCACCTGGGAACGACCAAGCGACGACGGCGGCAGCGCCATCCAAGGCTATGTTGTGGAGAAACGCGACAAGGACGGCGTTAGGTGGACAAGGTGCAACAAGCGCAATGTGAGCGAGCTCCGCTTCAGGGTTACCGGCCTCCTCGAAAACCACAGCTACGAATTTAGGGTATCTGCCGAGAATGCCGCCGGCACGGGAACGCCCAGTCCTCCGACGACCTATTACAAAGCTTTGGATCCCATCTTCAAACCGGGCCCGCCGAACAATCCCAAGGTGGTGGACACCTCCAGGTCCACTGTTTCCCTGACCTGGGGTAAACCCATCTATGATGGTGGCTGCGAGATCAAGGCCTACATTGTAGAGGCGTGCAACAGTGCGTCAGATGAGTGGTTCATGTGCACGCCTTCCTCCGGGATTGCGGAAACCTGGTTCACGGTGACAAGGCTCCTGGAGAAGCACGAGTATCAGTTCAGGGTGTGCGCCGTCAACAAAGTCGGCGTCGGTGAGCAGGCTGATTTCCCAGGAAAAATCACGCTGGAGGAGAAGCTCGAGGCGCCGGACCTGGACCTGGATGCTGATATGAGAAAGACGATCAACATCAGAGCCGCAAGCACACTTAGGCTCTTTGTTCCCGTAAGGGGCCGCCCGGCCCCCGAGGTCAAATGGGGCAAGTCTGACGGGGAACTTAAAGAGACAGCTCAAATCGATAACACAGATAGCTATGCGTCACTCGTGATTGAGAACGTGGACAGATTTGACGGCGGCAAATACACGCTTACTGCCGAGAATGCCAGCGGAGTAAAGTCTGCCTTCATCAGCGTCAGAGTCCTGGACTCCCCGGGTCCACCCAGTAGCCTCCTGGTGAAAGAGATTACCAAGGATTCGGTCACTCTGACATGGGAGCCTCCGCTCCTCGACGGCGGCTCAAAGATCAAGCAGTACATCGTGGAGAAGCGGGAGAGCACCAGGAAGGTTTACTCTCCTGTCACCATCTGCAATAAGATGACATGGAAGGTGGAACCTCTCCCAGAGGGTGGGATATTCTTCTTTAGAGTGCTGGCCGAGAATGAGTATGGTGTCGGTCTTCCCGCCAAAACCATCGACCCAATCAAGATATCCGAGAAGCCGCAACCCCCTGGTAAAGTCAGCCTTATCGATGTCACGCGCAGTACCGTCACCTTGACGTGGGAGAAGCCTACGCACGACGGGGGCAGCAGGATAAGTCACTATGAAGTCGAGCTGGCTCCAGCAGACACCGACTCGTGGTCTGTTTGCGCCAGTGGGAAGGCGACCGAGGCCCTGGTCAGTAACCTGCTTAAGGGAGAAGAGTATCAGTTTCGAGTGGTCGCCGTCAACGACAAAGGCAGGAGCGATCCCAGGCAGCTGGCTCAGTCGGTTGTCGCTAAGGATCTCGTGATTGAGCCGGCCGTCAGACCTAAAATGAGCAGCTACAGTGTTCAGGTGGGACACGACCTCAAGATTGAAGTGCCTGTCGCAGGGCACCCCAAGCCCACCGTCTCTTGGTCCAAGGACGGGGTCGTCCTCAAGCAGACCACCAGAGTAAATGTCACAGACTCGGCACATCAGACCGCACTCACGATAAAGGACGCCGCCAGAGAGGACGGAGGCATGTACAGCATTGCTGTTGCCAACGATCTCGGAACCAAGGAAGCCACCGTTGAGGTCATCACTTTGGACAAGCCCGGCCCACCCACGGGACCCGTCAAACTAGAGGATGTCAGTGCAGAGAGCATCACACTGACCTGGGAACCGCCCACTTATACCGGCGGCTGCCAAATATCAAACTACGTGGTGGAGAAGCGAGATACGACCACCACCAACTGGGTGGTGGTGTCTGCCACGGTGGCCAGATCAACGCTCAAAGTCGGCAACCTCAAGACCGGCGCTGAATATCAATTCCGAATCTACGCCGAGAACAGGTATGGCAAGAGTTATGCCATCGATTCGGACCCGGTCGTGGCGCAGTATCCCTTCCAAGAACCCGGGCCACCGGGCACACCCTTTGTGTCTTCGTACGCAAAAGACTACATGGTAGTGGAGTGGCACAAATCTCCATCTGACGGGGGCAGCGCTATCTTGGGCTACCACCTTGAAAGGAAGGAGAAGAACAGCATACTTTGGACCAGGATCAACAAGACCCTCATCCAAGACTGCAGGTTCAAGTCCACCCCCCTGGAGGAGGGCATTGAGTATGAATACAGGGTCTACGCGGAGAACATTGTCGGCATCGGGAAGTGCAGTAAGGTCTCGGAGGTCTGTGTGGCCCGCGACCCCTGCGATCCTCCCGGCTGTCCGGTGGCACTGATCGTGACAAGGCACTCGGTCAAGCTCAGGTGGACGGCCCCGCAGTACAACGGCGGAAGTCTGATCACTGGCTATGTCGTGGAGAAACGTGACCTGCCTGAAGGAAAGTGGATGAAAGCTAGCTTTGCAAATGTCACGGAACTTGAATTCACAGTGACCGGCTTGACAGAAAACAGCAAGTACGACTTCAGGATCGTTGCGAGGAATGCGGCCGGAGCTGTCAGCAAGCCGTCCGAGAGCACTGGATCCATCACGGCAATAGATGAAGTTGACCCGCCCAAGTGTGAGACAGACGCCATGTACAACCAAACCCTCGTCATCGACGCTGGGGACACATTCAGTCTGGAGGCCAAAGTGGAGGGAAAGCCCATCCCCACAGCCCAGTGGTTCAAGGGCGAGGTCGAAGTGGAAACCTCTGCCAGAGCTGAGATTAAGAACACCGACTTCAAAGCGCTTCTCGTCGTGAAGGACGCCATCCGAGTGGACGGCGGCCAATACACACTGGTGCTGACCAACGTGGCAGGCAGCAAGACTGTTCCGTTCAGTGTAAAGGTCCTCGACAGACCGGGTCCATCAGAGGGGCCCCTTACCGTCAGCAATGTCACAGAGGAGAAATGCTCCCTGTCGTGGCTTCCGCCGAGGCACGACGGAGGCGGCGGCATTTCTCACTACATCATACAGAAGAGGGAGACGAGCCGCCTGGCATGGACTGTGGTCTCCAGTGACTGCGGCGCCACCATGTTCAAGGTCACCAAGCTCCTGAAGGGCAACGAGTACATCTTCAGGGTCATGGCGGTCAACAAATACGGCGAGGGTGAGCCTCTGGAGTCGGCTCCGGTCATCATGAGGAATCCCTTCGTCCCGCCTGCCGCGCCCCGGGAGATCGAGGTCACCAACGTCACCAGGGACTCAATGACTGTCTGCTGGAACCGCCCTCAGACCGACGGAGGCAGTGAAATTGTGGGTTACGTCGTGGAAAAGAGAGATCGGGCCGGAATAAGGTGGACCAAGTGCAACAAGCGCAGGGTAACAGACTTGCGCTTCCGAGTGACGGGACTAACTGAGGATCATGAATACGAATTCCGGGTATCCGCCGAAAACGCAGCTGGTATGGGTCAGCCGAGCTCTGCCACACCTTACCTGAAAGCCTGTGACCCCACTTTTGAGCCTGGGAGCCCCACCAACCTTCATGTGACAGACACCACAAAGGACTCCATAAGTCTGGCATGGCACAGGCCCATATACGACGGCGGCTGTGAGATTCAAGGTTACGCCGTTGAAATCACAAAGGCCGATGAGGAGGAGTGGACGATTTGCACGCCGCCCTCCGGAGTAGCTGTCGCCAAGTTCACCATCGCCAAGCTGGTCGAGCACCAGGAATACAAAGTGCGCGTCTGTGCCATCAACAAGCTGGGCATCGGGGAACCTACCGAAGTCCTGGGCACGGTTACTCCCGTGGACAAAATGAATGCGCCCGAGGTGATTCTGGACGCGGAACTCCGGAAGGGAATTATTGTCCGCGCAGGAGCCTCCATGAGAATTTGCATTCCGTTCAAGGGCCGTCCCACGCCCGAGGTCAGCTGGGCCAAGGAGGACGGTGAGCTGCCCAGTAAAGTTCAACTCGAGACGGGAGAAGACTACACACAGCTCTCCGTCGATATCTGTGACAGACACGATGCCGGGAAATACGTCCTCACTCTGCAGAATAGCGCTGGCACCAAATCTGCATTTGTGTCTGTCAAAGTTCTGGACACTCCAGGTGCGCCAGCGAACCTCACTGTCAAAGATATTAAACGGGAGAGCGTCACCCTAAGTTGGGAGCCGCCTCTCATCGACGGCGGTGCGAGAATCAAGAATTACCTGGTTGAAAAGCGCGAGGCCAACAGGAAGGTTTACGCCAACGTAGATAGCAAGTGCACAAAGACCAGCTACCGAGTGACTGGCCTCGCGGAGGGAACCATCTACTATTTCCGGGTCCTCGCGGAAAACGAGTTTGGCGTGGGGCTTCCGGTCGAGACGACAGACTCCGTCAAGACCTCCGAGCCTCCTCTGCCCGTTGGGAAAGTCACCTTAACCGAAGTCACCAGAACAACCGCCTCGCTGTCGTGGGAGAAGCCGGTGCACGACGGAGGCAGCAGGATCATCGGTTACTACGTCGAGATGCAAACCATGGACTCCGAGGAATGGGTGGTGGCCGCCACAAGCAAAAGCTGCGAAGGCACAGTCACAGGCCTCAGTGCCGGGCACGAGTATCTCTTCAGAGTATCCGCCTTCAATGACAAGGGGAAGAGCGACCCGAGGCCCCTCGCCGCGCCGGTCATAGCCGAGGATCTGACCACGCTGCCCGGATTCAAGTTGACGTTCGACACGTACAGTTTGCAAAGCGGTGAGGATTTGAAGATCGAGATTCCCGTGACTGGCCGTCCGCCTCCTAAAGTGGAGTGGAAGAAAGAAGGCCAGGCTCTTAAAGAGACAACTCGACTCAACGTATCTGCTACGGCCGCGTCCACAAAGTTACGCATCAAAGACGCAAAGCGGGAGGATTCGGGCAAATACACGGTCACGGCCACCAGCAATGTCGGAACTGCCACCGAAGAGATTACTGTCATCGTTCTGGATAAACCCGGCCCGCCCACTGGGCCCGTGAAGATTGAGGAGGTGAGCTCCAATTATGTGACGCTCTCCTGGGAACCGCCCACGTATACCGGCGGCTGTCAGATAAACAACTACATTGTGGAGAAGAGAGACACCACCACGACGGCTTGGCAGATTGTGTCCGCAACCATCGCCAGGAATACTATTAAGGTCAGCAACCTCAAGACCGGTGTGGAATATCAGTTCAGGGTGTCCGCCGAGAACAGGTACGGAAAGAGCTCTGCTATCGTCTCGCCACAAGTCACGGCTCAGTATCCGTTCGGTGTGCCCGATGCGCCCCCAACGCCAGCCGTGATTGCCGCAACCAAGGACAGCATGATCGTGGAGTGGAAGCCACCCGCAAACAATGGTGGCAGTCCCATTCTTGGCTACCATCTGGACAGGAAGGAGAAGAACAGCCTCTTGTGGACTCGACTCAACAAGCTTCTCATCCCCGATCCACGCTTCAAGACTGCGGAATTGGAGGAGGGCATCGAGTACGAGTTTAGGGTTTACGCCGAAAACATTGCGGGCCTGAGTCCGGTCAGCAAGGTCTCGGAGAGCGCGGTGGCTCGGGATCCCTGCGACCCGCCAGGTACCCCCGAGGCCATCGAAATAACGCGGAACCACGTGACGCTTCGCTGGACCGCCCCGCCGTACGACGGGGGCAGCGTGATTACCGGCTACCTGATCGAAAGGAGGAAACACCCCGACGCTCGCTGGATGAAGGCCAGCTTTACCAACATCATCGGCACCCAGTTTACGCTCACTGGCCTGACCGAGGACTGCGTTTATGAATTCAGAGTCGTCGCCAAGAACGCGGCGGGAATGTCCAGCCGTCCCTCCCCCAGCACCGGTGAAATAACTGCCAAAGATGAAATTGAGGCCCCCGAGGTAACCATGGACTCCAAGTTCAAGGACCTAACGGTTGTCCCTGCTGGTGAGAGTTTCGTCATTGATGCGGACTACACCGGCAAGCCTCTGCCTGAGGTGATCTGGGTAAAGGACGGAAAGGAGATTGACAAGACCACGCCGAGAATGGAGATCAAGACCACGCTCACGCGCACCGTCTTGACAGTGAAAGACTGCATCCGAACGGACGGAGGACACTTTGTTCTCAAACTCGTGAATGTTGGCGGGGTCAAGATGGCCCCAGTTAACGTTAAGGTCCTGGATAGGCCCGGCCCACCGGATGGCCCGCTCCAGGTCAAGGGCGTCACCGCTGAAAAGTGTTACCTGCATTGGAACCATCCCTCGCAGGATGGCGGGGCCAGCATTTCCCACTATGTCATTGAGAAAAGAGAAACCAGCCGTTTGTCCTGGACTATGGTGGAGCCCAAGATTCAAGCCATCAGCTATAAAGTCACCAAACTGCTGCCCGGAAATGAGTACATCTTCCGAGTCACGGCCGTGAACAAATACGGAGTCGGGGAGCCGCTCGAGTCCGAGCCGGTGGTCGCGCGCAATCCGTTCACTGCTCCGAGTGCCCCGTCCGTTCCAGAGGCCGGCGCCGTCACCAGAGACTCCATTGTGCTTACCTGGGAAAGGCCTGAGAGCAACGGAGGTGCTGAGATCGAGGGCTACGTCCTTGAAAAACGGGACAAAGATGGCATCCGATGGAGCAAATGCAACAAGAAGCGGCTGACCGACCTGAGGTTCAGGTGCACGGGTCTCACTGAAGGCCACTCCTATGAATTCAGGGTCTCCGCTGAGAACGCAGCTGGCGTGGGCACGCCCAGCGGGCCCACTCAGTACATTAAGGCATGTGATGCCGTTTACCCCCCGGGACCGCCAAACAACCCCAAGGTGACTGACCATTCCAGCACCACCGTCTCCTTGACCTGGACTCGGCCTATATATGATGGCGGAGCGCCCATCAGTGGTTACGTTGTTGAACTGAAGGAGGCCGCGCTGGATGAGTGGGTCATTTGCACCCCGCACACCGGTGTGCAGGACACAAGCTACACAGTGAAAAAACTCAGGGAGAACGCCGAATACAACTTCCGCATCTGCGCCGTCAACTGCGAGGGGGTGGGAGAGCACGTAGACCTGCCCGGCTCTGTCGTCGCCGCCGAGAAGCTGGAGGCTCCCGAGATCGAATTGGACTGCGATCTAAGAAAGATGGTCAACGTCAGGGCGACGGCGTCCTTGCGCCTATTCGTCACCATCCGAGGGAAGCCGGAGCCGGAGGTCCGGTGGTCGAAGGCCGATGGTGCCCTGAATGAGCGTGCCCAGATTGAGGTGACGAGCTCCTACACCATGCTGGTGATTGACAACGTTGACCGATTTGACACCGGCAAATACGTACTGACGCTGGAGAACATGAGCGGTTCTAAATCGGCCTTTGTCAACGTCCGAGTACTGGACTCGCCCAGTGCCCCGACAAACCTGGAGGTGAAAGATGTGAAAAGAAATTCCGTGTCTCTCTCCTGGGAGCCTCCCCTTATTGACGGCGGGGCGAAGATATCTCATTATGTTGTGGAGAAGAGAGAGCAGAAGAGAATGGCCTTCACCAGCGTGAGCACCAATTGCGTGAGGAACTCCTACATGATCTCCGACCTACAGGAGGGTGGCCGGTATTACTTCCGAGTGCTGGCTGTGAATGAATTTGGCGTGGGTCTGCCTGCCTTCACGGAACAAGTCAAGGTTTCCGAGGCTCCGTTGCCTCCCGGCAGAGTTCAGCTGTTGGACGTGACTCGTCACACAGTCACTCTGTCCTGGGAGAAACCCGACCACGACGGCGGCAGCAAAATTACCGGCTACGTTGTGGAGATGCAGCCCTATGGCGACGAAGGTTGGAGTTTGTGCAGCGAAGTTAAAGCGCTAGAGGCCACGATTGAGGGCCTCGCAACCGACGAGGAGTACTTTTTCCGGATTAGCGCAGTGAACGACAAGGGTAGGAGTGACCCCAAACCTCTAGCCGACCCCGTGATTGTGACGGACGTCGCGGTGCAACCCTCCGTCAACCTGCTGTTCAATACGTACAGCGTTAAAGCTGGAGACGACCTGAAGATTGACGTTCCCTTCAAGGCCAGGCCTCAGCCTGAAGTGTCCTGGAAGAAGGATGGCCAAGTGCTGAAGCAGACGACTCGAGTCAACGTTCTCACCTCACAGACGTCGTCTAAAATCTCCATCAAGGATGCCGCCAGGGAAGACGTAGGAAAGTACGAGGTCGTCCTCACTAACGCGGTGGGCACGGCGACAGGTGAAATCTCCGTGATCATCCTGGACAAACCGGGCCCGCCCGGCAACGTTAATGTGGATGAGGTGAGCGCTGACTTCGTCTCGCTGTCTTGGGATGCTCCCAGCTACGACGGCGGGTGCCAGATCAATAATTACGTGGTGGAAAAAAGGGACACGACCACAACCGTCTGGCAGATCGTGTCTGCGACTGTTGCCAGGACTTCAATTAAAGTGTCCCGCCTCACTCAGGGAACAGAGTATCAGTTCCGTGTTGCGGCTGAGAATCGGTACGGCAAGAGTCACTTTGTTGATTCTCCCCCCGTGGTTGCCCGTTATCCATTCGAGCCTCCGGGCTCTCCAGTCAACGTCCGTGTTTCCCACGCTAACAAGTCCGCCATGCTTGTTGTCTGGGACCGACCGGTCAGGGACGGCGGAAGCCCCGTTACCGGATATCACATTGAATGCAAAGACCAAAGCAGCATCCTTTGGACTAAGGTGAACAGAGGCCCTTTGACTGAGAGCCAGTTTAAGATGACCGGTATCGAGGAAGGCTTGCTCTATCAGTTTAGAGTCTATGCAGAGAACATCGCTGGCATCGGTCCGGGCTCCAAGGCCTGTGATCCAGTGGCGGCGAGGGATCCGTGCGAAGCTCCTCGCAACCTTAGAGTCACCAACATCACAAGGACCTCGGTCTCCCTCTTCTGGGAGAGGCCCGAACATGATGGTGGAACCAAGATTACCGGCTACATCGTTGAACGCAAGGAGATTCCAAATGGACGCTGGCTGAAGTGTAACTTCACCAACCTGCAGGACACCTACTTTGATGTCACAGGCTTAACCGAGGACGTCCAGTATGACTTCCACGTCATCGCTAAGAATTCTGCCGAGATGTTAAGTGCTCCTTCTGAGAATACCGGCCCTGTAACAGTCAAAGATGATGTAGATCCACCCACAATCATCTTGGAAGAAAAGTTCCGACAACTACTTGTCATTAAAGCAGGAGAAATCATTCAAATCGACGCCGAAACCACCGGGCGGCCACTTCCGGTCGTGTCGTGGTCTAAAGATGGAAAGGAGCTCGAGGCCAAAGCCAGATGTGAAATCACCACCACCAACTTCGCAACGAGCCTGCTGGTAAGGGATGCTATCAGGAGGGACTCTGGCCAGTACGTCTTGACCCTGCACAATGTGGCGGGAACCAGGTCGGTGGCTATCAACTGCAAGGTTCTGGACAGGCCCGGACCTTCTTCGGGACCCTTGGCTGTGACTGGCCTCACGGCAGAAAAATGCACCCTGACCTGGGGCCCCCCTCGGGAGAACGGCGGCGCCGATATCATCCATTACATTGTCGAAAAACGAGAGACTAGCCGACTGGCTTGGACTCTGGTCCACGGTGAAATGAAGGCCACCACCTGCAAAGTCACCAAGCTGCTTAAAGGAAATGAGTACATCTTCAGAGTCAGAGGAGTCAACAAATATGGGGATGGCGAGGCCCTTGAAAGTGAGCCAACCAAGGCCACGGATCCGTTCACAGTCCCCACCGCTCCCACTAATGTTCAGGTTACCTCGGTTACGAGTGAGGCAATGACCATCTGCTGGGAAAGACCCGTCTCTGACGGTGGCAGCAGCATCGCTGGCTATGTCATTGAAAAGAGAGAGAAGACCGGCCTCCGCTGGTGCCGCGTTAACAAGAAACCGGTTTATGACCTCAGAGTCAAAGCATCGCACCTTCGAGAGGGCTGTGAGTATGAATACAGAGTTTTCGCCGAGAACGCTGCCGGGCTCAGCGCTCCCAGCCTTGCCTGTCCGCTCACCAAGGCGGAAGATCCCCAGTTCTTGCCTTCCCCACCGGCCAAGCCCAAGATCATTGACTCAACCAAGACCACTGTCACCGTGTGCTGGAACAAACCACTCTTCGACGGGGGCGCACCTGTGACCGGTTACCGAGTGGAATACCGAAACACTTTGGACGACGAATGGACAGTCGGTGTCCACAACACCAAGAATACAGAGTTCACAGTAGTGGGACTGACGCCCGGTGCAGAGTATGTGTTTGTGGTCAGGTCCCTCAACAAGATTGGAGTCAGCGAGCCCAGTCCAGAGTCTGACAAACAGCTGGCGAAGGAACGGGAAGAGGAGCCCGTCTTTGACATCAGCAATGACATGAGGAAAACTCTCATTGTGAAGGACGGCAGCTCATTTACCATGACGGTGCCCTTCCGAGGAAAACCAATTCCCAGCGTGACTTGGAGCAAGCCAGATGTGGACCTCAGGGTTCGAGCCGTCATTGACACCACAGACACCTTCACGTCAATCACATTAGAGAAAGCCACTCGCAACGATTCTGGAAAATACACAATCACCTTGTCCAGCGTTGCTGGTACCGCCTCGTTGGCCCTCAATGTCAGAGTACTGGATTCTCCTGGCCCGCCGGCAAGCGTTTCGGTCAAGGACGTGACCAGGAACTCTGCAACCGTGACATGGGATACGCCAGAGAATGAAGGAGGCGGACCAGTGAAGAACTACCTACTGGATATTCGTGAGGCCAGTAAGAAGGGCTGGACTCAGTTGACAGACACGTGCCATAGATTGACATACAAGGTATCAGATCTGCAAGAGGGCCAAGTCTACTACTTCAGAGTGACCGGCGAGAATGAATACGGCACCGGAGTTCCTGCTGAGACTAAAGAAGGAACCAAGATCACAGGTATTAAACTTTTGTTCTTGTCGCTACAGAGTAATGCTTTTCACGATGCGACCATACCAGATCAGAATAACGCACTCGTCTGTTTCTCCAGAAAAACCGAGTCCACCGGCGAAGCTCGGTGTGACCGATGTGACCAAGGAGAGCATAACCCTAGCTTGGGTCAAACCGGAGCAGAGCGGAGGCAGCAGGATCACGGGATATTTGCTGGAAGCCTTGGAGAAAGGCCAGGAGAAGTGGGTCAAGTGCGGCGTGACCAAGTCCTTGCAATACACAGTGTCCGGTCTGAGAGAGAACACGGAGTACTTCTTCCGGGTCCGAGCTGAGAACCACGCTGGACTCAGTGATGTCAAGGAAATGATCACCCCGGTGTTGGTCAAAGACCAACATGGTAAGTCCGAGTCCATTTCTCAACCCTATTTGCGTGACTTTCAAAAACGTGCGAGAGCGTTCTCAGTTTTCTCGCGTTTGAAATTCCGTTTTGCCATTTTCCGAAGAATCTCCCGAGGTCGTGATGAAGGACTTCCCCCACAACACGGTGTACGTCAGAGCTGGCTCCACCCTCAAATGTGAGATTCCGCTGATAGGCAGGCCACTGCCCAAGGTGTCTCTCTCCAAGGACAATGTGATACTCAAGTCAACGATGAGATTCAACTCGGAGGTCACGCCTGACAGCATTAAGATCACGTTGCGCGACAGCATCGCAGGAGACTCTGGACGTTATGATATCCTTGCTTCCAATTCGAGTGGCACCGCCAAGTCCTTTGTCAACATCGTGGTTCTGGACAGGCCCGGCGTTCCGTTGGGACCCGTCGAGTTGTTTGATATCACAGAGGACAGCGCGAGCCTGAAGTGGCTCCCGCCTGCTTACGAGGGTGGCAGCCCCATCACAAACTACATCGTTCAGAAGAGGGAGACCACCACGGCCAGCTGGACGGACGTCTCCTCTGCCGTGGCTCGCTGCACCATCAAAATCCAGAAGCTTACCACGGGCCTGGAGTACCAGTTCAGGATTAGGGCTGAAAACAGATATGGAATCAGCGAGCACGTCGACTCACCAACTGTCGCCATCAGCCTCCCTTACAGTAAGTAGCCGGGGCCCTTGACTGTTTCGTTTCGGCCCTTTGACCCTCGTTTCTGATTGGGACACCTCCCTCCCAACTCCTTGTCGTTCCACAGCCGTGCCCGAAGCACCCTCTACTCCAGAGATCACCGCTGTGACCAGGGAGACCATCACCGTGGCCTGGAAGGAGCCCAAGTCAGATGGCGGCAGTCACGTATTTGGCTACCACCTCCAGATGAAAGACCGGAACAGCATCCTGTGGCAAAAAGTCAACAGAACGGTCATCCGGGCCGCTCACTTTAAGGTCACAAGCGTTCACGCCGGGCTCATTTATGAGTTCAAGGTGGCAGCGGAGAACGCTGCTGGAGTCAGCGAATTCAGCAAGGTCTCCGATGCTGTGCTGGCGATTGATGCCTGCGGTGAGTCGCTGCGCCTGGAACCGGCTCGTTTTGACCGCTAATGTCGCTGTTGCCTTATGAACGCCGACTGTCTTCCCGCAGAACCACCCACCAATTTACGCATCACCGATATCACCAAGAACTCCATCAGCCTGGCCTGGCAGGTGCCTAACTTTGATGGGGGCTCCCAGATCACAGGCTACATGGTGGAGAAGAGAGAAGGAGCCAGCGGCCGGTGGTCCAAGGCAAACCTAACCAACATCAAAGACACGCGCTACACTGTGACCGGCCTGACTCAGGATCACACCTATGAGTTCAGAGTGATGGCCAAGAACGCGGTGGGCTCCGTGAGCAATCCTTCAATGACGGCTGGACCCGCAACATGCGTGGATACGTTTGGTACGTGAAATCACATTGAGAACGCCGCGCGGCAAAGCGCAGGTTTTCACAAGACTTAAATTCACCTTCAGGTGCTCCTCAAATTGAGATACCGTCAGAGTACTTAAACGAGGTGAAGCACAGGGCGGGTTCGGACGTCGAACTCAAGTTCAACATCGTTGCCAAGCCCGCTCCCGCCATCGAGTGGCTGAAGGACGGGAGAGAACTCAAACCCGGTGCCCAACTCTTCTTCAAACACACTTTTGAATCCACAAGTTTGTTCCTGAGGGACACTTCGCGCCTGAGCTCTGGTACCTATGAGGTCAGAGTGAAGAACTCCCTGGGTTCAGCCTGTGCGGTTGTCAGATTGCTCATCCAAGGTACGTTAAATGCACCGTACGCAGCGAGGAAATGTTGCGTTGGCAAAGGTCACTATTTCAGGCCTCGAAATTGAATACCTTCCGCGCCTCTCGTTTACAGACAGGCCAGGCCCCCCGGCCGGAGAGATCCAGTTTAAGAAGGTGACCGCTGACAACATCACCATCATGTGGTCTCCTCCTGCCGACGAGGGAGGCGCCATGGTTACACACTACATCGTGGAGAAGAGGGAGACGAGCCGAATCATGTGGTCCGTCATCTCGGAGAAGCTTGTCGATTGCATCGTTAACGTACCCAGGCTCATCCACGGCAACGAGTACATCTTCAGAGTCCGCGGTGTCAACAAGTATGGCGTCGGAGACCCTCTGGAGTCTGCGCCCGTCATCGCCAAGAACGCTTTTGGTAGGGAAACTGACGAAAGGATGCATGAATTGCCACCCGTGTGCCAGTCGTCACCAGACGTCCCGTTCCTTCCGACAGTTCCTCCGAGCGAGCCATCCAAGCCTCAAGTGTCCATGATCACCAAGTCCACCATGACGGTGATTTGGGAGAGACCGGCTCTGGACGGGGGCAGCGACATTGACGGTTACTACCTGGAGAAAAGGGAAAAGAAGAGTCTCCAGTGGTTCAAGGTCGGCTCGCGGACAGCTTTCAGGAGTTTCTCACCGTCTGCGAGGGTAATAACCGCTCGCTGGTTATTATAATAACCGCTCGCTGGTTATTATGTGCGCAGGTGGTCAAAGGCACAATCAGAGACACCAGGCAGAAGGTCACCGGCCTCGTGGAGAACAACGAGTACCAGTACCGAGTGTGCGCCGTCAACAAGGCCGGCGCAGGCAACTACTCGGAGGCCTCCGAGTTATATAAGGCCTATGATCCGATCGGTACGCTTCTGCACTTATCGTGACCCGTTCTCGGCTTGCCTTTCCGGTACGGCCGGCGGGTGATGGACCCTCTGTTTGGCTTTAGATCTTCCCGGAGAACCATCCAAATTGCGTGTGGTGGACTCCACGAAGACCTCCATCACTCTCGGATGGGAGAAGCCCGTGTATGACGGCGGCAGCGAGATCACACACTACTTCTTGGAGCAAATGAACACAGAGGAGCGAGAATGGACCACGGTCAACCCGCAAGTTAAAACCTGCGAGTATGTGGTCTCCCACCTCAAACCAGCAACCTACTACTTCTTCAGAGTTTCCGCTGTCAATTGCAAGGGCAAAGGGGAGGATCTCAGGATGTACCATCCTGTGCAAGCCAAGGATATCTTGGGTTTGTATCCTCACAGTCGCAGCGGCATCAAATGAACAAATCCGACAGCTGCCGAGATTTCACGCGAACCTTTTCTCTCAACAGAGGAGGCCGACGTGGACTTGGACGTTCCCATGACCACCCACTATACGGCCCGGGCAGGTCGTGACGTGGAGGTGTTCGTTCCCCTGAAGGGACGTCCCGCCCCTGGCGTCACGTGGCGGCGTGGCGAACGCAACATCGCCGCTGACACCCGTTACACCATCACAAGCACCGAGCGGGCTACCACTCTTCTAATTCCCAAGGTCACCCGCGAC
The DNA here is from genome assembly GCF_059441005.1 of Hippichthys cyanospilos. Taxonomy (NCBI): domain Eukaryota; kingdom Metazoa; phylum Chordata; class Actinopteri; order Syngnathiformes; family Syngnathidae; genus Hippichthys; species Hippichthys cyanospilos. The sequence continues at coordinate 8,079,869 of NC_142373.1, forward strand.
GACTGCGGCAAATACCTGCTGGAGATAGAAAACGGTGTGGGAGAGCCCAAGGTCATAGCGGTTTCCCTGAAGGTGCTAGACAGTCCATCCACCTGTCAAAAATTAATGATTAAGAATGTGACCAGAGGAAAATTAACGCTGAGTTGGGAGGCTCCCCTTATTGATGGTGGTTCGCCAGTCGCGAAATACATTGTCGAGAAGAAGGGCTCCACCATGAAAGCGTACCAGATGGTCACGGACGAGTGCGCCAATACAAGCTACAAGGTGTCGGGCCTGGAGGAGGACACCGCCTACTTCTTCCGCGTGTCCGCCGAAAATGAGTTTGGTGTGGGTGACCCCTGCGAGACCTCGGTGGCCGTCAGAGCCACCGAGACACCCGGCGCAGTCAAAGACCTCGTCATGCTGGACTCAACAAAGAGCTCCGTCACTCTGCAGTGGTCCAGACCCGACCACGACGGCGGTAGCCACATTTCTGAGTACGTCATTGAGAAGAGAAATGAGAACAATGTCAGCTGGACCTTTGCTACGACCTGTAAGCGCTGCACCTGTGAGGTGACGGAGCTAGAAGAGGATTCTGAGATGAACTTCAGGGTCTATGCAAAGAATGAAAAGGGTACCAGTGACTTCTCACAAATTGGCCCGATCACAGTGGCGGACTACATCATTCCACCCGAGGCCTGCCTCGGTGACTACCCTAATGGAGAGCTGGCCGTCCGCGTGGGTCAGAACATCCACATTGAGCTGCCCTTCAAGGGAAAACCCAGACCTGCCATCAGTTGGCTAAAAGACAATATTCCCCTGAAGGAAAGTGAGACGGTTCGCTTCAGGACCACTGACAACAAGACGGCGGTTACAGTCAGGGGTGCCAAGAAGGAGAACGCAGGCCAGTATACCTTGGTTCTGGACAACCGAGCGGTGAAGAACTACTTTGACGTTGAGGTCACTGTTCTGGGACCCCCCTCTGTGCCCGTTGGCCCCATTCGCTTTGACGAGATCAAAGCCCAGAATGTTATCATCTCTTGGAAAGAGCCCAAAGAGGACGGTGGCAGTGAGATTACCTGCTACAGCGTGGAGAAGCGAGAGACTTCCACGGCCATCTGGAAGATGGTTTGCTCAAGTGTGGTCAGAACGTCCTTCAAAATTCCGAACCTGGTGAAGGGAACGGCCTACCAGTTCAGGGTACGTGCGGAGAACAAATACGGAGTCAGCGAAGCACTCGTCTCGACAGAGGTCCTTGCGCAGCATCAGTACAAACCTCCGGGTGCTCCTGGAAAGCCGGTAGCCTACAACGTGACCAGTGATGGCATGACCATTCGGTGGGAAGCCCCAGGCTTCGATGGAGGCTCCCCCATCCTTGGCTACCACGTTGAGAAAAAGGACAGAAACAGCCTCCTGTGGCAGAAGGTGAACTCCACCATCATCTCCAACAAAGAGTACAGGATCCTCAGTCTTTTGGAGGGTCTAGAGTACTCTTTCAGAGTCTATGCGGAGAACAACGCCGGACTCAGCCCTGTTAGCGAACAGAGCAAGCACGCGCTTGCTATCGCCCCCGTTGGTGAGTAACGGTGGCCTTCTTTTGCATTGAATTGACCTATGTCGAAGCGTCTGACCTGACATTTTGGGAAATTGTCTCTAGATCCACCTGGCACCCCTGTCTGCATCGACGTGACCCGAGACTCCGTCACTTTGACCTGGGACATTCCGAAGCGGGACGGAGGCAGCAAGATTGTGGCCTATAGCGTGGAGCGGCGCCAAGGCAGAGGGAAGTGGCTGCGCTGTAACTTCACTGACATCAGCGAGACCCAATTCACTGTGACCGGCCTGTCCGCCGGAGACAGATTCGAATTTAGGGCAATCGCTCGAAATGCCGTGGGCACCGTCAGCCCCCCGTCCAACTCCTCCGGCTACGTCATGACCAAGGACGAGAGTAGTACGTATTCTGACACTGGAAAAATGTAAAGATGCTTTTCAGAGCGCGAATCCTAACGAGACCCCTTTGCAAATCGTAGTCCCCCCTGAGATCGAATGGTCCCCGGACCAGGTGTTGACGCTGAGAGCCGGAGAGAACGTCAAGCTTAGCTGCAACATCACCGGCCGTCCAGTACCGCAGGTTGCATGGTACAAGGATGGAAAAGAGATCGACAAGAGGACCACGATGGATATCGAGATTACAGCCGGTATCGGTACCAGCAGCCTGTTCATTCGCGATGCGGACAGAAACCACCGCGGAATCTACACCGTGGAGGCCAAGAACAGCTCCGGCGCCAAGAAAGCTGACGTCAACGTCAGAGTGCAAGGTAGCCGTGTCGCTCCTTACGATGAAGGCGCCGCCTCGTGTTTGAAGCATTTACCGTCCGATGCTTTTTACAGATACTCCTGGACCGGTGGAGGGTCCCATCCGTTTTACCGGCATCACGGCCGAAAAATGCTCAGTGTGGTGGAATCCTCCGGAAAACGACGGTTGCGCCGCCATCACCCACTACGTTGTGGAGAAGAGAGAGACCTCTCGGCTTTCCTGGGCCTTGGTCACCTCCAAGTGTGAAGCGTGCTCTTTCAGCGCCACCAACCTCATTAAGGGCAACGAGTACCAGTTTAGAATCTCTGCCGTCAACAAGTTTGGTGTCGGCAAACCACTGGACTCAGCTCCGTTCATTGCGCAGATGCAATACAGTAAGATTTCTTGGAATTCTTCCGGTCCGCCTCGAAGAGTCTACGCGTCCGTGCTTTCGTCGGTCTCGTCCTAACGGCGACGTCTGTTCTTCTGCTCAGCTGTGCCCGAGGCTCCCGGAACCCCCGATTCTACACACGTGACTGGCAACAGCATCACCCTGTGCTGGACCAGGCCGAGGTCAGACGGCGGCAACGAGATCAAGCACTACATCTTGGAGAGACGCGAGAAGAAGAGTCTTCGCTGGGTGAAGGTCTCCGCAAAAAGGCCCATCACAGAGCTCAGGCACCGAGTCACCAACCTCACCGAGGGCAACGAGTATGAGTTCCGTGTCATGGCGGAAAACGGGGCTGGTGTCGGACCAGCCAGTGGCACATCCAGGCTCTTCAAATGCAGAGAGCCAACCAGCGCCCCTAGTGCCCCGACGGTAATCAAGGTAGGTCGCCACCCGGACTGCGCGGAGGCCCGCATGTCGGCGGGCTTATAGCGTAACCCTAACCCGCTCCGTTATCTGTGTGTCCGTCAGGTCATCGACTCCACCAAATCCTCCGTCACCCTGGAATGGACCAAGCCAGTCTTTGACGGTGGCCTACCAATCATTGGCTACAACATTGACATGTGCAAGGCCAGTCTTGAAGAGTGGCACAGAGTTAATAGCCAGATTTGCATTCACAAACGGTACACCGCCAAGGGCTTGGTGGCCGGCGAGCTTTACAAGTTCAGGGTCAGCGCCGTGAATGGGTCCGGGGAAGGAGAATGCTCAGTCATGCCCAACGCCGTGCAGGCTCTGGATAGACTAACATCTCCCGAGTTCGACATCGATGCCAGCTTCAAGCAAACGCACACAGTGAAAAATGGCGGCGCCGTCTCCCTTCACGTTGCTTTCCGGGGCAAACCGACCCCTCTGGCCACCTGGTCCCGGGTAGAGGGCGAACTGCCGGTCATGGCCGACATTAACGGCACAGATTCCCACTCGACTCTGACGATTGAGGGCTGCACGCGCTACGAGGCGGGCAAGTACACGCTGTCGCTGGAGAACAACAGCGGGCGCAAGTCCATTACGTTTACCGTGAAAGTGCTGGATACGCCCGGACCTCCGGGCGCCTTCGCCTTCAAGGACGTCACACGAGGAGCGCTGACTATGATGTGGGACGCCCCGAGTAACGACGGCGGCTCCAGGATCCAACACTATATTGTGGACAAGCGCGAGGCCAGTCGCCTCACTTGGCAAGAGGTCAGCGGCAAGTGCTCCCGCCAGATGATCAGAATTACCGGTCTGGATATCGGAGTATCGTACCTCTTCAGAGTGACTGCCGTCAATCAGTATGGCCAGGGGGAGCCTCACGAGATGACCGACCCCGTTGTGGCGACAGAAGAACCCGCCCCGCCCAAGAGAGTAGATGTCGTCGACACCAGTAGCTCCACGGCCTCGCTTGTGTGGCTTAAGCCTGACCACGACGGCGGTAGCCACATCAGAGGGTACATAGTGGAGTTCAGAGCCGAGGATAAACAGTCCTGGTCCGTCGCTGGTGAGACCAAGTCCCTAAAGATGCTGGTGGAGGGTCTGATTGAGGACACAGAGTATGAATTTAGAGTCAAGGCCAAGAACGACGCTGGTATCAGTGAACCTCAGGCCACCCTAACCTCCGTGCTCATCAAAGAGCCTCGCATTGAACCTACCGCTGATCTCAGCAGTATCACCAACCAGCTCATCACATGCAAGACCTCCAGCACCTTCACCATTGACATCCCCATCAGTGGCAGGCCGGCACCAAAAGTCACCTGGAGGCTGGAAGAGATGAAATTGAAGGAGACGGACAGAGTCTCCATTCGGACCACCAAAGAGAGAACCACTCTTGTGGTGAAAGACAGCAAGAGAAGCGACAGCGGCAAATACTACCTGAATCTGGAGAATGCCGCCGGAGTCAAAACCTTTACCGTGACGGTGATGGTCGTCGGAAGACCCAGCCCTCCCACGGGCCCGGTGGCGGTTTCGGGCGTATCCTCAGAGTCCTGCTCGCTGTCCTGGTCGGAGCCCTCCGACGACGGCGGCAGTGAAATCAGCAACTATATTGTTGAGAAGCGCGAGTCCGGCTCGACCTCCTGGCAAGTGGTCAATTCCAGCGTCAAGAGAACTACCATCAAGATCACTCATCTGACCAAGTATATGGAGTACACGTTCAGGGTCTGCGCCGAGAACAAGTTTGGAGTCAGCAAGTCCGTGGAGTCTGTCCCCGTGGTCATTGAACATCCTTTCGGTACGTTTTTAACGCGGCCTATGCTTTAGGCCCGCAGCTATCTGTGCTTCATATGTAGAATCGTGATTGCTTCTGCTCTATTCCCGTAGTTCCCCCGAGTCCTCCGACTCGCCCGGATGTGATGACGGTGTCGGCCAATGCCATCGGCATCAAATGGGATGTGCCGTATGCCGACGGTGGGAGCGTGGTGACCGGTTACTGGATTGAGAAGAAAGAGCGGAACACAATTCTGTGGGCGAGGGAGAACAAGCTGCCCTGCCTGGATTGCCACTACAAGGTGTCCGGCCTGCTTGAGGGTCTGGAGTACCAGTTCAGAGTTTACGCCATGAACATCGCTGGAATCAGCAAGGCCGGCGAGGCCTCCCGACCTGTGGTGGCACTCAACCCCGTCGGTGAGTGGAAGCTTGTTTTCACTCGCGCGAACCATCAGCAAACCGGGCCCCCGTGTCCGCATAGGGCCATTCATCACTACGGACGAGCTGAAAGGGTTGTAGAAAAAAAATCCGATAACACCCCGGGCTTATAGAAATGATGCGGGTCCGACCAAAACCTCTCATCCTCCTCTCCTCAGATCCTCCCGGTCACCCTCGGGTGACGGACATCACTCGCTCCTCCGTGTCCTTGTGCTGGACCGTGCCCGCCAACGATGGCGGCAGCAAGATCGTTGGCTACGTGGTCGAGAGAAAAGTCTATAGTTCTGATGAGTGGGATGACAACCGCTGGCTTAAGTGCAACTACACCACCATCACGGAGAACTACTTCACCGTCAGCAACCTGGGAGAGGGTGAAACCTTTGAATATCGCATCATTGCCAAGAATGCCGCCGGGGTCCACAGTGCGCCCTCCGTATCCACCGGGCCCGTGACCTGCAAGGATGAATACAGTAAGCGCCGTCATCGATGTCCCGTTTTGTTGCCGTTGTTTTTTTTTCATTTTCCTCAGCCGGTTCGGGTAGGCCGGGGAGCGAGCAACTTTTAAGCTATGCTGAAATCGTCTTCCTCCGTCTTCCAGCTCCACCCAGAGCAGAGTTGGACAGCAAGTTGACGGGCGAAACCATCATTGTGGCGGCCGGCTCTGACCTTGTCCTGGACGGGGCGGTTGGCGGTAAGCCGGAGCCCACTGTTTACTGGTCCAAGGGTGACAAGATCCTGGAACTGGGCGAGAAGTACTCACTGACCTATACGAGCACGAGGGCAATGGCTGTCATCAAGAGCTGCGACAGATTTGACACCGGTAGATACGTCCTGACCGTCAAGAATGTCAATGGAATCAAGACGGCCGCGGTCAGCGTCAAAGTCCTGGGTCAGTTGCTAAGATCTTTTTGTGCACGGCGCGCATCCCCGCAATTGGGATAGCACGTACACTGTAAAAACCCATGGAAAAGGAAGAATCTGCGGCGACTTTCACACTCTGAACTAAGTATTTCCTGTGTCCGGCAGACACTCCCGGGCCTCCGGCCGATAAGATCCTGATTAGCAGAGTGACGGAGGAGAAGTGCACCGTGTCCTGGAAGATCCCCCTGGAAGACGGCGGCGACATTGTCAGCCATTACATCGCGGAGCGCCGTGAGACCAGTCGTCTCAACTGGGTCGTCATGGAGACCGAGTGCAAGACCTTGTCTTGCGTCAGCACCCGGCTGATCAAGGGCAACGAATACGTCTTCCGAGTGCGGGGAGTCAACAAGTATGGACCCGGTGTTCCGCTGGAATCCGAGCCGGTCGTTGCCAGGAATGCTTACAGTAAGAGTTGTATGAAAAATTGTTTTCTTTTGTAAGTCTTTGTAAGTCACAAGCAGCTCGGGCGCTTTTAGCTCTCTACGAGTAGCTTTCAGCCTAAAGAAAATGAATTTACCAAAAAAACAAAAAAAAAATGCGCGAATGAAAGACACTTGTTTCGAGAGCATGCTAAAGTACTTGAGCAAAAAAAAAAGTCTGCCAGTCCCAGGTCCTAAATCTACAGGCTTAAGTCTGACTCGAGTCTAGTCATGTGACTGGAGCC